>NC_021162.2:48472302-48518154 GCF_000331145.2 Cicer arietinum | reverse complement strand
GAAGAGACGCCAACGCTTTCTTTTCCGATTTGGACCTCTGATTTCTTTTGATGCATTACATATCATAAACAAACTCTTTCCAATTTCTTTTTTCTTCTCTCTATTATTGATTGTTCTTGTGTTAATTTGTTTGAGTTTCTGTGCAAGAGTCTCTTCTATTTTGTTGGGTTGTGTTCGCTTTTTGTCAAAGTTATGTTGTGTGGGATGATGAGAAATGGATTATGGGTTTAGCGAATCTCGCTCTCTTTATTGGGTTATCTATGAAACGGATGCTTTGTGTTGTGTGTTTGAGAAAGAATCGGGGCGTGGGAGGAGTTTACGGTAATGATGATTGGAGAGCACGCACACACATACATAAAAACAAAAATGGAAAATATAGGAGATAGTGATAATGATAATTTATTCAAATACAGAGCAGTTGTGAGTTTCTGTACTTTTCTAATTGACTAATTGTATTAATTTTTAATTAAATATGTTTTTTTTTCTTAACGACTTTCTTTAAAATGAAACTAAAGGTGAAAAAAAATTAGAATTAAAAAATACAGAAGAATGAAAGAAAATCTTCAGGACATATATCCCATCGAAGAAAAAGAAAGAATAAAACTGTAGTAAAAACATAAGAAAAATCACATTAAACAGTACTTTGAACACCAATCTTAGCTCGCGTATTATAAATATTTGGATCCTCTATTTCTTTTTATGAACTTTAGTAAAATTTTGATTATGATGATCATTAATTGTATTAATAAAAATATATAAGATGACGACTTTATCAGAAAATGTTTACACTACTTATTACGTGGAATTCATGTAATTATATGGCTCAAATGAGAATGATGCTGCTTTGTTTTAATGTATTAACTCTGGCATCATTAAGCATAATGCAACAAAAAAAATAGCATTAGTAAGCATAATGCAAAAAAAAAAATAACATTAGCAAGCATAATGAAAAAAAAAAAAAGCATTAGTAACCATTTATTATATCTATTTAAAACACATTATATCACGGAATTTTCTTGTATATTGTATTTCACTTTATGTTTTCTTCTTTTAATTTTTTCTTTTTAATTCTTTTAATCTCTAATTTTTTTTTTAAATGCTTCCTTTTCTTCTAATTTTTTTATTATACTTTTTCTAATTACCCTCTTTTTTAGATTATCAAAACTATGGAAATTAGAAGAATAACTAGAAATTAAAATTAAAATTAAAATATTATTTTCTTCATGGACTCATATGATTACACTATACAATGCTTATATAAGTTGATGCACATGTATACCAAAATGACTATATCAACCACACAATAAAAGTGGAGGGAAACAAATTAACAAAATATGTCTAAAACATTTATTTCTAGAATAAATTAAAAGAGTCTTTATCACTTGTATGCATTTCTACCATTTTATCAATCAAAGTACCACACTCTATGTCACATTTGATTCTATAAATTTTCTTCTATTCATTAACTATTTAATTCATTTACTAAAAGATTAGGAATTCTTTTGTTGGATATATTAGTACAAGAAAATGTGTGACATCGTTTGCAAAGGGTCACTTAATTTTCAAAGGATAGGTTTTTTAATGGAAAAACTCAAATAAATTATGCTATGTTCACCTAATTACTATAGCATATATGTTAAGTTTTTGTGTGACTTTTATCTTCTAATGTTATCTTAATTTATTGTACTTTATTTATAACTTTTTCAATCTTTATTTAATTAAAAAATTTGTAAAGACTAAAAACATTGTAATATTAGTTACTGAAAAATAAATATATTTAAATCTTTTTGAATGATCACCTCTAAAATTATTTGATTTTTATTCACAGGAAACACCTTTGCAAGCAACAATCAAGAAAAAACTTCTCTCAACTTTCAAAAATAATATACAAGAAGGTGATAAATACAACATAAAAAATCTAAAAATATCACTAGCAAATGATTCTTACAGATCTTTCGTCAGAACAAAGAAGACATTGTTTTTGACAACAACTATTGTAACCAGAATCTAAGACCCAAAAATTAGCATTCAAAACCATTACTTTGAGTTTACTTATTTCAAATCATTAGCACACAGATTGAGAGATAAAGTAAATCTAACGGGTAATAATTCGTTCAATACAAAATTCAAGTTCTAAACTATCAAATAAACATCATTTGGTACTAACTATTTTTTTGACTGTAGACATCATTGGAACACTACATGATATTGAACACGAAGAGCAAGTTTATGTTGTTGACGAGTCTACAAAAATACTCAGACTAGAAATTAATCAAAATACATGGGTAGCAAACTTGAATATAAAATACAAAATAATTTAAATTCAAAATGTAATAACATTATTATAATTCCATTTTCTAATAACATTTAACCCATTTTATTTATTTATTTCTACTTTAAATTTTACGGGTGAAATTGTCAAAGTCCCTTTTTGTGGAGGAACATAATTGTTGATTTTCAAAATGTATTTGTCCATCACAAGCCACTATTTGTTCAAATTACATTACGCTGGAGTGCTATAGGATTGTCGCAGCCACTATTTGACAACAAACTATATTAAATCGCATATCTCGGAACAATATCTATTTGTTAAAATTCAGCTACACTATTTGATAACATTGATACGAGTAGCATGTAAGGGAAAATTTTGTTTTCACTCAGCATCATCAAACAAGTAAAATCGTCATTTGAATAACCATAACCTCGTGCGCGCATTTATCATTAATTTTTACTGCAACGTCTTTTTGGATCAAACACTTAGAAAAAATAGTATCAAATCAAATTTATCCACAAAAAAAAAAGTTTATGAACTACAATAGACAAGAGTATAAAGAAAAAACTTAACAGTGAAAAAGAAAATCCAAAAGCGTGGAAACTAAAAACATAGCATGATCTACGCATAAGCACGATTAAATCGCGAAATTACGAAGTATTAAATAAAATAAGAAAACAAAAAAGTAAAGGTAGCGTAAAATTGAAAATAGAGAGAATCGGAATGAAAGTAAGATCAGGCGGGAGAGGCCAGATGAGAGAATTGTGGTTAGAAGCGCGCTTGTGGGAGGAGTGTTTGGCAGCATCGAGAAGGATATAACCCATTTTGAGAGCGTGATCGATGAGATCAGTGTCGGTAGCCATAGATTAAAGTAGATTCTCGAAGTAGAGATCGAGGGAGAGAGAAGGAAGGTCAGAGAAGGAGAGGAATTCATCGAGGAGATGCTCACACATGTTTTCATCGAGGAACCCATTTTAGACAGCTGAAGGATGAAGAATGGGTTTGGCGTTGGTGCGTTTGTTTTAATATTTTGGTTAATTTAGAGATTTTTTTTTAAAATGCTTGTTAGATCGATCTAATATAACAAATCTAACAAAATTTATGATAATAACAAATTTGTCATAGCCTTTTTTATGTGCATATTTTTTTTTTAAATGTGTATATTAGAACAATTCAATTAGAACAGATCTAATAAAGTTTATCGTAATAACAAATTTGCCACCGTCTTTTTCTTTTGTGTGCAGTTTTTTTAATTTTAATGTCTATGTAGAACAGTTCAATTAGAACCGATCTAACAAGTCTTTTATTTTGTGCAACCTTTTTTTTAAATGTGTAGGTTAGAACAGTTCAATTAGAACATATCTAACAAAGTTTACCATAATAATAAATTTGTCACCGCATTGCTTATTACATTGAATGTATAACAACCGATTAATATCGACGATGTAACAAGGCTAAAATATACTTGTGAATGGTGTATCATTTACATCATTTTGTCTTCTTTTTTTTTCACTTAATCTCTACTTTTAATATCATTCTATAAGACATCATCAATATTAATAAAAAAATGTACAAAAATAATTTTCAAAACATATTTTGTTTACAGATAATCTAGTAAAAGTTTCATAGGAATCTAATGTTCAGGCGCGCTTACAATTTTGTAACTTTTACCAAATTCATAATTCCATGACCATATACTAATATGTATGTAATTGCCTACCTATCTACTTACCTAGCACAACACATATACATGCAATCACATGATTTTGCTTAATTATATTTATAGATCAAATTGAGCGTATATACATGATAAATTTATATTTTGATTATTTAATTATTTATGCACTATTTAACATAAAAATATAACATGTAACTTAAAATTTGGACAACAATTGAAAAAAATTAAAACATTATATTATGAGTTCAAACCCAAAATGTTATAATTGTGTGTGTAGAATTTAAGTGATTTTACTATTCCGTATTGTTTTGATAAAAGAACATATTGTTGTTAATTATGGCATCTATTTGTTAAAAAAAATATGAGAAATGTCTTTACTAATTTTATAGGATTATTAATCAGATTAACAATGATCGGTTACAGAATTTATTCAGGAACAAAGATTCACAATTGCATGAATTATCAATATAAGAGTACAGATACAATGCTTATTCAAAAGATTAATCAAGACATAAATTCACCAATACAAACATTCAAGAATAAGCATACAAGCAATATCAAAATAAAGAGAAAAGATAAGAAAATCGTGCACTAGGATTTATACTGGTTCGGCTATCTGTTTGATAGCCTACATCCAGTCCTGAAATCTAAACCAGATTTCAGCCTTTCCAATACAATCGACTTGAGTATGTTTCCAGCTCACACATGGCCTATCTATCCAACTCACTCGCTTCTATTACAATGACACCTTATCCCTAGAGTTACTCGCCAAACCCTCACGAGATCAAGATGAGACTTCTTCTTGATGAACACACGCACCAACAAAGATAGTCACCAGTTTATGCTACTGGATTTCCAGAACTTTCTTTACAGATTATTTTTACAGAAAAGATAAAAGAGGACAAATGATGTTGACTCAATCACAATATGAATTTCACACAAAAAGGATTTGCCAAAAAAGTATTTTGTGTGTGGTTACAATTATTTCTTTCAAAGTGTTTTTCTTGGTTTCTGTATTGTGAAAACGTGTAATGAATATTTGTTTCAAGTGTAGTGTATTGGTTGTTTTAAAAAGTGATTGAATCAGCTTATATATATTCAGAAAAACATCTGGTCAATCGATTTCTCAATCGATTTTGTAAAAGTTTAAAACCAGCGTAATCGATTGCTCAATCGATTATCGCGTTTCTTGTTTTTCTTGAATCTTGAAAAATATAAGAATGAATCGATTTGCCAATCGATTCTTTTAATGCATAAATCAGAAACTGATACTAAGAATATATCAGAATCGATTGAGTAATCGATTATAGGTGTTTTGTTCAAACAACGAGATCAAAACAATCGATAGCTCAGTCGACGCATATTCATAGTCATAATCGATTTGGCAATGAGCTGAGTTCTTCCTGTAACTCAAACATTTAGTTCAATCGATTTGTAAATCGATTTGGCTTATCACAGTGACTCAGACATTTTAATGCAATCGATTTGCCAATTGACTTGGCTGGTCATATTGACTCCAATGTTTTAATCCAATCGATTTGCCAATCGACTTGACTGGTCATAGTGACTCCACTGTTCTAATCCAATTGATTTGCCAATCGATTTAGCTTGTTACAGTAGCTCAGCTATTTTGGTTGAAATCGATGTGCCAAGCGATTATGCATCATGTTTCTGATAAATGATTAACTTCAATCGATTACCTAATCGATTGCCACAAAACTTGCAGTTTAAGAAACTTAATTCAATTGATTTTCCAATCGATTTGGTTGATCACAGAACTCATTCCTGATGAAAAACTTTTTCACAATCGATTTGCCAATCGATTGATTCAGTGAGTGGTTGGTTCTGTGAATCACAAAATCGATTACTCAATTGATGTCCCAATCGATTGTCCAATTGATTGGATTAAACCCAGAACTCAGGTTTCACTAAAAGCCTTTAAGTAATCGATTCCCCAATCGATTTACTTAGTCAAAACTTTTTTTCTGAGTCAGACAATCGATTGCCCAATTGATTCATCAATTGACTTATCAGTCGATTGATTTACTTTCTTATTTTACGATTTCATTTTTACTTTGGCAAATACTTAAGTATGAAACTGTAGTGATGAGTCTACTAAATAACTACTATAACCACTAATCACACTATACATATTTGCATCTTTCTCAAGCACATCCTCCAATTTTGGTTGATTCCTTGAGTTCCAAGCTTTTGTTCCAAGTGTATAGTGTTTGCTTGTTTGTTCCTGAAATGTTACTTAGTTCAACCTGTTAGATTTATCAAATGATACATGTACATTGTATGTTTGTTAATTATGTCAAAATCATGATCAAGAGGACTTATGTCTAACACATATAGTTGATCTTGTTATATCATTATCATCATCATCATCATTAAATTTAAACTCTACATGACTAATGGAATACCCACCCTAAAAACCAAATATTTAAACTCTATCATCATCACATAAAATTTTACTTTCCCCACCTTCATTTTTTTTAACTCGTAGTTTTGACATAAGTTGATTTTTTTTGTAGGTTCAACATTCAATTGAGAGTGTCAGATGAAACGACAACAACAACATTCACTATGTTTAATAAAGAAGCTCAAAAACTCATCAACACAACAACAACTTAACTTTTGGAGAAATAGGACAACATGGACAAACCATCCACTCTACAAAATATGTGTAACCACAAGCTCATTTTTTAAATAAAGTTGTCTGATAAGAACTTGAAAGAAGGATCACAAACATATACATTCATAAGAACTTTTGTCCCGACCAATATTTTCCTCGATTCGACAAATAGTACTTGCATCAAACAGGTATAACATTTACACAATTTATAAAAAAAAACACATTTTTATGGATAATTAATGACATTTTATTCCCTTCCAATAACTAGGAACCCAAGTCACCTTAACCAACAAAGTCTAGCTCAAATGACGAAGGGGGTATAAAACAAAAATATAAGAATTGAAGTATGCATATGAGGATAATGATAAGGAGAAAAATGACAATCCATTATCCAAACGAAAAATCAAGGTACAAGAGAACAATAAAAACGTAAATGTTCACATATCATCATTAGATGAAGAGAAAATCATGACAACAATTACAACAACAACAAAAGATTATGGTCAAACAAATTACATCCTCTGACGAAGAGTTGGTCCTTCTACGTACCTTAAAGAGTACCCAAAAAAAATAAACCAAAAGAAAAACAATCGAGGGGTGTAATAAAATTGACCAATCCAAAAAAATCCGAAAAATAATGAAAAATTGAAAATCGGGAATAAAAGATCAATGTATTTCCAACTATTTCTCTCTAATCATTTATAGTTTTAGCAATAAAGTAATATATTTTGTATCTCAATTATATATCAATTGAGTCTATCTCTTAATTTTAATTATCAAATACATTACTTCAACCTTTGGCATTTCCATCAATCTCAATATTAGTATGGTACTTCATTTATTCAAGTCATTCGTCTAACAACGATACTTCTCTTATATAAATTACATTAGTACTATTGTATATATATTATTGATATAACTACTAAATTGTGGATCATTGGACAATTAGAACATGAAATTTCAATGTCCGTGCAACGTGCGAATTAGTATCTAGTAACTAATTATTTATTAGTTAATAATATTCCCTTTGTCTCTATTGATGATTAACACAGATAATTATTATCAAGTCACATTCACTTATGTTTCCATAATAGATAGTCAATGACATATACTATAATTTGACTTATTTGTGTATCTAATGTATACACTTAAAACAACTGGATAGCGAACAATTGCTCTTTTACTTTGTTATCACCAAAACATTAATGGTATATGTTGTATCTAAACCAATCTAGATCTTGCAAGAGAAGCTTGGATATTGTTGAACAATCATGACTTTAATACTCTAGAAAAGGATTAAATATAGTCATTAACTTTATAAGGAACTAGTTTTCCTTTTATACTATAATTTGACTTATTTGTGTATCTAATGTATACACTTAAAACAACTGGATAGCGAACAATTGCTCTTTTACTTTGTTATCACCAAAACATTAATGGTATATGTTGTATCTAAACCAATCTAGATCTTGCAAGAGAAGCTTGGATATTGTTGAACAATCATGACTTTAATACTCTAGAAAAGGATTAAATATAGTCATTAACTTTATAAGGAACTAGTTTTCCTTTTATACTATAATTTGACTTATTTGTGTATCTAATGTATACACTTAAAACAACTGGATAGCGAACAATTGCTCTTTTACTTTGTTATCACCAAAACATTAATGGTATATGTTGTATCTAAACCAATCTAGATCTTGCAAGAGAAGCTTGGATATTGTTGAACAATCATGACTTTAATACTCTAGAAAAGGATTAAATATAGTCATTAACTTTATAAGGAACTAGTTTTCCTTTTATACAACAGGGAAAGAATTCCAATCAAATTGAAGCATACATCGAATTGATAATACAAAAATCTTTTAAGTGATTATACAAACAATATGTTAAGGTGTTTGAACTATGATTGAAACTCAATTCAATCACACTTAAACTAATTAAACAATACACAAATTAATGACAATCAATATGCCACCTAAATGTGAAACTTTCAATCAATATACACAAATTATAAAATCTTTGAGAATATATTTACAACCTGAAATACCACTCCTTCTTCTAAAATAACTTACAATCAAAAAATTGAAGAACAAACTCTTTAATTCTTGAACCACACACACGACCTTCAATTGAAGAACACCTTCTCCAACTTGAAGTCACTTATCAACATATAAAGATATCTCACGTTAGGTTAGAGAAGAGTAAATCTTTTTGCTTACTTAATATTGAATGTGATACCTCACAAATCCTCATACCATTAACACTTAATAGAAAAAGACATCACACTTTTTATTTTTCTAATTTTCACTCACCCGAATTTTTTTCCAGAAAACTTTAGTAATTTAGATAATGAGACTTGAGAGTGAAAAATATGAAAATATAAATGTTAGCCGAATAGTTCTAAGATAAATGATATATATAAAAAATTGATTATTGAAAATCACACAAATTAATACATTAAAAAATATAATTTTTGTAAATGCTTTTTTAATTACTGTATAAGTCCATTTTAGAATTTTTAAGACAATAATTTAATTAATGTGTAGGTCCACTTTAGAATTTTCAAATATGTTGTTGGAATAAAAACGTTTGTAATTGAAACCTTAAGTTGTTAGTAATCTTGAATTAAGTCCATAAACTAAAAGATTTTTAATAATATTTTGTAATTAAGTTTTTAAATTTAGAAACTTAAATATAAATTATTTAAAAATTCAGATATTTAATTTAAACTATTTAAGAGTTTAAAAAAATTGAATTTAAATTATATAAAAATAAAAGACTCAATAAAAAAATTAAATTTAAAATTTTATTAAATATTTTTGACAAATTGAGGGTCACAATTATTAAACTAATTATTCTACGTATTTATTGGGTACATCATTTTCTTTTTCTGATTATGTAAATTCAATTCACATGTACTATCGTAAATTTAATTTAATATGTATTTTTTTTCCTAATTTTCCGTTCATTCATCACCACCTCACTTTTGCTCTCTCTTTGTCACTTTCTTCTCTTTTCGCACTTTCTACTTTCTGCCAAATAGTATAATAATAATAACGCAACGTATCCAAAATCATCAAAACAAAATCAAATCAAATATAAACCCTAATCCCCACTCAGCAGACAAAGATCAACAAATTTAACCCTAATTCACAGCAATGGCTGCTCAAATTTGTGCAACCATCACAACATGCAAATCCTCATTCACAAACAAAATCACCCAATTCATCAACAACAACCAACATTTTCCCCAAAAGCTTCACTTTCCCAATTCATTGGTGCCGCCATGCGCATCCCTTAAATTAGATGTAGGAGCACCCAACACAAATGCAGAGGAAAGTGTGGCGAAGAAGAAAGCGAAAGAGGTGATTGAGGAAGAAGGGAAGTACATAGTGGGTACTTATGCAAGGACACCGATTGTGCTTGAGAGAGGGAAAGGGTGTAAAGTGTATGATGTTGAAGGGAATGAGTATTTGGATTTGAGTGGTGGGATTGCTGTTAATTCACTTGGTCATGGTGATGAGGATTGGTTGAAAGCTGTTGTTGAACAAGCTGCTGTGCTTACTCATGTTAGCAATATTTATCACTCTATTCCCCAGGTATATTGGTAACATTGCACCATCATGCCATTACACTTTTTTTGTTGTGATTTTTGTACAAGTTTTTGATACTAGAAACAATGCCTGTGAACCACTGACATTGACACTTGAATAATTTGGGAAAATGAAGGTGATTTAGGGTCAGCAGGTATAATTTGTGAACCCCAGGTATATTTGAAGTATTTTTTAGATTTTTCAGATTATCATTTTTTTCAAAAAGTAATTATTTTTTAAAAGAAGTAATTTTTTTACGAAATAAGTTGTAGCAATGGGCTCTAGTGTAACTACTTGTGCCAGTGTTGTACACTGATACGTGTCAGCCCCTAGATATATCTTTAATTTGAATTGCAGGTTCCCCATAGAGTATAGCAAACAGGAAAATAGACAATTTGAAGTTGATTGAAATGGAACTGAATGAATGTAACCATATGCATTGGTGTTGGTGTCTGGCGTGTCACACACTAATCACTTCTTTCATCTAAAGTTTTGGTGCTACATAGAGCAAAGCAAATAGGAAAATAGAAAGTGTGATTTTAAGTTATAATTTGTGTTCTGGTGTTTGGGTATCATAGAAGGTTTTTTAGTATTATTCTGTTGTGTTGGTGATGATTTGTTTGAACTAAGGTAATGGCTCTTTTTAGAATCACTTTTTATTGTTGGCTTTTTTAATTTTTTTAATAGTTGTTTATAGTAAATAATTGCAACTTGGAAGCCTTTTTGCCTAAATAAAGAATTCACTCACATGTCACAACCCTAGTGGGAATGGTTAGTGTAGGAAAGAGAGATAAAAAAGGGAAAAGAAAAGGTAGTATTTTTAATGATTTGAGTGCTAGAAAAGTCTAGACTTGAGTGATCAAACATGGTTCTGACTGTTTGTCTACAGTAGCTTCTGAGTGAAGACAAATTTCAGTTTTGATTTGATATTTAATAGTGGAACTCGGTGAACAATTACCATATCAAACTATAGAAAATCTGAAAGGTAATGAAGTGCTTACAAGATGTTAGTGGTAACGTATGGGTAGTGAAGTAGGTGTTTTGGCAAGAAAGTTCCAATTAAATATTTAATTTCAGCCGAAATTCCAAAAAGGACAAGAACAACCTATCAACTAGTTCTTCTGTTAATGCTCGTAAAGCCGACACCTTTTTGTCAAAGTGAGATGACCCCAGAGGAGAAAATTTTATACCTTATGTCATTAAGCAATGCAAGTAAAGTTTAGGTCCAATAAAAAGCACTTCTTGATTCATTGCGGCTAAAAGTTGGTTAATATGTTCGGTAAGGGTGTTAAGATAGAGTTATGGTACAAAGGAGGTGGAAGGGGAACGTCAAAAAGTTAGCTGTCATCTGTAAATTAATGAGGCAGAAATGAAATTGAAGGCTCAAATATGTATTAGTTGAAGTTTTGAAATTGTCTTCAGTGTTGGAGGTTAAGGGAGAGTTATTTTGTGCTTATTTTTTGCTTAGAATTTTTATGTAGGCGTTTTCAATTATGACAGTGTAACACTTCAGATTCTGTATCCCTACTTCACTTTGTATTTCCATTTATCAGAAGGAAAACTAGAATGGGAAAAAGGTCTATTAAGAATCTCTATCTAGTTCTACGCAGATTTCATTTGAATATTATTTATGGCTGTTGCATTAATCTCTATATGAGTTTATATCTTGAATCTATGTTATGTATACTCACATTGTTGAATTACACCTTTTATCTGTATCGTAATTTGTTTAGAATTGATGCAGGTAGAACTTGCAAAGAGTTTAGTAACTTCTTCTTTTGCTGATCGTGTATTTTTTGCAAATTCCGGAACTGAAGCAAATGAAGCAGCTATTAAATTTTCTAGAAAATATCAGCAACACGTAAGTACTGACAGCAAAGTGCCAGCTACTGAGTTCATAGCTTTTAGCAATTGTTTCCATGGGAGAACCCTGGGTGCACTTGCTTTGACAAGTAAAGTGCAGTACAGAGCACCTTTTGAACCTGTTATGCCTGGAGTGACCTTTTTAGAGTATGGAAATGCACTGGCCGCTGTTGAGTTAATTCGACAGGGCAAGATTGCTGCAGTTTTTGTGGAACCGATCCAAGGAGAAGGGGGAGTATACAGTGCTACAAAAGAATTTCTACAGTCTCTGCGAAATGCTTGTGATGAAGCTGGAACACTTCTTGTGTTTGATGAGGTTTGCATTATCTAATCTTGGCATTAGTTGTACTTATATGGCAGTCAGTGTTTTCAGAACCAGACCAGTCGGTTGAACCGGGAACCAGCCAATCTGCTGGTTGGTTCAACCAGAGTCGGTTTTCAGTCTATCAAAAACGGGTTGAACTGCAGTTCAACTGGCTCTTCTTTTTGTAATACTTATATCTTTATTAGTCATCAGGTTCGACCAATTGAACCATGATCTGGGAGATCTCAGTGGTTCGATCTCCGGTCCTGTTTTAAAAGATTGATAGTAGTAAATTAGTGCATCATCTCTTGTTTGTAGAAAACTAAAATTTGCATATGTAACCAAAACAGACATACAACACTGGGTTTTTCTTTTATTTATTTATTTATTTATTTTTCAATCGAATGATTTTTGCTTGTAATTTTTTTTGTAATATCTCACTATTGAGTACATCAGAACTTGAAAGGGTTGGTTAGTGTGTTTGTTTATTTTTCAAATATTATTTAATTTTACAATTATTTGAAAGTGAATGAGAATATAGCACTGTGACTAACTATAGTAAATGCACTCAAATCTTTATCTGCTTGAATGATAATGTATTATAGCCTACATGATTTTGAAGTGTGGTTATAATTATAACTTTTCATATTTGCATTTATTTCATTTGGCTATTTTTCTTTGAACTGAGGCATATATCATTTGTATGATTTTGTAGGTTCAATGTGGTTTAGGTAGATCAGGATATCTTTGGGCTCATGAGCCTTATGGAGTCTTCCCAGACATAATGACACTTGCCAAGCCTCTTGCTGGAGGTCTACCTATTGGAGCTGTCCTCGTAACCGAGAGAGTTGCGTCCGCTATAAATTACGGCGACCATGGAAGTACTTTCGCAGGAGGTCCACTAATTTGTAGTGCTGCTCTTGCAGTTATGAACAAAATATCCAAACCCGAGTTCCTATCTGATGTATCAAAGAAAGGTCTATACTTCAAAGAACTACTGAAACAGAAATTGGGAGGAAATTCGCACGTGAAAGAGATTCGTGGTGTGGGGCTAATTGTAGGAATCGATTTAGATGTGTCCGCGTCACCATACGTAGACGCTTGCCGAAATTCTGGACTTCTAGTATTGACAGCTGGAAAAGGTAATGTTGTTAGGCTTGTTCCGCCGTTGATTATAACAGAAAAGGAGCTCGAGCATGCAGCTGATATTCTATCCCAAACTTTGCCTGTTTTGGATGCCAATTAACAAAAGTAGGAGAAAGAAGCTTTCCCTTCTTGCTGGAAGTCATCATGGAAAATTCATGGAACTTTTTGCATGAAGAAATTGTGTTGGTGGTAAGAAAATTCTTACAAGGCTATGTAATATTTATTGTATGATGAATACGTGGCTGATCAGATGATTTACATAGTTATTTATATCAGAAATGTTTGTGGCTATTTTGCCATATGAAGTGTAATAACTGCGGGTTTCCTCATTTATGAAAAAGAAATTGGGACCTGATACGAAATATTTGAAAAATATATATCTTTTGGATATTGTACTTAACTTTTCAGGGTCTATCACTATTAAAAACTTACTCTCAGCTGCAAGTGTATCTCGTATAATTCGATATTATGAGGAAATGTGGACTCGTGTTCTGGTAAATTATAAACTGCTTAATGGAGTTGTTAGGGTAACAAACTTGTTTTTAAAACCTTTTGGAAAAAAAATTTCATCAACTTTTCAATTTACAGTGGTACTTTCTAAAAAATATATGGGAAAATTATAATGACCTCCCCTGTTATATGTCTAAATGCTGTTCATTTTTTTTCTTTCCAACTACGCACAAATCTACCTTAATTGTTTGCAAAAATTGTTTGCAAAATGGTTTGAGACCCCTCTTGCATAAACGTCCGTTTACTATAATATCATTCCATCATGTAAATCGACTCATTCTCTTTTAGAAAATAGTTTGAATAAAATACTCCTCTCAGCTTATCAGATCCTGTTGTGACTCTAAATTATATCACTCTGTAATTGTTTCCGGAACTTCAACCACACAATATGTACGTTGTATTTCAAAGTTCATCCGTTTTTTCAAACTGTATGCACATTTGCAACTTCTTGTTGGCTTTAACTGACACCCAAAATTAGCAATTAAAATGCGGGCAATTTACTTTGACTTAAGAAATTACACATATCTCATGCTAGAATTATGATAGCACCATGGAGCATCGAAGCATAAAGAATTGTGCCATCCACGTTTAGTTTATGACAGCACATGACTTATAAAATCTTACACTATCCAAAGCCGGCCTAAGGGAGGCGTGTAAAGCCTTTGCTTTAAGCCTCGCCAAAAATTATTTTTTTAGGTTAAATTTTTATAAGATATAAAGACCTAATAATATATAATAAAAAGTCTTTTAACATATACAGAAACAAGAAAGGTCTCAAAAAAGTTTTAATTTTCAATTTTTGACAGAATCATTGTTTATTTGGATTGATATTTTTTCAGGTAAAATATCATAGTGAAACGTTCGTCTTAACTTTTGCTATCAACCGATAAAATCTTATATAAATTAAATAAAATATATTTTTTGTTACAAATTATTTAATACTTTTCATAATATACCTAAATTAGCTAACGAAAATAGTAGGGATGAGAGAAATAATAATTATAAATTTTAAAATTATGAGACAAAAAGTGAGCACATTGCTTATATTCAAAATATTAGTTATAAATTGAGAAATCATGAAACAAGTAGTGAACATATTGCTAACATGAGTTATTGGAGTAGTAGTATACAAACTATTTTATTCTTCAACTAAAAGATGAAAAATTTTACATTAGTTCTTGATGTTGCTGTAGAACAGCTGAAATGTCTTGTTTTATTTTTTAAAAAATATAGAGAAAATAGATTTGAAAATACTATTAATTCTACTAAAGAAATTTTCTATAGTTATTAAATAAATTATTTAATAATTTTTTAAAAGACCCTATCTAATAGTTTCGCTTTAGGCCTCCTAATGTGTTGGGCCGACCCTGACACTATCATGCACGTTTACACCCTAAAATGCATAATGCAACTATCCTCCATTCTCTAATATTAATTGTTGAATATAAAGAGTATTGAAACATATTGAATAACCCGTGTGTTTCAACTACACAACATAATCTTTTTATATAGACAAAGAGTATTAAACAACCCTAATTTACAGTAATACTAACGAGCCGAAATACTTACAGCCCATCTAATCTAATTATTTACATTCTATAATATTTAACACTCCCCCTCAAGCTGAAGCATATAAATCAAATGCACCTAGCTTGTTACATATATAATTAATTCTAGGACCTCACAATGACTTTGTAAACACATCTTCTAACTGATCATTGGAATTGACAAAGCTAGTGATGATGTCACCCAATTCGATCTTTTCTCTAACAAAATGGCAGTCAATCTCAATATATTTGGTCTTCTCATGAAAAACAGGATTCGAGGCAATGTGCAATTCAGCTTGATTATCACATATTAGTGTCATTGTGCTGGCCTCTTCAAATTGAAGTTCTTTCAGTAACTGTTTCAACCAGACAAGTTCACATGTTACTAGTGCCATGGCCTTGTATTCTGCCTCAGCGGTAGATCTTACAAAAACATTTTGTTTCTTACTCTTCCAAGATATTAAATTTCCTCCAACAAGTACACAATACCCGAAAGTTGATCGTCTATCTATGGGTCGGCCTGCCTAATCGGCATCTGAGTAGCTAATTATCTGAGCATGTCCTCTATCTTCATAAATGAGACCTTTTTCAGGTACACTTTTGATGTATTTAAGAATCCGGATTACAACATCCATATGTTCTTGGCAAGGAGAATTTAAGAACTGACTTACCACACTGACAACAAAGGAAATGTCAGGACGAGTGACTGTGAGATAGTTTAATTTTCCAACCAATCTCCTATATCTTCCTGAATTTGATAGAGGCTCCCCCTGATTGGATAGGAGTTTGACATTTGGATCCATAGGAGTATCAACTGACTTGGCATTTAATAGGTTCGTTTCTTCAAGAATATCCATAACATATTTTCTTTGTGAAATTACAAGGCCATCCTTGGATTGGGCTACTTCAATACCCAAAAAATAAAAGAGTTTACCAAGGTCTTTAGTTTGAAATTTATTTGAGAGATGTTTTAACTGGAGTATTCCTTGCTGATCACTACCAGTTATAACAATGTCATCCACGTAAACAATAAGATAGATGCACCATTGGGCTGAGTAATGATAAAATACAGAGTGATCGACTTCACTATGGATCATACCAAACTCTTGTACTATTGAGCTAAATCTGCCAAAGCAAGCTCTAGGAGATTGTTTAAGACCATAAAGAGACCTGTGTAGCCGATAAACCATGGTGGAAGACTCCCCCTGAGCAACAAACCCTGGTGGTTGCTCCATATAAACTTCCTCTTCAAGATCACCGTGCAAAAAGACATTTTTAATGTCAAGCTGATGGAGAGGCCAATGTCGAACTGCTGCAATGGAGAAAAACAGTATGACAGATGCCATTTTGGCAACAAGTGAGAATGTGTCACTGTAATCCAACCCAAAAATTTGAGTATATCCCTTGGCTACCAAACGAGCCTTAAATCGATCAATCTTACCATCAGGACCAACCTTCACTGTATAAAGCCAACGACACCCGACTAACGACTTCTCATAAGGTAAAGGAACCAATTCCCAAGTACCACTGCTTTGTAGAGTACACATCTCATCAAGCATTGCTTGCCTACACTCAGGGTGGGATAATGCTTCACCTGTAGTTTTAGGAATAGAAACAGAAGACAATGAGGACAAGCAAGTGTAATGTAAAAGAGAAAGAAGATGATAACACAAATCAATATAATGAGGAGATGGATTACAGGTGGTGCAAATATCCTTACGAAGAGCAATGGGAAGGTCATGCTCAGGTGGTAGGCCCGGATCCGGAGGTGGCGTCAGAGAAGAGTCTGTAATGGGAATAGGAACAGGCACATCAGAGGATAAGTGACGACGCTGATATGTTTGTAGTGGTTGTGGAGGTTGGAGGGGCAGACTCGACATGTTCGACAGGAATATGAGTGGGTGAGAGAGGGATAACTACTTGAGGAGGTTCGAGATTAATGTCCTAATAGAGCTCAGTAGCTATATGGGTAGGTTTAAAATATTGTACAGACTCGAAAAAGGAAACATCGGCTGATGTAACGTAGCAGTGTAGTGTTGGAGAATAACAACGATAGCCCTTTTGGGACCGATGATAACCGAGAAAGACATACTTGAGTGACCGAGCTGACAACTTGTCCAAATCAAGAGATAAATTATGGACAAAACACGTGGACCCAAAGACACGAGGTGGTAGTGAGTGAAGAGGGGTATGGGGAAAGAGGACCGAATGAGGGATATTTCCATCAAGGACAGAAGATGGTATACAATTGATAAGGTAGCATGTCGTTAAGACTGCATCCCCCCAAAAACGGAATGGAACATTGCCATGGAGAAGTAAGGTTCGTGTGGTTTTAATGAGATACTGATTTTTGCGTTCAGCTACCCCGTTTTGCTGAGGAGCATGAGGACACGATGTTTGGTGTAGAATACCGTTGGAAGCCATAATAGTTTGAAATTGATGGGATAAATATTCCCGAGCATTATCACTTCTTAAGGTACGAATGAAAACTCCAAATTGAGTTTTAATTTCTTGATAAAGTTGCTCAAAAATGGAAAACAATTCAGTTTTATTTTTCATTAAAAATAATCACGTACAACGAGAATAATCATCAATAAAAGTAACAAAATACTTAGACTCTAAAGTAGACACAGTACAAGAGGGACCCCAAACATCATAGTGAACTAAATCAAAGGGAGATGATACTCTTTTATTGACTCGATCAGGAAAATTACTACGGGTGTGTTTCCCTAACTGACACGACCCACAATGTAAAGTAGACAACTTAGACAAACTAGATACCAGTTTTTGTAGTTTGGTAAGACTTGGGTGTCCTAGCTGAGCATGGATAGTATGAGGGGACTCTGTGGCAGAACACGTCTTGGAAGATGTAGAAAGGTAATAGAGGCCATGTGACTCACATCCGACACCAATTGTAAAATACATGTTTTTGATGAAGACAAAGACCAACGATTGTGATTAAGGAAACAAGCTCAAAAAGAAGTCCAAATATCTTATTGATAAACTTTATATTCAAACATATTAGACGTTTAAAGGTAAATGATAAAACCAATAGCTCAAATACATGAGAACCATTCATCTTTACATATGCATATAAAGAATTTTCAAAATTCAAAATTACATTAACAAAGTCTTAAAACTAATATTTTTGACAAAATACAAAGTTGTATTCGAATACAACATAGTGTATTTGAATACAGATGCTAAGTCAGTAGCAAAAGTTTCGCATCTATATTCGACTACGACCTGCTGTAGTCGAATACAAACAGCAAGTCAGTGGAAAAAATAACAAATCTGTATTCGGCTACATGATTGTGTATTCGAATACAAGGTGCAAATTTTGAATAAAATTGAACGTTACAAAGAGGTGTATTCGAATACATACATCCTGTATTCGAATACAATTGGAAGCAATGCAATTTTTTAGATCTGAAATGGCTCTAGATCATTGTATTTATTCATCAAACCTCTTGGATCAATGGCCACGAATCTGAAGAGATGTTTATGGAGTATAAATACACCATAACTTCAGATTTATCAATACACAATCCTTGAACAACTTTGAACAAATTTCTATTTTTTTTTACAAGTACTTGCATCTCATTTTCATATCATTCAGAAAGGTTCTCAAAATACTTGAAGTAATATTGGATTGATATCATTATACCTCTCTTATATTCTTATTCCAAATCAAACTATATCATTTGTAAAAGAAAGTAGTAATTTCTTAAAGTAGTCTAATCTAAGATTATGGTGTGTTATCTTAGAAGTTTTGTTAGAAGTTTGTAGCAGCGATCCTAGGGTGGGATTTTTACATTTTCGGATAATAGTGGAGAAATCTCTTGTAGTGTGCAAGAGGACTGGATGTACCTTTGGTCATAAGGGAAACCAGGATAATATTATTGTGTTCATTAAATTACTGTCATTTACTTATCGCTCTACACTGTCCAAATCAGAAAAATTGATCACTAATCTTCTGAAAACAAGAAAATTTCCTAACACCTAATTCACCCCTTCCTCTTAGGTGCACCTCTGTTCTTACAATTGGCATCAAAACAGGTTCAGGTAACTTACTCCTCGATCATTAAATCATGGCTTCCGCACAACCTGTTTTCAGAGATAGGGGTAGTAGCAACAAACCACCATGCTTCGTTGGAGAGCACTATGACTTTTGGAAGATACTCATGCAAGCGTATCTTGAAGCACAAGGAGAAGACATATGAGATGTTGTAGAAAATGGTCCTTACATTCCAACAACGGTCATCAAAAATAAAGAAGAAACAAAGATAAAAACTTCATGGACTGACGATGATAAAAGAAAAGTGTTGTTCGATAAAAAGGCTAAAAATATGCTACAATCAGCACTTGGAATGGATGAGTTCTTTCGTATATCTCACTGCAAAACGGCCAAAGAAATATGGGATACGCTTGAAGTAACTCGTGAAGGGACGATTGAGGTAAAAAGATTTAAACTCAATACATTATCTCAATAATACGAATTATTTCGAATGCTGCCCGGAGAGTCTATCTTAGACTTACAGAAAAGGTTCTCCCACTTAACCAACCACTTGTCAGCACTCAGAAAAATCTTCACCAACGATGAATTAAATCTAAAAGTATTAAGATCATTAACGAGGGCTTGACAACCAAAAGTGACAGTAATCTCCGAAAAGAGAAGCCTATCCAAAATGTCTCTTCCTGCATTATTTGGAAAACTTCAAGGACACGAAATCGAACTTGGAAGGTTAGAAATGCTCAAAACGCCATTAAGGAACTACTTATTGAATGTAAAAATCTGTTCAAACTAGTGTCAACGCAAAAGAGACAAATCTCAAGTCTTCAAGAAAAAGTTGACATTATGGAAAAGGATTCTGAAAAACTAAAACAGAGTTTTACATGCAATAAATGTGATTCCCTCTCCTTCAAGATTGTTCAATTAAATAGAGTAATTGAACGATACGAAAAGGGACAATTGGGATTGGAAAATGTTTTAAATATGCAAAGATACTCAAATGACAAAAGTGGTCTTGGATACTCAAAATTTGATAAACCAAGCTTGAATAAGACCATTTTTGTTAAAGCGAGTAATAAATCCAATCAAGAAAATATTATAATTATGAAAAAGGATCATCATTATAAAGAGAAAATTATTCAAAATAAATCTCATACACATGCTACTAAAAATAGATTTACTCCTACTTGTTCTTATTGTGATCTCAATGGTCACACACCTAATGCATGTCACGTTAGAAACATTAGTGTTCCAAAAGGACATTACGTGTGGGTAAAGAAAGGTACTAACCATCAAGGACCCAAAGCACATTGGGTACCTAATAAAACTTGATTTCAATTTTGTAGGTATGCATGCAAAGTACCTCAAATATGTGGTACTTAGATAATGGATGATATAAACATATGACGGGTGATATAACAAAATATTTAGCCTTAACTCTTGAACCAAAGGGATATGTGGTCTATGGAGACAACAACAAAGGAAAAAATTTAGGCATTGGAAAAGTCGGTACAACCCCATCCCCCTCGATTGAAGATGTCTTATATGTTGAAGGTATAAAACACAATTTCATAAGCATTAGCCAACTTTGCGACAAAGGATACAAGATAGCCTTCAACAAAGATGAATGCACTATCCAAAATGAAGCTACAAATGAAATTTAATTTATCGGTAAGCGTTTCAAAAACATCTTTATACTTAATCTTGACGATTTATCCTTAAAAATGAAATGTCTTTTGGTGAGCGACAACAATGATGCATGGCTATGGCATAAAAGAATTGCACATATTCACATGGATAATTTAAACAAATTGGTCAAGCATGATCTTGTTGTAGGCTTACCAAAAATGAAATTTATAAAGGATAAATTGTGTGACGCTTGTCAAAAAGGTAAGCAAACAAAGATTTCTTTCAAACTTAAAAATGTAATTTCAACTTCAAGACCACTTCAATTAATACATATGGACTTGTTTGGTCCATCAAGAACCAAAAGTCTTGGTGGAAACTCATATGGACTAGTGATTGTTGATGATTACTCAAGGTTCACTTGGACCTTATTTTTTGGCAAGTAAAAATGAAGCTTTTAAAGCATTTAAAAACTATGCCAAGCTAGTCCAAAATGAACAATCAGCCAAAATTGTATCAATTAGAAGTGATCATGGAGGAGAATTTCAAAATACCTCATTTGAATAATTTTATGAAGAAAATGGAATTTTCCACAATTTTTCTGAATCTAGAACGCAACAACAAAATGGGGTTGTTGAGAGAAAGAATATATCTTTGGTAGAACTCGCAAGGACTGTGCTAAGCGACTCAAGTCTACCAAAATATTTTTGGGCAGATGCTGTAAACACAACATGCTATGTCTCCAACCGGGTAATCATTCGGCCGATTCTTAAGAAAACTCTGTATGAACTCTACAAAGGAAGAAAACCCAATATCTCTCACTTTCACATTTTTGGATGTAAGTGTTTCGTGCTAAACAACGGTAAAGACAACCTTGGAAAATTCGATGAAAAAGCCGATGAAGGTATCTTTATTGGCTACTCATTATCTAGTAAAGCTTTTAGAATCTTCAATAAAAGAACTTTATTAGTCGAAGAATCAATGCATGTAACTTTTGATGAAACTAACCCCTTTAAAGAGGACAAAATTATTTCTTATGATGACGATGATTTTGAAAGCAATGATACAAGCAAAGAACATCAAATTGATCAACCAAGTCAAGAAAGTGATGTCAACATTGAAAAGCAAAATGATAATCTTCCTAAAGAATGGAGAACCCATAGAGATCACCCAATTGATAGCATCATAGGTGATATCAACAAAGAAGTTACAACAAGGCTAAAACTACAAGATGTTTGCTTGAACATGGCATTCGTTTCTCAAATCGAACCCTCCAAGATTGGTGAAGTACTTAAAGATGATCAATGGATACTTGCCATGCAAGAAGAACTCAACCAATTCGAAAGAAGCAAAGTATGGGAACTTGATCTTAATCCTAGAAATAAACACATCATTGGTACAAAATGGGTGTTTAAAAATAAACTTGATGAGAATGGTATAGTTGTTCGCAACAAGGCAAGATTGGTCGCTCAAGGATACAATCAAGAAGAAGGGATTGACTTTGATGAAACATTTGCTCTAGTAGCAAGGTTAGAAGCAATACGTTTACTACTTGCTTATGCTTGTTCTATGAACTTTGAACTATTTCAGATGGATGTGAAGAGTGATTTTTCTCAATGGATACATTAATGAAGAAGTATTTGTCAAACAACCACCTGGCTTTGAAGACTCCAAGAATCCTTCACATGTTTTCAAATTAAAAAAGGATATATATGGTCTAAAACAAGCTCCAAGAGCTTGGTATGATAGATTAAGTACCTTCCTATGTGAACGAGGATTTGGAATAGGGTAAGTCGATAAGACATTATTTGTTAAAAGAAATAATGGTCACACCTTATTGGTCCAAATCTACGTTGATGATATAATATTCGGATCAACAAACAATGACATATGTGAAGAATTCTTTTTAATAATGCAAGGAGAATTTGAAATGTCCATGATGGAAAAATTAAATTATTTTCTTTCCCTTCACATCAGGCAACTCAAGCATGGCATCTTCATAAATCAGGCAAAGTATTGCAAAGAAAGTGCGACTCCTATGGGCTCCGGAACCTATGTTGATAAAGATGAATCAGGTATTTCAATAGATATATCAAAGTATCGAGATATGATTGGATCTTTATCATATCTAACAGCCAACAGACCAGATATTATGTTTAGTGTCTATTTGTGTGCAAGATTTCAAGCGGATCCTAAAGAATCGCATCTTGTAGCAGTAAAAAGAATTATGAAATATTTGAAAGGAACAACCAATGTAGGCCTATGGTATCCAAAGGGTAGCATACGTAGTCTAGTTGGATATTCTTATTCTGATTATGCAGGATGCAAAATGGATCGTAAAAGCACGAGCAACACTTGCCATATCTTAGGCAATGCATTAGTATCATAGTCCTGTAAAAAGCAAGCTTGTGTTGCCCTTAGCACTGCTGAAGTTGAATACGTAGCAGCAAGAAGTTATTGTGCACATATTCTCTGACTCAAACAACAATTATATGACTATGGACTTGATCTCGGATGCATTCCACTAAGATGTGACAACACAAGTGCAATAAATATTTCAAAGAATCCAATCATGCACTCTCGGACTAAACACATCGATATACGTCATCACTTTCTGCGAGATCGTGTGCTCAAAGGCAATGTTGAAGTAAATTTTGTGGATACACACAATCAATTAGTAGACATCTTCACAAAGCCTCTACCTAAAGACTCTTTTTACAAGATACGAAGAGAACTTGGCATTTTAAATGAAAACGATCTCTAAAAATTGCAAGGTATCTATACTTTGTCATCTATCTTCAAGATCTAAAAATTTTCTCTTGATAAGTTGTTAGAATTAATTCCTTGATGTCTATCTTTTCTTAATATATGAATATGTGCCTTACATGTTGTAATTTCTATGGAAAAATTAATTTTTAAGCAAAAACTCGATAGCGTAACCGAATGCAGAATGATTGTATTCGAATACATGTTTCCAGAAATTCTTGTATTCGAATACAACCCATGTGTTGTCGAATACACGTTCCCAGAACAATCTGTATTTGAATACAACAGGGTTGTAGTCAAATACAGTTTCGCGATTTTCCCCAAATATAAAAGTTGCTTCGCATTTTAGGTTATTTTTACAAAGTCAGTATTCGAATACAGTTGTGAGCTTCGTCCTCCCTTCCAAAATCTCGTCCAATCTTACTTTCAACAAGTTATCCAATCAACCCACCTTGCAACCAAGATCAATCCTTACTCATACCCTTCATTCAAAATCAGATTTCTTAACAAAACTCTAAAACCCATTTTTCACAAATATGTCAAAACTTCTTCCATACCATGGATGCACGCAAACGAGGACCAAGGACCAAGCATGCATCAGTGGGTCCCTCAAAGAAGCGAACAAAGAGTGCAAATATCACTGATTTATCTCGTCTTCTACACACACCGGAAGAAATCAAGCGGTTTCGCACAATCTACTCGGACAAGCGGCGCATCATTCCCAAATTTGGTACTTTGGATTCTACTTTTGCTTTTAAATTTCATGATTTACTCAAGGCCCAGCATATTGAAGAGTTTATTGGTTACAAAGGTCCTGTCTATCCCGATTTAGTTAGGGTCTTTTACTGTAATCTCACAAAAAATGGAAATATGCTACTTTCTCGAGTCAAGGGTAAAACCATTAAGTTAGATACAAAAACCATTGGCAAAATCTTGAACATTCCCTTCGAAGGACAAAAAATTAGTCCCTGCAACTTGTGTGAATGGGCTGGTATTTCTAAATATGATGCACATGTTGCTTTATGTCGGTTTGACAAAAACACTATGGAGAAAAATAGGATTCAAGCTGGTTCTAAATATGCGCAGCAACTGTATGGAGTTGGGAACCTTACTGTTGACTATCGCCTTCTACATTATTTTTTAAGTTACATCTTGGTTCCGAAGGCTGGCAATTACTCCCAAATTTCAGAATTTGAATTACAGATCATGTTCTTTATGTATGAAGGATGTCCACTAAACTGGGCATACTTTGTTAAATCTGTGATGTTTGCGTCAAAAGAAGCAATCGGATTACCATATGCTAAAGAAGTCTCTCGAATTCTGGAACATTTTGGGGTGGACTTCTCTGAAGAAGTAATGTATACACCCACGAAGGACAACTTGCTGGATTTAAGTGTCCTGCCTAGCATGAAGATTGTCTGGAATGAGCAGCTTCACTCGTATGTGCATAAAAGTGACCTTGGTCAATCATTTGATGCCGCTCAAGAGGACACTGTTGGCCCCTCCAATGTTGTTGCCCAAGCTGACGAAGATGGCGAGGAAACAGCCTCCGATGATGATCGTATCTCCAATTGCATGTTGGCCCCTCCACCGGATATTGACATGTAGTTCGTTACTAGGAATGCATTTTTTTCCGTCTATTTTATTTTATGTTGTTATCATTGAACATCCTAAATTATGTCCTTTTATTGTAATGCACTAAGTTGAACATGATTATTTTTTATTGGTGAGTTCCTTTTGTGTTTACAATATGTGCTGCTTCGCTTGAATTATATTTTATATTTTTCCTTCTTTTTGATCATGTCAAAAGGGGGAGAAATTTTGGTATTGTTGTTTCTTTAAAAACCTTTGTAAGTCTTCAAACAAGTTTTCAAATTGATCACATACATTCAAGATCAACAGGGGAGTACGCATAAGTTACGGGGGAGCAATGTTAGAATGTTGCAATCTCTCCAAAACAACAATGTTTTGTCATAATCAAAAAGGGGGAGAATGTAAAATACATGTTTTTGATGAAGACAAAGACCAACGATTGTGATCAAGGCAACAAGCTCAAAAAGAAGTTCAAATATCTTATTGATGAATTTTATATTCAATCATATTAGATGTTTAAATGTAAAGGTAAATGATACAACCAATAGCTCAAATACATGAGAGCCATTCATCTTTACATATGCATATCAAAAGTCAAAATTACATTAACAAAGTCTTAAAACTAATATTTTTGACAAAATACAAAGTTGTATTCGAATACAGCATAGTGTATTCGAATACAGATGCTAAGTCAGTAGCAAAAGCTTCGCATCTGTATTCGACTACGACCTGCTGTAGTCGGATACAAACAGCAAGTCAGTGGATAAAATAACAAATTTGTATTCGACTACATGACTGTGTATTCGAATACAAGGTGCAAATTTTGAATAAAATTGAACATTACAAATAGGTGTATTCGAATACATACATTCTGTATTCGAATACAACTGGAAGCAATGCAATTTTTCAATCTGAAATGGCTCTAGATCATTATATTTGTTCATCAAACCTCTTGGATCAATGGCCACGAATCTGAAGAGATGTTTATAGAGTATAAATACACCATAACTTCAGATTAATCAATACACAATCCTTGAATCAAACCTTGAACAACTTTGAACAAATTTCTGTTTTTTTTTTACAAGTACTTGCATCTCATTTTCATATCATTCAGAAAGGTTCTCAAAGTACTTGAAGTAATATTGGATTGATATCATTATACCTCTCTTATATTCTTATTTCAAATCAAACTATATCATTTGTAAAAGAAAGTAGTACTTTCTTAACGTAGTCTAATCTAAGATAGTGGTGTGTTATCTTAGAAGTTTTGTTAGAAGTTTGTAGCAGAGATCCTAGGGTGGGATTTGTACATCTTCTGACAATAGTGGAGAAATCTCTTGTAGTGTGCAAGAGGATTGGATGTACCCTTGGTCATAAGAGGAACCATGATAATATTATTGTGTTCATTAAATTACTGTCATTTACTTATCGCTCTACACTGTCCAAATCAGAAAAATTGATCACTAATCTTCTGAAAACAAGAAAATTTCCTAACACCTAATTCACCCCACCCCCCCCCCCCCCCCCCCCCCCCCCCCCCCCTCTTAGGTGCACCTCTGTTCTTACACCAATCGTTCGTCCCGAATTCCGGTCCTGCAAGGTAACATTATCATTAGTGAAAGTAATAATACAATTATGAGACCGAGTCAATCGACTAACTGAAAGTAAATTAAAGGGTCATCCAGGTACATAGAGAACATATGCAATTGAGATGGAAGGGAGAATGTGGACAGTGCCAACTCCTTGAGACTGAGTTTGAGTACCATTAGCAGAAGTTACAAGAACCCAAGGGCCGAGAGAAGATGAGTGAGAGAGGTAAACAAATGAGTTACCAGTGTGTGCAACCGAAGTAGGAGAACTAGAGTTCAGATGACTCTGAACCCTCAGGGAAAATCTTCATAATTTGTTGGGGAGTCTTGTGGAGATGGTGTAGTCTAAATAGTGGCAGAAGGATCAAGTTGAGTTACATTTATCCAAGGCGAAGGCTTACCATGCAACTTCCAACAGCGATCAATAGTGTGTCCAAGCCGATTACAATGCTCACATTTGGGACGAGGCTTAGAGTTGGATGGTCCTTCACGAGAACGATGTTGATTATGTCCCTGAGATGCAAGGGCAATAGTGTCACCCAGAACTGAAGTAATAGAATGTTGAACTGGATGTTTTGCTGGTACTCGAAGGAGGACCGCTGAGGTAGTAGACATATTCAGAACAGTAACAGACCCCAAAATTTGATCACGAGTTGCAGAGTACTCATGGGGTAGACCATAGAGTGCAAGAAGCATGAATAAGGTGTTGCGTTGATCCAACTCATTCTTCTGTTCAACTGGATTACTTGCAGCAGAAGGGAGAAGCTCATTAAAGTCATGAAGTGCAATATGAACGGTGCCAAGATATGCAAAAATAGAGCCATCGAGTGTCTTCGGAGTAATGATATTCAACAAGCGGTGACAAACTCCATAGAGACGTTGTGTGTCGTTAGTATAGAATGCCTTTGCTTGACTCCAAACCGATTCACACGTGAGATGCGGACGGAAAATCGGTTTAACATTTGGATGAAGTGTAGACTTAATGACACTACACAATTGAGCATCAATCTGACTCCATTTGGATGTTTCAGTCACACTCACCTTTTCAGGGTTTTGAGTGAGATGGTCCTCGTAACATTGACCACGTAGCCATAGTTTGATGTCGGCAGCCCAACTATTATAACTTGATTCATTCAATTTTTCAACAGAGAGAGGAGAAGTGATGTAGTTGGTGAAGATGCTCTTTGTTTCAGACTGAGACACCATGGTCAGCAAAGAGTGTCAGAAAATGCGTCGAAATCGAGAAAATAGAGGTTGTTTGAACTAGAACTTGTATATCCGTAACTCGAAACTGAAAACTGAGGGAAGATATGGAAGCAGGAGGCCGAGGCGAGTGCGATGGAAGAACGGCGCCGTTAACGGCTGTCGGACGCACCGTCACGCGCGGTGGGTGTAGGCGGCGCGTGGATCTCACGCGCGTGAGGGAGCATGAGGAGGTTGTTGATGACGCGGCGGAAAGGTTTGGCCAATCTGGGGTGTACGACTCTGCTGGAGTGGTCGTTCGTCGAAAAAAATCGTCAAAAACAGTGACGACAGCGACGGTAGAGCGTGAACGGATGGACAAAAATTGAGGAATCAGCGTATCAACGGCAGAGAGGGGGAAACCGGAGTTGAGAACACAGTTTGCCGAAAAAAATATTCACTGGAGACAGGAGGTCCACCGGGTAGTTGACGATTAGGGTTGTCTCTCAGTTGACTCTGATATCATGTTGAATGTAAAGAGTATTGAGAGACATATTAAATAACCCGTGTGTTTCAACTACACAACGAAATTTCTTTATATACACAAAGAGTATTAAACAACCCTAATTTACATTAATACTAACGGGCCAGAATACTTACAGCTCATCTAATCTAATTATTTACATTCTAATATAACATTTAACATTAATGAATCATAAAAATTTTATGTCAGCCTTAATGTATCAATCAAGCTAAGGTGTTCGGGAGAACTGTTGCTTCAGGGCTTGGGTGTTGGTTCTATAGGGATCGAAAGGATGGAGATTGAGAGCAATTTTCTATGAGCTCTTGGAGTCAACATATCTCTATCATTTAAAAAATATTTAATATAAATTACAAGTTTATGGTACATATTTTCAACAAAAACACTATTGGGGAGCTTTCTGTCTTTGATGCCTAACAGTAATTATTACATAAAAGGAATCTTGGGAAAATATTATGATTATGGTAGAAGAGAGCAGAATGAGTAAAAATTAATCTGTAAAATGTTATTGAATGAATCCGAAAAGTTGGTGCTAAAATAAATATGTTCCTAATTGAGAAGAATCAATTTCTTTCAAATTCATGACACAAAAAAAAGATGTGCTATTATCATTCTCTCTTTTCAATATTACAGAGCTGTTTGTACAAGCCTTTTGATAGCACTAGATTTTTGTGCCAGGATAAAAACAATCGATGCTATTTTCCTTGATCTTGAAGTGGAAGTTGTGAATCTTAACAGGTGAAATTCCATGTTGATGTTGAGTTTGCTTATGTAACACCATCAACTGCATAACATAACCAACAACAAAACATAGTCAAGAGAAGTTAATGTGATCTGATTAAATCGATACTCCATGGCTACAGCTCAGACAGCAATTGCTACATCAATCTTAAGACAAGATAAAGATAAATCCAAGAAATTAGTGCAATTCCATAAAAAAAAAAAAGAAGGAATTAATGCAAACAGAAGCTTTAACTATTTGCAGTTGCTGAGTCAAAAAAAAAAAAAAAACTATTTGCAGTTGCAGTATCACTACTAAAACATAATTCAACATTGAAAGATAAACAATAATAATTTCTTGTTCTTTATAAAAATGTTCAGCCCCAATTCTTCAATTAATGGTAAAAATTTATAAACCCGAAGGGCACTTCCAAAGAATTGGTTGAGTCATGTAATTTGTATCCAAACTCCAGATGAAATCAGTGGCCAATAAGTTCAAGATATGCACTTGAAGAGAAATTTTATGGAAACGGGAACTGTAAGTTTAAATACAAGGATTTGTTCCTAGCTACATGCTTGAGTAAAGAAAAGTAGTGGAAAGGTTTGTTTAATCAAAATGTAAAATGTCTGTTAAGTCGGAGGCTCTGAAGTCAGAACTATGAATGATTGGAATGATGGACCTGTTTACTTTCCTAAACATTTTCAGCTTTCATTTTCTAAAATGTGTTCTTTTTAAATTACAAACAAGGAAATGAGAGACTCATTTAGTAAACATTTGTGATATACAGAAGATAGAAAGCAGACTAGGAAGAATGCATATTTAGAAACAATGAAAACCTTGTTTTGGCATTTCAAATTTTTTTAAAATGTTAGGACCCGTTTACTTTGCAAAAACTTTTGTTTTCAATTTTAAAAATGTGTATTCATTTTATTTTGATGAGAGACTTTTTAAGTGAATCGTTGTCATAAAGAGAAGATGAAATGTTAGTTAATGAAGATGCATTTTCAGAAATAATGAAAACACTTTTTTTTGACATTTTCATTGTTTCTAGAAATGTTGACAATTGTTTGCTTCACAGAGTCTCACCGATCAACAAGTAAAATTAACACAATTTAGGAAATGAAAACAGAAAATGTTTTCACAAAGTTAAAGGACCCTAAATGGGGCCCTAAATCTCCCGGTTCCCTTCCAATTTTTGCATACCATTATGAGTGTTGATCTCTATGAAATGGAAGTCAAGCAGAGGTTGTTCTCATTTAGAAGATTATTTTACTTCTTTAACATTTTCAAAAGTTGTAGAATTATATGTTCAGCTTATGTATGAACTTATTATGTAGAACGAATGATACAACTATACCTGCCCATGCACATCTTTTGCCAAACCAGTGGCCAATGGTTCAGCCTTGACCAAAATGTCAGCAAGGTGCTCCATCTCTAAGATAATAGCAGGCTTCTCTTCATTCAAATAAATATCCTTATGGTCAAGTGCAACGAATGCACAACCCTATGACAGGAACAGATAAATAAAAGAACAAAAAAAAATGGAAATTGATTAAAAAAAAAAAAGTTAAGTTTCTACTATCTTACATATTCTGATGTTAGCGTGTAGCAATAATGAAGGAAGTCTAAAACATCATTCAAAGAGCCGTTAGCAGCAACTTCAAGAAAAGAGATATCGTCTATCATGACAGTAACAAATTTCTTGTTGTCTTGAGGTAATGTATTGATCACTCTTACTATTTTCTCAAACACAGCAGCAAATCGATCATGATTGGGTTTTCCTTCATCTAGTCATTGATAACAATGATATTACTCAGTCATGTATACCAATGTAACAGAAACTAAAATGAAATATCACAATTTGGTAACTACCACCAAGTAAAATCGCAAAATAATAATCACAAAAGCAGGCACAGGCTATCTTGGTTGTGTTTTAAGCACAAAAAACATTTTTAAAACAGTTACGCACGGAATGACATATTTTAAGAAACTAATATGGTAGAAGTTTGAGTCTTTTCTAATAGCTTTTGGGTCTTTTCTAATATGGTTTTTGTAACATAGTAACTAAAACACTTATCTTTGGATCAAAGACCAGATTTTTCTTAAATGTAAAAGAGATGCACCATGGCAAAAAGACTACAGATGTAAGACATTGAAGGGAACGAATGCTTTCTTTTTTTGCCATTTTTCGTCTTTAATGAACTCGGTTTCATCTCATTTATCAACTATATATAATAATCTTTCAGATAGGTTTTATCTTCCAAAATCCAAAGAGGCTGAGATTTCTTAGACAAGTTAACAGATCTTTAGATAAACCAATCAAATGGCTTAAACTAATCCTAGATGACAAAGTATCATAAATAGAATACTATTTTCCTTCAAAACAGATACTCTTTTATGACAACTGGTATTAAAATCAACAAAGGAAAAAAAGTAACTTAACCAAATGGAGATAAAATGTACAACTTACAATCTACATGCAAGTATAATGGAATTGATTGAAAAATCATTGTCTGTACTCTATACTCTGCTTGGATGCAACAAACGCTTGATTTATCTTGAGAATTTGTTGACCATAGTTTCCAGTATTTCACATACATATCTCATGGAGTTTTTGAAGATATAATATAGTGGATTTAGACTTGGATGCAAACAATTTGCAAATGAAGAATAATGCAAGTTTTCTAAGAAGAGATCAAATCCCTACTTTGTAACAATAGTTTTGCTGGAGAATTTTTATGTTTTTCAGCACATATAATTTCTGCTCTAAATTTAATAAATGATACACTGGTAGACAATTGAATATCATCTCAAATGAACCATCTTCGTATACTATTTACATTTGTCAAGCAAATAGTAAGGATAGGATATCAAAGAAATGGAAGAATCAAAAAATGATACCTGATATTCTCACCTGGACACTGCAACATAAGCATGTCAATGAAAAAGAATCTATTATTATCTCTCTGAGCAGCCAAGTTGCAACCCTACCACCAAAAAAAAATAACAAACTATGAGGGACAGAAAATAAACACAAGCCTATAAGCAATAGATAGTGAAACTATCGCAGTCCCTAAGCAATCGGAGAACATAGTGTCTATACTCTATAAACACAACCAATTAAAAATTCAAAATAAATTGCAATGATAATAATAGTAGAAAAACACAACAAAGCCCCTGCTAAGGTTATTAGACAATTAAGATTTTAATTTGTAGTAACCATACACTTTCAGCACATCCAATCATATTTCACAATTGTATCATCTGTTTATGATTGGAAGTATACTTTCCAGTGAATAATTATTAAAATTTAAATTTTGTGCCATCGTCAATGTGATTATGCAATGCAAGAATTGCTTCGTAGTCCCCTTTTGCACTACTGTCTTTAAAAGCAGCAGTATTCAATTAAATCACAAACATGATGCAAAAAATCATTATTGAAGAAATAACAATGCCACACAACATTAGAACCAAAATCCCTATGCAAAATATCGATCAGGAGTACCCGAGTTCGGTTACTGGCTGAAACAAACATTTGTCAAACTTTACCTACAACTGAATTATCCAGTATTTACGATTATTAAAGTAATACCAATAATAATTGTAGTTAGATTGGATTCAATCAAATTAATACTTAATAAATAAAAAATTGTCAAAAAAAATATCTTTCAAAGTGATCCAAGCTAGGAAATTCACTCAAAGATTGAAAGGCAATTCGGAAGATTGAAAAAAAAAACATAAACACAATCAGCAAATAGAATAAAGATGATTTAAATTGAAAACAGAATAAGAACATAAAATGAGAATGCAGAGTTTCAGAGAAATTGGGAAGTTACAATTTTTCTGAGAATACGGTCGTAGTGAGAGAAAGGGTTGGAGAGTGCGAGAAAGATAACAGCAGAAGAAGGGTGTGAAGAGAAAGAGCGTTTGAGGATTTGGTGAAGAACGAAAGCAGCGCTTGTGTCAACAGAGTCTTCTAAAAGAAGGAAGCGACCGTATAGATTGTTGTGATGACCTAAAGCTTCATTCAGAAGGTTCAAATCTTTGTGTTCCATTTTTGTTGTTGTTTTTCTGCTTCTGCTTCTGCTTCTGCTTCTGCTTGCTCTTCCTCTTGCAACCAGTTTTATTACATTCGGATCTAGATGGGTCGGGTATACCCAAATACTTATGGAGTTAGATTTTTTTTATTTTGTCTACAGAGAAATGACACTTTTTTTTTATTGAAATAGAGAAGCTTCTTTAAAATGTTTAAATTAATCTGTACGGAAAAAATGTAATTTTTTTATAGAGATTAAAAATAAAATTTTATAGTGATTATAAAGTTATTTATTTTTTTATAATGTATAAATATGTTTTCCTTTAGATGTACCGTTTATTTTGTAAAAAAATGTATTTTTAGATTAATAAACAAAATAATTTTCAATACAATTAAAAAACCATAATTTTTGAATTAGGTATAATTACTTTCGTTTTTCTTAATTTAATTTATAGTAATGATTTAATCTTTTATTTTATTTTATTTTAGTATTTTTACAAATTACTAATTTTCCAAATAAAAGAAAGCTGATTTTTTAAAATAAATAATTTTTTAAAATAAAATTAGAAAAACAAAAAATTTCTATAAAAAGAAAATGTGTTTAATTGTTACACGCACAATATTTTCCACTCTTAACGGATCACAAACATTCATGAGAATGATTTTAGAGATAATTTTGATAAAAATTAAAACAAAAATTATTATTTTAACGGTTGTGATTAATAGACAATATAAAAACTCTTTATTGACAGTATATATAAATTAAATTTAAAGAAAATATAATTTTGTAAAACAAAAAATAATATTATTTTGAAAATAATAACAAATATTATAATTAATTTATTAAAATGCTCAAAGAAAAATAATCAGATGAATTGAATGGATATCCTTCGATTGAAAATATGATCATAGATGAATTGAATAATTTTTATTTTTAGGTGATGAATTTGATTGAATTTTTTTAGTAAATTATAAATAGATTAATGAATTATTTTGATCCATCCATTATCATTCCCATCTAAATCTATCTATTTTGTAGCTAGTAATTTCGTTAGATCAATCTTAAACCAGGTTTTTTAAAACATTTCTCTCATTTGACCTTCTCATAATAAAATTCTTCCACTCTTCATAAAAAAAACTCTTCCACTCTACTCACCAAATCCGGAGCAAACATTCACATTCTTCTTTTTAACTAAAACATTCACTAAATCTATACACACTTCATTTTGGCAACACTCTACCTAAAAATCTCCAGGCAATGCAACCCTAAACTCTCCCTCTTCCATTCTATCTAGAGATTAAGAACCATAATGTTTGGTTTGGTTTGAATTGCTTAATCAAAAAATTTAATCTGATTTGATTTAGTGGATTTGGATTGGATCAGTTTATTTAATTTTTACCGCAAGCATAATTACATATATGTTTTGTCAAATGACATATTAAGACTACCGCAAACATCAACTCATATAAAGTATAATATGCAAAATATTACTTTTACAAATAAAAGTATAAATTATGGTTGAAATCTGTTGGGTAGCTAAATAGTAAAAAAAAAAAAAACATATTACATTAACTAAAAAGTTTTATAAAAAAACCAAAAACTAACAAATAATAGATGAATAAAATATATCATACTATTATAAAAAATAAAACAAGGTGAGTTTTTGATTTGGTGTCAATAGAAAGAAAAAAAATCTAAAATTTGATTCAATAGTAGGTGTTATGACAAAGGGATATAAAAGAAATGTGAAGTTAAAGTGTTACAAAACCTGTTTAATTTCACAGTCAAATTGACAAAATAATAACCGAGTGATTTTATCAATTTCACTCCAAAACGAAACATACATCAAGTAATGATCAATATGCCAATTGCACATGATTCTCAAATTTTCGATGCTTGTTACACAAATTTATGATGATAAAATTCACGCTTTCACAATGCCCACCAATGCCACCATCCACTGATCATTTATTTTGGTGGAAACACAGAATTCTTTGCAGAGTTGAACGTTTCAAGGGAATGAAAATTTAAATAGTTCTCATGATTCGGTCTCAACTACCACATTGGTTTAATCATGTAAAAATGCAACAGACAAATCAGCATCCTTAAAAGCAACTTGCTCCAGTAAATAACAAAAAACTGTCCCTGTGGTTCAACTCTGCGGTACTCTTCAAAGAAAACATATATTTACTATACTGTGAAAATCAGGAGATGGAAAGAAAGAGAGTTCATACATCGTAGTAATTTAGTATCCAAAGGTCAACAAGGTTTCAGTGGAAAACATATTGCAATTAAGTGTAAACAATTAATTCTTTGCCAAAAGAAAAATGTAAACAATTAATTTATTGGAACCTAAATTAAGTACTGATGCAAAAAGACAGAATACCGTTTACAAAATTTATTGCAAACACCTTTTTGTCATAGCTTCAATAACTTCATAACCTTAATGGCTAATGCTACAATAGATGAAGCAGTGATACATATGATACAATAAGCAAAACTCTGCTAAGATTCATGAGAATAAGGACCGACTTTTATTACGTTCCAGTCGTGCCTCCCTCTGTCAAAACAAGGAAATGGAAGCGAGAGTCAAAATATTTCATACAGCATTATTGAGCAATGAATAATGATATTACACAATAAGAATCAATTCTAGAAGTAATACATTTGATTTGAGCTATCATATACATGTCAAATGTTTCAACGATACAGGAAGAGACAGCCAAAGTTCCAACATTAATACTAATATGGATGAGAAATGGCAGAAATACTCATTTTGAAATTCTCTCCAACACACTCTTTGATGATTTAGTGAATTTCATTTGAGTCCAACAAAATAGAGAGTGGAACAAAGATAGTAAGAATCACAAACTTTTTCAACACACTTCATTATTTAGTAAATTTTGTTTGAGTCCGACTAGATAGAGAGTGGAAACAAGATAGTAAGAATCACAAACTTTTTCCAACACATACTTCTTACAGTATGGGCCTAAGATAGTATGAATCATGAAATTCACCCCACTCAATTCGTGAAGAGTGTGTTGAAAAATGAGAATAAAAAAATGTATTTTTAGCATTCCTGAATATGACTAGTGATGAGAATATAATTATATCACATCAAATACATGGATGCCAAAAAAGAGTATAAAAATAATGTATTTTTAGCATTTAAATTATGCAAAGCCTTGAGTTTGGTGTTTATTTAAATTATAGAATAAGACCAAAAGTGAGAAAAAAAGGCCTACTGCACACTTAAGGCGGAGAACAACATAACACTGTAGATAAGGATTATAATCAAAAAGAAAATTACAATTTCCTAATTAATACAAGTCGAAGTGTCAAATTGAAGCTATACAAGTCTCATCCAAAACACGTAACTAGAAAATGGTCGGTAAATAAAAAGTAAACCGGTATACATCATCATTAGACTACTATCTGGTTGCAACGGCACAAAGTGCCTATGTATTAGTTTCTTCATTTCTGAACTAACTCAAATTATGGTGATCTAACAGGCTATGTTCATTTCAGTTTGATTTCCACTCAGCTGACTTATGAGATTGCATAAATTTTTTGAAGGCAAAAGACAACTGGCAATTTATACATGGAAAAACTTTATTGACACCTTACATCATCAAGTAATGGAACCTCTAAACTGGTTGTGTGTAACATGAAGACAAGAGATAGCTTAGTCAAAGGATTGATGTGATCTGTCTGCTATTAGCGGTTACGTTGTAATTGTAATGGTAATGGATGATGAATCCACCATCAAAGAGAATAGAAACCAGTTAAACTTTCAAACAATTATTTAAGGTCAAACTTGCAATCAAATTCTAATGGTGACCCAGGAGGGGCGGGAAAATAAAGGAATGCAGATAACGCCAATTACTAGAGTAATGACATATATCTGTCCTCTTCACCCGAATTTTTTTTCATCTAATCAATGCATTCACACACCCAAATCTTGAGTCTTACAGGAGGCTCTCTAGCTGGCCTAACTTTGTGTTGTGATCATAAAATCAAGCTCCACACCAGTTAACCATTTGAGGATAGTTGCTCAATCATTTTGTTCGTAGTTTTACAAAGAGATATATTGATCAAAAAGATATTCTAAAATAGTTGATTGTTGTGGAGCTTGATCAGGCAGTCACAACCGAAGGGTCTATGATGAGATGATTTTGAGCCTTGGGTGAATGAAAATTTAGAACAAAAGTAAATAGTGTATAATGTGAGATGATTTGGATGACACAAGCTGTAGGAAGGGGGGAGATAGAAATCTATGTGCTGTGGTAAGTAAATAGAGTGTATAATTTGAGGAGTGTACTTGAGAGTAGGTGTGACGGTACACATGATAAACCTGAAACAGAGGTTGACATACAATCCAGTGCTGTCAAATATTGGCTACGGTGGATTTTTTGACAACCGTCATGACCAATTTGTAAAGGATGGCCGCGTCATAGCGTTATATGGCAGCTAAAAATGCAGAATTTTGGCTTTCCGCTATGGTCGTCCATCGATTACACAGATACAATCTGATAGCAACTTAAAGTAAAAATTATACCGTAGGGGAAATTTCACTAGCTGTAAAGAAAGTAGAAAAGAAGAAAAATCTGAGATATTCCCGATAGAAAAGTTTCTCAAAGAGAAGAACTCTCCTTCAATAATGGCTTGTAATCAATGCCTCATATACACCAAGATGCTTCTACATGATACCTAACTCACACCCTTCACCCCTTACACTCCTTCAACCTCACCTATATAACCAAACCTCCAATCCAAAATTCCATTCCAGATCATCATTCTTCATACTCAGCAGTAAGAACATTAGAACTCACATCACCTGCTCTGGACCTCCCCTAGTAACATTCCAAATTTTGGGTCCAACAACAGTCAATGACTCAACAGGTTCAAGATCAAGATCCATTTCACAGTTGGACGGCTAGCAAGGGGTATGGCCAGTTGTTTGGTTATTTAGGACTTCTACACTCTTCCAGGTGCATTGTTAGTTCAGTGGACTGGCAGATGCAATCAGCAGTCCATCTAGAACCATCATTTGAATCCCACGGGACAAGCGATTTTAAAAAAGAAACATAACCTTGACAAAAAATCCTGCTCTTTCTAATCTAAATCATGTTTACTATAAATAACCAATTACCACAAAGAAGTACACTTACAGCAAAAATCAGATATAAAACCAAAAATCATCTACCAACAACACCTTGACCTTTTTTTCATTCTTTCCTATCAGTATCACATTTCAGGTAGAGCAACATGATTCATAGGATCGATTCTATCACTTTCAAAACATGCAACATAAAGCAATTAAAGAACAGACAGTGCTGAAGATTCCAGTACCTCCTTTTTCTTACACTCCTTGTAAACATCAAAATGTTCTTGACATTTACTCTTGTCCGAATTAAATTCTTCTAAACCTGAAAATGTTTAGGAAAGTTTTGTAAGATACAACGTCTTATTTCCCAAACAATAACATTGAATCATAAACTTTAAGTTCTTTTTATTCTTCAGTTTTTTTTTTCCATTTGCTTTTATTTCTTTTTTCTGTGCACAAAAGCAGTGTTTTCAATCCCATATCGCGAGAAAACAGTGGTATGTTCAAATTTTGCTATGCCACAAAGCTAAAACACCACTATAACCACCATTTGACAGAACTTTGTTCTAAATACCATATCTTAGAACAATAATTATTAATTCAAGTTCCACTATGTCAAATGCCATAGTGCTGCAATAACACCTATTTGACAACAATGCTCAAAAGATAAACTATACTTTATCCTAAAATTTGATTAATTTTCAGAACAAAAGAAAACTATTCACTTCCAATTAACTCAAGCACTTTATACACAATTTGAATTCACCAAATTACTTTATTTATTTTTCTGGGTTTTAAACCTCTAGTTTCCAAAGGAACGGGGCCTTAGAAACACAGAATTTAGCGGGAATGAAAGTAAAGTCCAACCAAAAATTGTTTCAGCCAGTATTCGAACTCGAACTCGAATTCTATGGTAACTGAAATTTATTAACCACCCTACACCAATCATTAGCACGTAATACTTAATTACTTATTTTACTTATTATACCAAAAAAGTATATTCATATAGTTCCAGGAGTAATTCAATTCGATTAGTGAATTAAAAAAAACTAAAAGGGGTAAAAGAGGAAATCTAACATTTGAGAGAAGCAGTGTATTGAGGAAAACATTGAGAATCGGAGATTTTGGCAGCACTTTGATACGGTGGTGGTGTTGAATCTTTGGACGGCATCGCTACTTGAATTGAACCCGTTTCTGTTTGTTTAAACTTAAAGATTACACTGTTTAACCATATAAAGCGCGTGCGTTCATATTAAGGGTAACGAAAAAATTAGTCATTTTACCAAAAATAAATAAAAATACCAAAGTGTACTTGTGGTTTCCGTTTTCATAAATTTGCAAAACTCCATTTTGTTTTCCTTTTCATGTAATTTTGAATTTTGAATTTCTCATTTTCATAAATGTTGATATTTGGTTGTTTATCTTAATTTAAATTTAAATTTTGAATAATTTAAGTGATGTAAATTAAATAATTGAGTTCCACTCAATCATTCAAAAAAGTTTAGTTTGAATTTTAAGTTGAACAACTTTTCATCAGACATTATTTACTTTTTTTCGAATTCTAGATTACTAGACTACATCCCTTAAAAATTAAAAATTTAAAACTAAAAAATAAAATAAAATAAAATATAATTGATGTGTAAAAAAACTTGAATGATTGATGTAGAAAATTACAGTGACTGAAAATTTAAATTATTCAATACCATTTTAATAATTTTTTATAAATACCAAATAAATAAATTTTTATAAAATTTATTTTCTTGCTTTAATTTTTTAAATAAATAATTAGATCATTTTTTAAAATTACTTTTCTTTGCTTCAATTTTTTTTTTAAATTCAATTTTTTATTACTCTAATTTTTCTAATGAAAGTTTAGAACAAAAAAAAGTAAATAAATATTTTTTGATAAAAGTTTAAAGTAAAAAAATTAATAATTTTAAAATTTTGTTTTTTTTCATAAATTTTAAAAGCAAAGAAAATAAATTTGTAATGGTTTATTTATTTTTTATTTTCAGAAATTATTAAAGTAATATTACACATCACCATGTAAGCTTTTAGTTTTCCACATTATTAAGTAAGTTTTTTTTTACACATCATTTAAATTATGATCATATCACCAACATCAAAATTCAAATTAAGATGGAAATCAAATACCAATATTTTGAAAATAGAGAAACTAAAATAAACTTTTAGTTCCTTTATTTTTAAAATGGAATTTTTAGGTATTAATTATATATATATATATATATATATATATATATATATATTAAAATATTTAATAAAATGTTTAAAATTAATTAATTTAATTTAACTTTTTGTAAAAATTTTAAATTTATTTATATTATTTTTAATATTTAAATTTATTTTACTTTTAATATTATTTAATATTTATTTTATTTATGAGAGTAATTTTAGACTTTGAGTATTCTGGGTAAAATGTGTAGATATAAAATTTTATAGCAGTCATAATATAAAAAAATAAGTATATAAATATAATTTTTTTAATGTTTAGATTACACTATAAAAAAAATTGGAACCCTCCCTATCTAGGGGTAGGGGTGGACAACGAGCGGGTTTGATCGATTTTAGGCCAAATTCTAAATCTGGTCCAATTTGCGGGTGGTGTAAATAGACTCAATTTCGCCCATTTAAATTTGTGGTTTGGACGAGTGTTGGATCACAAGTGTGCCGATCATACATGTGAGTAGAATTGGGTTAGACACTTCTTGACTATGTCACATTTGTTGAGCCTAAATTAATTTTTTTTGGGTCAAATCAAGTCCATAAATTTATTTTTGGGCCATTCGAAAAACTTTGCCCCAATTAGTTTTACCAAACATTTTTATATTTATTTAAGTTGTTAATTTTAGTAAAATAATTTTGTTAATTTATTCCTTCAATATTAAACTATTTTTGACCCAATTTTCCTTTGAGTAAACCTTTTTACAATGCAAAACTAATCAAAATAGTAATACATTCACTTATCAATATATTAGTCTAATTTTGTCTCACTTTTAAATTGATTTGTTTTCCTTCAAATTTTAGATATTGTCTCATTTTTCATTGATAGATCATAAACTATGAGACCATAAATCATCACAAACAAGATTTAAGGCTTCAATGGTACGGCGTATCATTTCAATTCACAAATAAAATATTATATTCTTTCAAAATGTGATTAACTTCAGCCATAAACATGCACATAGAACACATTTTAAATTAGAAATCAAATTATTAAGATTAGATGCAATGTAATTAAAATCAAATTATAAACACATGTGGAAAAATATTGTGAAAAATATTATAAATTTTTTTAGGAAAAAAAAAAACTGAAACACCTTAAACAAACCATAATCAGTATCCAAGCCTTAAACTAGAAATACAGAGAAAACCTATAAGTTCTATTTGAAGAAAATACATAATAACAAAACCCAAAAACCTAAGTCTTAAACAAAATACGAAAATGACAAAAATCCTAAGTCTCAACTCTAAAATCAAAACCTAAAAAAGCTTTGTCAGAAGACATCCTAAAAAAAAAAAAACATTAAAAGCTATAACCTTTAATAAAAGGTATGGTGATACTTCAACCCTTTAATACATCAAGTTTGTTTGATTATTAACCTAAACAAATAAAAAATGCTAGTCAAATATGTTGAACGAAAATGAAAATCCTAAATTTGAAAGAAAAAAAAAGTTACAAAATAACTAAAAGAATGAAGGATGTTAGCTTACAATGGAACCACAACGAACATAGATTGAAACGGGAGTCAAAGAAAGACTTGAACAAAATGAAAGACCTAGGGTTTAAAATTCTTTCTCTGAAAATGGAAACGGTGAAGAGAGATAACAAGTGTGAGTTATGTTTTGTGTGGAGGCGGACTAAGAAATCTAGTGTTTGATTATTAGTTATTATTTATACTTTGGATCACGATAGGATTGGGACTATAAGCCTAGGCATGTTATTTTCTAGTGGCCCAAACACCAATCACATAAATCTACGGTTGAGTTCGGTTTATTACGGCTCAATTTTACAACCCGAACCTGCTAGTGTATAAACAGCCCAATCCTCCTTTCCCCTACCCACCTACCCGTTCTACCTGACTTTATCCACCCGCGTGTGTGTTTTGGGCCTCAGACATGTCAGTTTTGGTCGGGCCAACGGTTCTTTTCCAGCCTTACTTGGGGGTGGTGTTACTGGACCGGAAGCATAGGCGAGGTATTTGATGATCTGAAAGTTGTAATTGATCGATAATATACAAACTCTTTACATTTGATATTATATATAAATTAAATTCTTTTGATAAATAAGGAGAAGTTTTTTCTAATGCACAAGTAATTAGAGACATACTTTTAGAAGCAAAAACATGGGCATTCCCTATTGGTATTACTTTGTCTAATGAGAAATGTTTTTAAAGGCGATGGTTAAGTCATACTCCCTCCTTGAGACATTTAATTTACCAATTAATTATATAAGGCATATTTTTTATTTATTAAATATAAGACATGTTTTCTTATATATTTGTTTACACCTAAAAATAAATAGTTTATTAGTTGATGTCGCGGCCTAAAATTTCGAGTGTTTCTCGAAATTCAATGGAGTCGCCACCAAAATTTATTTTAAAATAGGGAAAATATTGGGAAACCCTTACAATAGTAAAAATAAAAAAATGTGGTCTTTGAAACTAAATTTTGAGTTCGGGAGTCGATTATGCGTAGGGAAGGTATTAGCACCCTACGACATCCGTTAAAAAAACGGTTACCTATAATTAATTGTGCAAGATTAATTTTAACTTAAGTATATTTATTTTTCTTTATTATTAAATATGAATAACAATTATTACTATATTTAAAATATGATTTTTGAAATAAATATGTACTTAACAAATAAACGACAAAAAAAGAAATTTTTATTTATGTGCTTGACAAGAATATGATCTTGCTCCTACGTATCTCCCGGTGCGATGGAGAAATCAAAGCTACGTAGTTCTTAAAAAATGCAGATGTGTTGATTGTGTTTTAAAGAAAATTTGTCTTGTGATAAAAAAATGTTTTTTTTGACAAAATAGAAAAATAAAGAGTTTTATTTGAATAAATATTTTAAAATACGAGTTTTAAGACGATCAAGTTGTACAACTCGTATCCCAAAACTCAAGGAATAAAGAAGATGTCACATCTAATTTAATCCTTTAAAAAAAAATATTTTATTATTCTCGATTTTTAAATTGAGTTTCAAAACCACCAAGTAGTACAACTTGTGTTTTAATAACTCGAAGATAAAAAAAGTTACATCTAATAAATAAATCGATTTTAGATTAGTTCATTAAGATAAATAAATGAATAAATAAATAAATAAAGAGAGTTTTAGGACTATCAAGTTGTACCACTTGTGTCCTAACAACTCAAAGATTAAAAGATGTCACATCTAATTAATCTTTTAAAATTCGATTATAAATATTCTTTGCTTTTTAAAAAAAATTGATGTTAAATATGAAATAAGTTTAAATAATTCTGCAAAATAAAGTCAGTAGTAAACACACACAAAATGGTAAAAAAAAATACATGGACTTGTAATATGATCTATTAAATAAATAAACATTTTAATAGAAAAACATATTCAAATGTAAAATCTTTCAAAATAGCTTTTAAGTAAATAAAATGGGCTACAGGTTTTAGTTATTGTTGAAACCCAAGCCCAAACCAACTTAAAACAAAAAAGTCCAAAATGGCAAACCCTAATTAGAGGGGGGCAACACAGAAACTAGAGAACCCTAGTTTCATGATGTTGAGAGGCGGCCAAAATGAAAGGAGGCGGCCAACAATGAAAGGAGGCGACCAACAATGAAAGAAGGCGGTCAGCATGGTAACGAGGCGGCCAGGCAGCAAACAAGATAAACGAACAAAGAATGAAGACGACGATGGTAGAGACATAGGCGACAACGAAGACGTCTAGGATGACCTCGGGTGATGACAGCGACAACACGGTGGCGACGGTGGCAGCAAGGCAACGACGGTGATGACGTAATGACATCGTCCAAGGTGTGAGTTTTTCTCGTTTTTTATTTTACTCTAAAAAAAACAAATCTTATTTTTATATTAGCTTACATTTATATAACAATAGAACTGTGTAAAATGAAGGAAATACCTTCTCTTCTTCTGCCTTATTTCCTTTTGCTACTGCCTTTGTTGTCTCCTTTTTCTGTTTAAGTATTTTTTCTATTCGTGTTTGATTTCTCTTCTTTGTGTGTTTTTTATCAGTAGTGTCAAAAAATCGATCCCCTCTTTTTGAAATCGATCAGGTGTTTTTATAGAGTTTTTTATGTGTTCAGTTGCTTTCTTTGTCTGCCTTGGTCCTCCTCTATCTATTTCATGTTTGATGTTTTGATTGCCTTGCTCATCATCTGCATTTTTCTGCATCCCTGATGTATTCATGGTTTTGGCTTATCTGTTTTGATCAGTTCTGTTGCTGAGCTTTAATTTGTCTTTTAATTTCTTTTTTTTAAACTCTAAAAGTTGTCTCTTTGTTCTGCACAATGTGTACCAAGACTGATTTAAAAAATTATGTTTTTATGTTTCTCAATTTAGTTAAAACAGGAACAGATGTACCAATAAGCATGGCTTGTGCATCAATGGCAGTTATCATCAACATGGCAGGGTTTGGCAGTGAGCAAAGTCAACATAGCATGGCTTGATCTGATTTGATTTTTATTGTAATTTATTTTTGCCTTTATTCTTAGTTTGTAATTTGATTTGGTTTTAAAACTCTAATTAGATTTGAAATTCTAAATTTATAATACATAATGAAATTATTTATTGTAATTATTTTTATTTCCTTTTTTAAATACATATTTCCTTTTTATATTTGTTTTCAAAATGGACAAAATTAGGGTCCTACAGCTGCCCCTATTTAATTATATTTTACTTGAAAAATATGAAAATATGAATAACAAAATGGTATTCGTTTTCATGTTATCAGGTAAAAGATAAGTAAATATAAGGACTTAAATTTTGTCCAATAACAAACACATGTGTTAAAGTGCATTTGAAATGTTAAAGTGAGAATGATGCAAATTTTTTAGATATGCAGAAAATCGTCTTCGGATTAATTACCGATGCGTAGATTGACA
>NC_021162.2:48467271-48468665 GCF_000331145.2 Cicer arietinum | reverse complement strand
TTGCTCGTACTTTATCTGGATCCACTTCTATCCCTTTTTGACTAACGATAAACCCAAGTAACTTGCCTGCTCTTACACCAAAAGTGCATTTAGCAGGGATTAAACGGAGTCTGAACTTCCTTAGTCGCTCAAATAACTTTTGAAGGTTAACAACATGGTCTTCTTCGGTTCGAGATTTTGCGATCATATCATCCACGTAAACCTCTATTTCTTTATGCATCATGTCATGAAACAAGGTTACCATTGCTCTTTGATAGGTTGCCCCAGCATTCTTCAATCCAAATGGCATCACTTTATAGCAGAAAGTTCCCCATTGTGTGATGAATGTAGTTTTCTCCATATCTTCGGGAGCCATCTTGATTTGATTGTACCCTGAGAAACCATCCATGAAGGAGAAAAGAGAGTATTGAGCAGTGCTATCCACTAGGACATCAATATGAGGTAGAGGAAAATCATCTTTAGGACTAGCTTTATTTCCATCTTTCTTTGGAACCGGAACAATGTTAGCAACCCATTGAGGATATTTTGCCACAACTAAGAAACCAGCATCAAATTGTTTCTTGACTTCTTCTCTAATTTTAAGTGACATATCAAGCCTCATCCTCCTCAGTTTCTGCTTAATTGGAACACATTCAGGCTTGAGTGGTAGCTTGTGTTCAACTATGTTAGTATCTAACCCGGGAATATCCTGATATGACCATGCAAAGACATCCACATAATCAATTAAAAGTTGAACCAACTTTTCTCGCTCACTTTCTTTCATAGACATACCAATTTTAACTTCTTTTTTATCATGCTCAGTCCCTAAATTGATCACCTCAACAGGTTCTTGATAGGGTTGGATTATCTTAGCTTCATGTTCAATTAAGCATTCTAGTTCTGGGGGAGGCTCACAATCGTCTTCACAATCCTCATCAGCATGATTAATCAGACGTTCAAAATTACAAGAAATGGTTCTAGCGCTGCTATTTTCAACATATTCATTTTCGACTCTGCATGGTTTAAATTTAAGAAGAAAAAGGAAAAAAGAAAATATGAATAAAGATTGCCAAAAAAGAAAAAATAGTTGGAGAATTCAAAAATGCGTTTACTGATAATAAGTAGGAAATTGAAATACATGCGCCCTAATTAGTTATCCTTATAGCCTTGGGCAGAGCAAAAGGAGTTAAAAAAAATACATAATTACTTTGAACATGAATTAACAAACACGGGAAACTCGATGATCTTCCAATTGTTGAGATCGGTGTTTGGACTCTTCTACAACAGCCACTTGATCAACATATATTATTCCAGCACTTTGAAAGGTTTGACGAATGTCACAAATAGGGATCTTTTGTGAATTTGGTACCCGATTTTCCCAACGAGCTAGCTTGTTTTCTCGTTTTTCCTTTACA
>NC_021162.2:48464306-48466106 GCF_000331145.2 Cicer arietinum | reverse complement strand
AACAATTATTGAATTTTTCCCACTATGAATTGGCTTAGGATTCTCTTTTCTATAGAGGATTTCCAATGGTCTTGGAAAATATCTATTTTTTTCCATGCATGGCTCTATGATCGATACATAATCATCTTTTATGTACTGGTCCATCTCTTCTTCAATGAGATTGACAGAGGTATCTCCGTGACCCAGCAGAGGATTATTCCCCACGTTGGGACCATCTTCCTTGAAGGTAAGCCATTTTGCATTGATCAATTCTTGCACTTTAGTTTTTAAGGCTTGACAATCTTCGACGGAATGCCCCACGGCTCCAGCATGGTATTCACATTTGGCGTTTGGATTATACCATTTCGGAAATGGTGGTTCTAGAGGTTTCATTGGCCTCAGGACTACCATTGAATTTTGGAGTAAGTGAGGCAACAACTGACTGTACGTGACAGGAATTGGGTCAAAACGGGTTGTCTTTTTTTGATTGACAGGTGGTCTGTAGTGATTTGAGATTGGATTTTGGTTCCATTGACTTTGTTGGGAAAATGCGGTAGGTGGTGGTTGATAAAAAGGTGGTCTTGAAGGGTGATATTGAGGGTATGAAGCTTGTGTGGTTGCAGCCACATATGGATAAGGAATGTAAGGAGTTTGTGATATTGGGGGCTGGAAGTTTGGGGGTCGATAAGAATTGATGGGTGGAAAATAGGAGACTCTGGGGTTTACCATTACAGCATTAGCGTCCCCTTCTTTCTTTTTTGTGAATGTCGTTTGGGGTCTTTTTATGCCGGTTGCTACACATAGGATCTTTCCACTCCTCATCCCACTTTCTATCCTTTCTCCTATCATGACAAGGTCAGAAAAGTTTGATGACATGCTCCCAATCATCTTATCATAAAAAGGCGATTGAAGAGTATCCATAAACATACCAACCATTTCTCTTTCAGATAAGGGAGGTTCCACTTGTGATGCCATTTCCCTCCACCGCTGTGCATACTCTTTGAGAGATTCATTATCCTTTTTCGATGAATTTTGCAGTTGCATCCTATCAGGGGCCATGTCAATGTTGTACCTGTATTGTTTCAAAAAGGCATCGGCCAGGTCTTTCCATGAACGAATTCGATTTCGCTCGAGATGCATATACCAGCTTAACGATGCCCCACTCAAACTGTCTTGGAAAAAGTGAATGAGCAGCTTGTCGTTATGAGCATGAGAAGCCATTTTTCTGCAATACATAGTTAGATGATTTTTAGGACATGTGTTGCCCTTGTATTTTTCAAAGTCAGGAACCTTGAATTTGGGAGGGATAGTCACATCAGGAACCAGACACATATCGAAAGCTTCAAGGCCATAAACATTATACCCCTCAATTGCTTTTATTCGCTCTTCCAAGACATGGAATTTTTCCTTTAATTGTGTATCATCCCCAACGTGAGGTTGATGCCAATTCCCGTTAGCATCAAAATGGGGCACTTGAGGTACACTATATGGAATATTTTCTGTGGGTATAGTGTTTTGGGGTGGCACATAGCCCAAATGAGGTGGGATTTGTGATTGGTTTAAGTTTTGGGGATTAACAGCTGAGTGGTTTTGGTTATTTTCTATGGGGTTAATGACTACAGGCGGAGTATAACCAGGCGGGAGACCATATATAGGAAATTGCATAGCTGCTGTGCGGAATTGTTGGTTAGTCGGGGTAAAACCCGGTGGATGAGAAGGAGTAGTTTGGTGTTCTTCATTTACAATCGGAGGATCCCCATCTGTATTCTCCTTCCTTGCCAAAGCTTGTATAGCTTCCAAGATTCGATCGACCTTTTCCTT
>NC_021162.2:48448105-48460509 GCF_000331145.2 Cicer arietinum | reverse complement strand
TTTAGAACTATCAAGTTGTACCACTTGTGTTCTAACAACTCAAAGATTAAAAAGATATCACATCTAATTAATTTTAACATAATATTTATTTGTATTTTTTATGATAAAATTAATATTTAATTATGAAGGAAATCAACCCATTTTCTTAAAATAAATAATAATAATAATAAAAATAAATAGAGTTAAATGGGCTACAGGTTTTAGTTATTGTTGAAACCCAAGCCCAAACCAACTTAAAACAAAAAAGTCCAAAATGGCAAACCTTAATTAGAGGGGGGCAACACAGAAACTAGAGAACCCTAGTTTCATGATGTTGAGAGGCGGCCAAAATGAAAGGAGGCGGCCAACAATGAAAGGAGGCGACCAACAATGAAAGAAGGCGGCCAACAATGAAAGAAGGCGGCCAACATGGTAACGAGGCGGCCAGGCAGCAAACAAGATAAACGAACAAAGAATGAAGACGATGATGGTAGAGACATAGGCGACAACGAAGATGTCTAGGATGACCTCGGGTGATGACAGCGACAACACGGTGGCGACGGTGGCAGCAAGGCAACGACGGTGATGACGTAATGACATCGTCCAAGGTGTGAGTTTTTCTCGTTTTTTATTTTACTCTAAAAAAAACAAATCTTATTTTTATATTAGCTTACATTTATATAACAATAGAACTGTGTAAAATGAAGGAAATACCTTCTCTTCTTCTGCCTTATTTCCTTTTGCTACTGCCTTTGTTGTCTCCTTTTTCTGTTTAAGTATTTTTTCTATTCGTGTTTGATTTCTCTTATTTGTGTGTTTTTTATCAGTAGTGTCAAAAAATCGATCCCCTCTTTTTGAAATCGATCAGGTGTTTTTATAGAGTTTTTTATGTGTTCAGTTGCTTTCTTTGTCTGCCTTGGTCCTCCTCTATCTATTTCCTGTTTGATGTTTTGATTGCCTTGCTCATCATCTGCATTTTTCTGCATCCCTGATGTATTCATGGTTTTGGCTTATCTGTTTTGATCAGTTCTGTTGATGAGCTTTAATTTGTCTTTTAATTTCTTTTTTTTAAACTCTAAAAGTTGTCTCTTTGTTCTGCACAATGTGTACCAAGACTGATTTAAAAAATTATGTTTTTATGTTTCTCAATTTAGTTAAAACAGGAACAGATGTACCAATAAGCATGGCTTGTGCATCAATGGCAGTCATCATCAACATGGCAGGGTTTGGCAGTGAGCAAAGTCAACATAGCATGGCTTGATCTGATTTGATTTTTATTGTAATTTATTTTTGCCTTTATTCTTAGTTTGTAATTTGATTTGGTTTTAAAACTCTAATTAGATTTGAAATTGTAAATTTATAATACATAATGAAATTATTTATTGTAATTATTTTTATTTTCTTTTTTAAATACATATTTCTTTTTTATATTTGTTTTCAAAATGGACAAAATTAGGGTACTACAGTTGAGAACGGTAAACAGTCAAATTTTGGATAGTCGATTTTCCTTTAGTCAGAGTAAGATCAATTTCCCAAGAAAAAACCAAATATAAGTTAGTCAAATATTTCTCAAGTTTACAGAAGCCCACAAAGGTTTATGAATGAATCAAAGTTCAATATAATTTGATAATTTGACAATTGTGCTCATTTTTAACACCACTAACAATCAATACATGCACACTTTCAGTAAAAGGTATGCGCATATATTACCAATAGGACATGCTGAGAAGATAGGAATGGCAAGTTGCTTGTGGGGCACCACAAATTCCTATGATTGGAAGTGATCACAGATTACCCGTGTAATTAGTTGAGCAAGGCTACATTTATGTAGGCCACTGGTTATGGCCAATAGGATTAGTTTTGCATATAAATACTAGTACTCATAATATTTTTAGACACACTTGATCAATCAAACAAGTTTTTCTTTTGCGGTAATCGAACAAGCTTTTTTATGCATTATCTATGTTTTTATCAGTTCACTTACCTTATACATTTCTTAGTTCAATAGCTTAACTAGAAACTCACCGTATTTAAGTGGCAAAAATTTTAAGTACGGTGTACTTGTGGTTAAGCTATTCAAAGTTAGTTGTGGTAAAAATACTAAAATAAGAATTACAAGGAATAAAAGGTATATGTTGTATATGACTCGACTGCACCTACAAACGTCTTGCCATTGAGATGATTGGTTGACTTTGAGTTGCAATGTCAACCCGACCTGAGTTTCCTTGTACTCCTTGGATTGTATAAGTGGCCTAATTGTCACTAGAATTGGCTCGTTTGGTTTCCAACTTGTTGAACCTCATTGTGAATCATGAACTTAACAATATCATCAAGTTGTTGTGAGCCCTGATACATGATGTCATGTATCCCCATGCCAATTTGTTGTCTAATAACATGCATTGTCATGACCATTGGTTGTCCAAGTGGATCAACCGCTAGGTCTTTAGAAATATGCTAGCCTACTTTTTTTTATTTTTTTTATTTTGACGATGATGGTTGGTCCATACTACTGAGACCTTTTCCATAATGCAAGTGCATCTGCCAAACATAATCATTACTTGATATAACAAACTTTTAAATGGTCTTTACCGCAGTGTCCATAGAGTGTGCCAAATTTGTTGTTGAAATCAAGAATTAGTCGAGGAATCGACTAACAACTCTCAATTATGATTCCCTTTTGTATAAATGATGACACTGAGGAAGGAACTTTGTTTCTCTGTTATGAATTCTTTAACCACTCCAAAGAGTGTTAAGTTCAATGTCTTTATGGTTAAACTATTGAACTAGTTAGTCTAGGCAAAGTTGAACCCATTGGGGTTAGTATAGGTACATCAAGTAGTGGTAGATGTGTTGTAGGATTAGCTGATTTAGGTGTGTAATACCCCCATGTTCGCCTATTGAGTATTGCCATAAGGAAAAACTTGTGACATTCCAATTTGTCCTTTTGCTTGAGGTGTCAAAGTCTGATCATGATGCAGAAGAGTTTGATGATGATATGGTAGTGAATTTCATGACATATATATTGACATATTAAACCCTGAAAGAGAAAAGCAATTCTTGTAAAGCCATGAGGCCTTCTATGGGGAATGACAATACTTCATAAAAGAGTAAAGTTGAATATGTCTTACATATCACTAAAGTTGATTATATATTTGATTTTATGTTCAAAGATAAGCATATACAACTGTTAGATTATCACAAGACTGTTATAACAAAGTTGGTTTGAAGAACAGTGACTCTTAATTGTTTTTATAATAACATAAATTATTTTGTGGGAACAATTTATAGTGATAATATTTTATCTAAGTGTGGAGACTCTTGTCAAAGAATTAAAGGTCTTTACGATGCATCTTCTGATGAATAGAAAAGCTAAATAAAGCAGTTATGATGATACTCTGTTACATCTATTAAAGTACAACTGATTCTAAAAAGCTCACTTTCAATGCACCTCTACTTAATATTCTAAACAAGTTCACTCTAGTGATTTTGCGTCTGATAATCTTGATATCCAATTTGACCATTTTATAAAGTGAACACTAATAAAGTCAACACTCTAATAAGAAGTCTACACGCCAAGAAACTCTGCTCATCATAGTAAAGTTGTCCACCGACTAAAGAAGCGCATAACATCCTATGATAATGTCATCCTCTAGTCATCATGTCATTTCTATCAAGATACATTGAATCAATTAGGAAGATATATTTGGCCAAGTGTTTAATGCTTATTCGAAATCTCTGAAGATTTGGTATGAATTATTATTTCACATGTTGATTTCATGCAATCACAACAAGGGTTAGAAACCCTAATGGACTAAGTGAATCTCTATAAAAGGATTTTTTATCTTCACAAAGAAATAGAGACCAGCAAAGAAAAACAAGAAAAAAATTCCTATCATTACAAACTACAAACTATTAGGTCTAAGTGCTAAGAAACCTAAAAAATCTTTTGGGAGCAAAAATGGGTGTAAAGACTCTTGTGTGAGAATTCATTTCAAAGCCCATATAAACACTTTGTAACTTGACCCAATAGCACTTGTCGTCCTCAATAGCTTTATCGTTGTAAGCTAAAAAATGGAAAATACTTGAACATAGTCATTGTGACTAGAAGGTGTTTGGTGAACTTATGATTCTATTGGTGAATAGTGGATTACATCTTTTTGTGTGAAGGGATTAGACGTAACTTCCGTGATGGTGGTGAACCAGGATAAATTGGCTTGTGTTTCTTTCCTTATCTCTTTACTTATTGTTTTACTAATTCCTATTTTCAACATCACCGATTTTTCTTAAATTGTTTTTAATTAAGTTAAAATAACAACTAAAAAATACTAAGAAATACTAAAAACTAAAAAATACTATGAAGCTTCTAATGATGATGTTGGTATTGAAATACTAAGAAATAATCTGAACATTGATCGAAAGAAACAATACAAGATGCATCACAAACCTAAAACCTTTGTGATGAAAGTTATGACCTTCAAAGAGTTCAAAAAATGCAACAACAAGGAAACAACAAAAAACATATTCAATTCCATAGTTCTCAATTATGCTTGTTAGGAAGTATAAACTATTTCAAATGGAAGAAGATGAAGACATTGAAACAATGATTTTTAAATTCCAAACTCTAGTCTCTGGACTTAATGTTCTCCAAAAGAGCGACACTACATTTGATCATGTTAAGAAGATCCTCATTAGCATACCTAGTAAGCGGAAACCAAAGGTAATTGTAATTCAAGAGGCTAAAGATTTTAACAAATTGTCTCTAGAAGAGTTGACGGGTTCACTTAGATCCCATGAGATTGAACTTGTGGAAGATGAACCAAAAAGGAAAACAATGTTCTTGGCTCTCAAATCCAAAGGAAGCAAAGTAGACTCCAAGACTCTGCAAGCTAAGGAAGACTTGGAGGAAAATGAATCAGAAGATCAAAGTGAAAACTTAGATGATGATGAGCTATCATTCATTTGAAAGAAAATCCAGCATATGTGAACAACAAGAAGAGATCATTTTCCAAAAAGGATTTCAGGCGATCCACATATAGCAAAAAATAAAGAAAAAAATGAAAAAAAAGGAAAATTACCTGCTATGAATGCAAATAATCAAGACATTACAAATCAGAGTGTCTTAAGCTTAAGAAGAGAAACTTTTAAAGAAAAGACTTCAATATAAGGAAAAAGAGTCTTATGGCTATATGATATGGTTTTGATTAATATAATGATGAAGATGAAGAACATGCGAACATGGCTCTGATGGCAGATGTCTATTCTAACTCTAACAATGATTATGTTGATGAGGAAATTGAGGTACTATCTGATCTATTTTGCTATGAACTTATAATATATGTTAAATGAGTTTATGAACGAAAATCAAAGTGTTTCCTCAAAACTAAAAAACCTTAGAAAAGATCATTTCATCTTAACAAACAAGTATAACTCCTTTTAAAAAGATTTTGAAAACTTACAAAAGACATTTTAAATTTTAATGAGTAATACTTCATGGTTTTTTGCACTAAAAAAATTCAATTGGCATTCTATGATTTTGCCTAATAATAATTTAGTGTGATTTCTTTTTGTTTTAGATTTTTAAAAATTGATTTTAACTATATATTATTTTATGAAAATTTATTTAAAAATAATATAAATTATTTTAGATTTATTTGTTATCGATTAAAAAGAGTAATTTTGATGTTCAATAATTTAGAATTTTTTTTATCTAAATTACAAGATACCACTCCCTTGAATTCTTTTTGTAAGAGACAATGATATTATAGTTTAGTCGATAAATTTATATATATATATATATATATATATATAATAAATAGGAAATGTATATGTATATATATTTTTTATGAATTAAATACATATATATGACTTGTAAAAAAATACAACACCAAATTTATCATTCGCATAGACTGCCTAAACTCTCATGGACCACTATGGATACACCAATAACATTAATTTAATAATACATACAAAATAACCCATATTTACATGAGAGATAGATGAAAGAATTGTGTAATTATTTTGAGATCCATGAGGAACAAGCATAGAATGAATGGCGAATAATCTTGTAGTTGTCTAATGTTTTCATCGTTAAATTAACCGCACAATAAAGTAATGTTTAAATACTAAAATGGTTTAGGGGATTGACCTTTCATCGAGTTTAATACAATAATCCGATAGTCTATTCAAAAACAAAATTCAACACGTAATTTATCATGTTTAATAACAATTAACCATAATTTATTTTATTAATAATTGATTATGCAAACTATAATTGATTATTTTATTAATAATTAGAGGATTGTTTAATTTTTTTTATCTTTCTATTTCCTTTCGTTTATTTCTTGGATCAAGATAAAATGTCTTTATCTTTGATTTTTTTCCACAATAATATGTCTCTCTGTTCTTCGTTTTTCAACATTATTGCTTTGATTCATTTATGCCCTTGTTTAGTCGAAGTTCTCTCTAATTTTTGAGTTTGTTCTTAGTGAGAGTGACGATTGAACCAGGGAGTGGAGTTTTTGCTTTAGTTCCACAACTTGCATTGATTTCAAATTCTCATATTTTTTAATTCGATGGTATTTATTTTTCACTTCATTATTATTTTTAGTATATCAAGAAAATGATAGTTGACTCCAGTGATGATTTCTCTCATTCATTTTTTTTTATACTGGTGATTGTTTTGATTTTGGTTTCTCTCATTGATTTATTACACTTCCTTGATATTGGTGATTTCTATTTTTTTTTTATCTGTGATGAAATTACTTAAATCATTAAAGTAGTAGTGCAACTTATGGAGCTTGATGATTTCATTGTTGTTGTTTATGCTCAAAATTCGGTGGGTTTCTTCTCAACGATTTCATAGTCATACATACTCATTTTACAAAATATTCATTTGTACATGCTCCTAATTCTTTTATTTTGTCATAATGTTAGTTACCAATAATTAATGATGAACAACAAATTGTGGAGGAAAGTCTTGGTGATTTCATTGTTGTTGTTGAAGATTTGGTGTGTTAATTGTTGATGATACGTCTCTTTTTTGTAATGAAATTAGTTAAATTAAATTATTAATGTTGTTGTGCAAATTATGAAGTCCCGTAATTGCGTTGATGATGCTTATTCTTAGGATTTGGAGTTAGGGGCGAGAATAGGTTGACCGAGCTAGCATGATCTTGACTTGTTAAAAAATTCAAGACTTAAGTATGATATGTCGTAGCTTTACTTGTTAGATTTGAATATGATATTGATAGAAGACTGATATGATTAACATACTGAGAAATTTATTTCATTTTAACATTTTGAATTTAATAATCAAATATATATTTAAATAGATTAACGAGTTAATATGTCAATAAAATAAAATTCTATTTTGATATTTAACATAATATTTTGAAAAATATGACTTTATATACATCATACTTCAATTCTATTTTATAATAATAAATTTAAATATGTTAAAAAAACTAAAAAGACTTAATATGCGTAAATTTTGTTCTTAATAAGAGTAATAATTAAACTAGGGAGTGGAGTTTTTGCTTTGAGCATTGATTTCAATTTCTCATCTTGTCTTATTATATTAAATTCTACGTGAATGATCGTCACTAAACTATGTGATGTTGATGACGTATCTCTTTAGTGGAATGTACGACTCTCGCTCAACTCTATGATGTTTATGGTGTGTCAAGTGACATGTTGACAATTGAAATAGTCCATAACTTTGTAGAATATTTTCAATTTAGTCAATAAAAAATAAGAATATGAATATTTCAATTTAGTCTCTCATCCTATAAAATGTTTTTCAAATCATCTTCCTACAAATGTCTATTACTAAATTTCGTGAATGGAATTGATATGTCTATTAAGTGTATTGTTGTTAGTATTAGTATTTATATGCAATCAAATCAATTTAAATTATTATTGTTATTAAAAAAATATTTTTGCCAAAGAACAGAAGAAAAGATGAAGGGTGAACAATATGTAGATATCCAACACACACATAACATATACATCATCACAATCTATGATATTTAATAAACGACATTTATTAATATGATAACAGTTTAGAGATTCAAAGACTAAAATGGAAATTCCATATTTTCATTGATCAAATTGAGAGAACTCTACAAAGTCATGAACCATTTTAATTGTCAATATTTAATTTAATGTAATATTTACATAGTTTAATATCGGTCATTCGCAGATGAATGAATTTGATAAATATTTTACGTTGTCGGAAATCAAATTAAAATATTCATAATATCAAAGACTAAATTGAGAGTGCTTTACAAAGTGAGAGACTATTTTGATGGTTAATTCTTATAAAAATTTGTCGATTTAATTTTTGTAAACCAAAATAAAAGGGATCGAGATCTTTTTTATTTTTCAACATAAATGAAAAATACAATTACTATAGTTTTTGTATATAAAATCAATAAATGAGTAGTTTAATCACATGTTTTTTTAAAAATATGTGCAAATATATCACCAAACTATAATAATGGAATAAATTGAGAGAGTGAAAAACGAAGAAGATGTTAATTCAGATAGAATACTATTGACTATAGAAATTACTATAAATATAAGACAAAATTGATTATTTTGCCAAATTATCTTTCTTAAATATTATTGTGTTTTCCATTAACATAAATGAAGAGATGAATTAATCTTTTAAAAATAGTATACATAATAATAATTAAAATGTGCACAATTGAAAAGAGAATAACTGAAATTATATTAAAAATACTATTTGTTTAAGATAAATTCTTTTTTTTTTTGACGGAAAGATAATTTCCTTTATTGTTAAAATGATATTACGAGACTAAGGGACTATGTTAGTTCCAAGGAGCCTTTAACGTTGATATAGAGGAAAAATTAATTAATAAAGATCCTTTTGCAGAACAGAGTAGGGTATAGGGTAATCAACGGTTTTAAATTTAAATAAAATTTAAATAAATAGATTAACAAATCAATCTAAAGCACAAAATTAAAAATTTAAAAAAAGTCTCACTCTGCCCCTCCGTATATATTACGGAAACTGGAAAGCCATCGTTTGATTAAGTACTAATATACTTCTATTAAGCAAAGCTCATGGCTAATGAAATTTCTCAAGTGAAACCATTCCACTTTTTCAAGATCATACTTAATCAAAGCCTTCGTGAAGGAAAGCTTGTAAGCCTATACATTCTTCGTTGATATTCTAGTTTATTTATGATTCCGACTGTTTGTTTATTAGGTCACAAGATTGGTTTTTCATAGTTTACATTACCTTCATGGTTAACATGACCATTTTCTCACAATTTCTTTCTTATTTTTTAAAACAGCAAGTAATTATAGTATAAATGTCATCTACCAGAGTTTATTACTCTAACTAGCTCTGTAATAATGGTTAAATTGCAGACCAATACATTATATAGAAAACATAATGCCTAAATAATTTATATTACAAATAACTTTTTTTTTCTTAAGCTTTACTTATTAGGGGCTACAACACTAAAATAATGTAGTATGAGAATCTTAGAGTTATATTTCAAACTCATGAGTTATATTTAGCCAGAAAAGCTAAATGTAAAACAGATTAGAGTTTCATTTAGCCGTATAAATCAGATTAGTGTTTTATTTAGCCGTATAAAACATATTAGAGTTTTATTTAGCAGTATAAAACAGATTAGATGTTGCTTAAAGTAATGTAACATAATATTTTTTATAGGCTAATTGTTAGTGGTTAATTTGTTAAGTAGCAGAGGTCGAGCGTTATACCTTATGCATATTATTCTTTTATATCCTAACTTATACCACTGTTCTAGTCCTTCGGGATAGCAAAATAGTTTTATGAGTTTATCATTCATATTTATGTGGTTTAATTTATTGACAGATGATTCCAAGAAAGTTTGTGGAGAAATATGGAGAAGGTTTACCAAAAACAATATCTCTCAAGCCTCCAAATGGTAAAGAGTGGAAATTAGATTTGATAAAAAGTGATGGTAAAATATGGTTTGGAAAGGGTTGGAAAGAATTTGCAGACTATCATTCTCTGGCTCATGGCCATCTTCTGGTTTTCAGATATGAAAAAGCTTTTCATTTTAAGATACACATATTTGATATGAGTGGCTTAGAGATAAACTATCCTTTCAGAGGAGTAGAAGCTAAAAGGGTCTACAATAGTAACGGAAATATCTCCAAATAATGAAGATTGTAGAACAGCTCAAAAGAGAAAAGCTAACTCTTCCTCAGAATTTCTTCAACAGTTTGAAATTGGAAGTAGTAGTAGAAGTTCAGTTAAAGTAGAGAAACTGAAAAAGGTAGAAGCTATGCATCATGCTAACAGAAAGTGCAAAGGTATAAGATTTTGTGTCTTCACTGTCTCATTAAAACTTTTAAAGTTAACATAAATTATAAACTTTTGTTATCTTCAATTCATGTTATGTTGAGCTGTGTAGCACCGACGCTATGATCAAATATGTGTTTCGGTGTTTGCTACTGATACCGACTCATTGACGATATGCTATTAATTTCTTTTTTTAAGTTACAATCAATGTCAACGTATCAGTGTCGTGTCTGATATTGGTGTCAAAATTTGTGCTTCATCGATGCCTAGACCATTCTGGTTTTGCAGACATTTAGTAGGTTTTCAATTTTTAGAAAATATCATGAAATATGTTTGGTTTAGGATGTTTTAGTTTTGCTGGAAAAGAAAATGTTCAGTGCTAAGAAAGTAACAGTCCTTGACAGAGCAATCTCAGAACTTGTAATCCTTCCTTTCAAGTTGTTATGCGTCCATCATACATTGATGCTTCTTGAAATCTGGTAGGCTCAAAAGAATGATTTGGCTTATATGTCATAACTTAAAAACAACCATTATTACATGTCATAACTGAAAAAACAGGGGTAGAGTGAATACTAGCATTTATTTCTAATTGAAATGTTCAGTCCAATAAAATACAGCTGGGCTAAGTTTAGTTCATGTAATAGGTCAGCTCACATTGTTTAAATAGGCAAAACCTACTTAAAAAAAGTTAAAGTTTGAATTTTACTTAAAAAAAGTTAAGTTGGGTTTGGCTTATTAGCCTATTAAAAAACATATTTTGTGTTAAGACTTTTAAAAAGTGTAAATTTTGCTCAATCATACAACCATAACACTTTTTTTTATAAAGAATTGATATATAAACAGTAATTATAAACAAAACAAAAGAATAAAATACAAAATTTAAATTTATATCACAATGATTTAGAGATGGAAGAATAGTAATGGACATCGGGAAGTGTCAAATTAAATGTTTTTGATTAAAATAAAGGTGTATTAAGAATATTAACATTAAATAAATTAAAAGTAATTGACATTTGTTTATACTAAGTGATTAAGATTTGAGACAACTTGTTTATTTGTAATAATGACAAAGAGAGTATATTTTAACTCAATGATATTCATGAAAAATTAGTTTTTTCTTTTTGCATAATATACCAAATGAATTTGGTAGAAGACTTTAAATTTGGGAAAAAATGAGGGAGATATTAATCTTCAGGTATTAAATAAGAGAGTTTAGCCTGCAAGTAGGGTGGGAATAGGCCAGACCAAATTTTGTAAGGCCTGAGTCTAGCCTACGATGAATTTTTTAGGCCTAAGTCTGGCCTACGGCCTACCATAAGCTTTTTTTTCCGGCCTGAGCCTGGCCTATGGCTTATCATGGTCTGACCTATAAGCCTATTTAAAAGCCTTATTCACATTAAAATATTTAAATGTTATATTTTATATTTTTTATATAGGCTAAACTAGACCTTTATATACAAGGAAAACTAATAAAATTATAATCAAATCTAATAAAATGATTACTAACAAGTTTGTAATGCAACAATCTTCCAATAAAAAAAAATGAATTCATAATTAGCAAACTCTAAAAAGTCCTTAAAAAATTACAAATAAAACAAAATGGACCCTATAAACAGTTACACATATCAGCTAACAAAACACATTTAAAGCCCAATGAAGGACAAAAATATGATATCAAATCTTCTTGGTGATTTGTATCTCTTGTTTATCAACCTTCAAAAACAAAAGAAAAAATGCATATGTTAGACACTAAGCTAAAAAGTAATAAATAAATAAATAAATGAGCAAATTTATAAAAAAAATGAATAAATACTACTTGATAAGTAAAAATTGGGTCCTAATAAAAAATAAATTAGTCATTATACATATATCAATCTACATGATGCTTTATCCGTATCAATTTACATGTGCTCTACCTATACCGATTTACACAATGCTATCCATATACCAATATCAATGTACATATGTTTATATATATATAAAAAAAATGATTTTTTTAACAAAATATTTTTAAAAAAATCTGAAACAAATACCCTTTAAACCCTAAAAAAATGATTTTTTATTTTAAACAAATGATGTCAAACAAAATGAGATTATTATC
>NC_021162.2:48404446-48447332 GCF_000331145.2 Cicer arietinum | reverse complement strand
TATATATATATATATATATATATATATATTAAAAGTATGAAACAAACACCATCTAAACCGTAAAAAACGATTTTTGGTTTAAAAGAATAAATTTTTTATTGAAATAAACGCATCTATTATTATCTTTCAAACAACTCGAAATATTACCTCTAAACAAATCAGAATATTACCTCTAAACATATTCAGTAATAATAAATAATTAGGGTTTCCAAGTTTATATACTAATAATATATATATAAAGATAACAAATAAATAGTATTGATTTTTATAAAATATAAAGGTAACAAATAAATAGTATTGGTTTTTACAAAAAATATATTGCTTACATACCAATTTGTATGTTGGAGTGAGTGCAATGGAAATTAGAAGAAAAAAAATGAAGAATGGAATAAATAATAAAATATATATAGGTCGGTCTGTCAGGTCTAATAGACTTTTTTATAAGTCTGAGCTTGACCTGTTTACATTAATAGACTTTAAAAACAGCTTGAACCTAACATTTTTATTAAACAGGTCAGACCATAAGTAGGCCAAGCCATAGGCCCCTGACAGATTGCATAACCTATTTCCATCCCTACTTGCAAGGTATATAATCACTTAATCAGGATATTCCGTACAGAACTAAAATTTGAAGTCTCAAGAAGTGGTTGGAAGACATTTGCTTAGCTCATTCTTAGTACCAAACTGGCCCTCCAACACAAATTGTACAAAATATCAATAAAGTTTGGTGTTTAATTTTCAAACATATTGTTTCTCTTTCTCATATGACAAATAAATTTAGTGTTACATTTTATTCAAAATCTTTCCAAATGGAAGGAGAAGCTGCTCAAGGAAAGAGAAAGGGAATGGAAATAGTCTCTACTATGAAATCACTACATACTATGAAATCACTACCACCGTCACCAAAGTATCACTTTTTTCGAATGAAGCTTAATTAATGTGACCAAGGAGTTCAACTTTTGAAACTAATATTTTGCTTTGTCTAGACATTACTTGATGATAATGCTCTTTTGAAAGAATTATTATGCTTCATTCTCTAGTATCTTTGAGTAAGCTTTTTTTCTTCTCAGATTTGGATCCATAGTTTTTTTATGATTATTGTAAAATATGTTTTCTCTGCTTTTTGTGTGTCTTAAACAAGATCACATATCTTCTATTTATAATAAAGGTTACAAAAATTACATTAAAATACTAGGAACTTGTATGTGACTAGGGTCTAGGAGTTCTACCAATGAACCTAAGAAGTTATATAGTCAAGGAATAATTAAAACATACTTTGAATTCTAACACTCCTCCTCAAGCTGAAGCATACATATCATATGCATTAAGTTTGTTACATATAGATTCAACTCGAGGACCGCTATGTGACTTAGTGAATATGTCAGCCAATTGATCATTTGAGCCAATAAAATTAGTTGTGACCTCTCATGGAAGATCATATTAGAAGCAATATGAAGTGTAGCTTGATTATCACAAAGTAGTTTCATTACGTTGATATCTTCTAACTTGAGTTGTTTGAGTAATTGTTTAAGCCATGTAAGTTCACAAGCAGTTGCAGCCATAACACGATATTTTGCTTTTGCACTCGATCTTGGGACTGTCACAACCCGAAAACTAAACACTATGATCGGTGCACTAGCTATACTCCTAGCGTAGCAAACCTATCAATTAACTTAACAATTAAACAGTTAAATAGTTCTAAATAACCATTTGGAAAAAATATATAATTGTTCAACGTTCCCAAATTTATAAAATTCATGTTTAAACGTTTAACTCAGTCATAATTCGAAGAGTATGATATAAATATTTAATACATTTCCCAAAAAAACTCTATAGACTCAAAATAGATGCAAAATATATCACTACTTAACAAACTTTACAAAAGGATCATCGATCAAAGACGCCTACCAAAAAATGATTGAGACTTGAATCTACTAACAACTTGTTACTCAACTGCCCGTAAATCTGAAAAAAAATGAACAACATGAAGGGATAAGTTACAAAGACTTAGTGATGAGACACCAACCACCAACAACTAAAAGGGAAACACACAAAACACAAATAATTATTTTACAATCTTATGACAAATATCCTAAACAATACTACCTGAAATATAGATAATTTTCAAATAAAGTATCCACATGATAAAATCATTAAACTTATAGTTTAGCCATTTAGGTAGAAATATTAAAAATCCAATTTATAAAGAAGTGAAATCAAAACGAGCAACCTTAAAAATATTATAGGAAATCAAACAAGTAAAAAAAAATATAAGTTCTTGAGAACAAAGAGGCGGCTTCATGTCATTGATAACCTTTTCCTCCTAAGAGTGACTTTTTCGTTAGGAGTGACTCCATATAATAGATAGCTTTCTCCTCTCAATCCAACAACGTAACATCACACATCAATTAGGAAGTTTACATCTCGTTGATAGCCCTCTCCTCATACGAATGACATCTATCATAGGGCGACTTCATCTAATGCGTAAGTCTTCTTAATCAAAATGATGTAATTAGGTGCACCTATCGCCGTTAACGATTTCATAATTATAACGATTTTCAAAGTACATATTTAAAAATCATATCTCATTTCATCGTTACTCATAGAAAACATATTCAACTGCATACCAATTCAATATTTAAATACTTTATAACTCATAAATAAATCAAACTACTAGCATATTATATAACAAAGACCATGAAAATAAATAAAGGATGAAATCAAAAAAATTCAGAGGTTGTGTTCTCCAATTTTTTAAATAAACACTTTAACATAACGCCGAGTAATATAATAATTATAGCATAATAAAAATATTACATTGATCGTCGTCAACACACAACTATGGAGAATCGCCTAAGTTTGTTCTCCAACTTAGCTATCAAATGTGAGTATAAAAAATATTCTCAATACTTTAGAAAAATTATTCTAAAATTTTCTTAGAGATTCATTATTAGCATTAGAGTTGTGTATTTACCTCAACGAGTCTCAATAAACAACTTTCATGAAATGGGTACCCTTCTCCTTCCTTAGAGCACAAACCCTAATCCAAAAATTATACCCACAAACTTGTAAAAATATGAGAAAGTTTACTTTGTGAATGTATACCCTTCCTTTGAGTTTATGATTTAGGGAGGCTAGTTTGTGACTTTAAGTGAGAAGTAGAAGAAGAATAAGAAGAGGAAGATCAAAAGGAAAAGAAAAGAAAAGAGAAAGAAAAAAAGAAAAGAAAATGGGGTCATGAAGATCTAATATAGTTATTGGATGCTCAACGTATGATAAACTCTTATCTAACTGCACGTCTTCATGATTAATCACATGAGAAGGGTCATGAAGATACTTCTGGAACATCAAAATATGAAAGACCGGATGAACTCCTAAGAGATCTAGTGGAAGTGCCAAACAATACGCTACCGATCCAACCCTCTCTAAAACTTGAAATGGTCTAATAAACCTTGGACTTAGTTTCTCATTTTTATCAAACCGCAAAACTTCTTTCATCGGTGAAACACGTAGGAATACATGTTCTCCCACTGAAAACTCCAAGAGATGACACCTCTTATCAGAATAAGATTTTTGTCTACTCTGAACTGTCACTAAGCGATCTCGAATCAATTTAACCTTTTCAATGGCATCTTGAATCAACTCTGGACCGACTAGTTTAACTTCTCCAACTTCAAGCCATCCTATCGAAGACCTACACTGTGTTCCGTACAAAGCTTCAAATAGAGCCATCTGAATACTAAATTGATAACTATTATTGTATGCAAATTCCATCAAGGGCAAATATTGATCCCAACTACCCCCAAGATCCAAAACACAAGCACGAAGCATATCTTCTTGTATTCGTATAGTCCTTTCAGACTGTCCATCTGTTTGAGGATGAAAAACCATGCTAAGCTTTAAACGAGTTCCTAATGAAGTTTGGAATGACTTCCAAAATTGAGTAGTAAGTTGGGCCCCACGGTTAGAAATGATAGACACTAGTACACCATGAAAAGAGACAATTAGGTCTAATTAAAGTTTAGCATATTGGAATGCAGTATAAGTAGTCTTCAGAGACAAGAAATGTGTAAATTTGTCAACCGATCTATAATCACCCACACCGAGTCATACCCCTTTTGGGTTCGTGGCAATCCTGTGATAAAATCGATAGTGATGGATTCCCACTTCTTTTTAGGTATTTCAATAGGTTGAAGTAATCATGCAGGCTTTTGATGCTCAACCTTTACTTGTTGACACAATAAGCACTTAGAGACAAAATCTGCTAAGTCTCTCTTCATTCCTTCCCATGAATAAATTCTCTCAAGTCTTGATACATCTTATTAAAACCTGGGTGAATAGTGTAAGAAGAATGATGAGCCTCCTCTAAAATTTTCCTTTTTAAGTCACCAACATTTGGGACACACAATCGACACTTCAACCTCATAACACCGTCTGAATCAACTGAAAAGTATGAAATTTTATCATTTTGAACATTATTTACCATATTCACCAAACCTGAGTCTTGACTTTGAGCTTCCTTGATATCATCAACTATGGTTGGACGAATTTGTACATGGGCAAAAAATAACCTCGAATGATCAAATTGAAATTGAGTTCCACTTTCAACAAATTTTTAAAATTCTTTAACTATTAGCCACTTTACTTCTACTATATGAGCGACACTACCCATGGATTTTCTTCTCAAAGCATCTGCAACAACATTCACCTTCTCTAGGTGATATAAGATTGTGAAATCATAATCTTTCAAGACTTCCATCCATCTTCTTTGCCTTAAATTTATATATCGTTATTGTAAGATATACTTAAGACTTTTATGATCCGCGTAAATATCAAAAGTGTCACCATATAGATAATGCCTCCAAATCTTTAAAGCAAAAGTCACTGCAACCATTTCTAAATCATGTGTGGTATAGTTTATCTCATGCTACTTGAGTTGTCTAGATGCATAGGCAATAACTTTACCGTGTTGCATAAGTACACCAATGAGATAAACTCTAGAAGCATCACAATAAACTGCATAACTTTCCACATAGGGGTAATTCCAAATCGGTTTTGACGTCAAATACTCCTTTAATTTTTGAAAGCTTGCTTCACATGCATCATTCCATCAAAACTCAACTTTCTTCTGGGTCAACCTAGTCAACGAAGATGAGATTTTTGAGAAATCCTTCACAAAACGTCGATAATAACCTGGTAAACCAAGAAAACTCTTATCACCTTTATTGTGGTAGGTCTGGGACAATTCTGCATTGCTTCCACCTTACTTGGATCAACACTTATTCCATTCTTAGACACTACCTGACCTAAAAATGCCACATTGTCCAACCAAAACTCACACTTAGAGATTTTGGCATGTAGTTGTTTATCTCTCAATGTTTTCAAAACTAACCTCAACTGTCGTTCGTGTTCTTCTTTACTCTTGGAATAAATAAGGATATCATCAATAAACACAACTACAAATTGATTCAAGAAAAGTTTGAAAACACGATTCATTAAATCCCTAAAAGCTGTTGGAGCATTGGTAAACCCAAAAGACATAACCAGAAATTCATAATGTCCATAATGCGTGCGGAAAGCTATCTTCGTTATATCATCCCCCTTAATCTTCAACTTGTGATACCCCGACCATAAATCAATCTTAGAAAAACATTGAGCTCGTTGAAGTTGATCAAACAACTCAGCAATGCGTGGTAATGGTATTTATTCTTTATAGTTACTTTATTCAATTGTTTATAGTCTACACACAACCGCATATATCCATCTTTCATCTTTACAAATAATATTGGTGCTCCTCAAGGAGAAAAACTTGGGCGAATAAAACCTTTATCAAGAAGATCTTGAAGTTGCTCTTTTAACTCCTTAAGTTCAGCTGGGGCTATACGATAAGGAGGTAGGATATGGGACGAGTGTTAGGAACCAAGTCTATAGGGAATTCAATCTCCCTATTAGGTGGCAACCTAAGAAGTTCTTCAGGAAAAACATATGGAAATTCACATGCTATTGGTATTTTTTCCAATTTATCCTCGGCTACTTGTGTATCCCTTACCAAGGCTAAGTACCCTTGACAACCTCTTCTCGTTAACTTGCTAGCTCTCAAGGCTGAGATTTGGTTATGTGGTACCCAACAATGTTCTCCTTGAAACGAGCAGACTGATTGCCCTGGTTTCTCAAATTTCACCACTTTATTATGACAATCTAAAGTGGCATGATGAAAAGCCAACCAATCTGTACCCAAAATCACATCAAAGTCTAACTACTAAATCTACTCACAACACATTTTCCTGAATAGCTATATCACAAGAATGATACATTGACTCAACAAACAAATTTCCTCCAATAGGTGCAATCACAACTAAATCCTATTTTAGAGAAGATGAACATTTACCAAGTCGAGTAGAAAACCACGAGGATACAAAAGAATGTGTAGCTCTAGGATCAAACAAAACATGAGCATCTCTACTGCATTGGATGTCTGAGAATCTTGACGAATTAAAGCAAACACTCAAGCCTGACTTCTTCTTGCTGGTGTTTTACCTCTACCAGAAAATCCTCTACCTCCTTATTGAGATGTTCCTGAACCTCTAATAGAAGAATTCCCACTTTGTCGCATGGATGCATAATGAGCCTGAGAAGATGTCAAAGCTGTTGGTGCTAATGCTGGATGTGTCGTGTCTACAAGATAATCACTCCTGATGTGACCTACTTGGCCACATTGATAGCACACCTTACCATCCCTAGAACAATTTACAAAGTGAAACCTTCCACAAATAGACCATTGTGTAGCTGAAACACCAGAATTTCTCTAAGGGAAAATGGATTGTGATGCTCCTCCAAAATTTGATCTACAACTTTGCACTTTTCCAGAAGACTGCCCATTATGACCACCTATTTGAGACATGAGTCTTTGTTTCCCTTGATAATCAAACATAGATGCACCACCGTGATTTGGGTAGTTACTGTAAGATCTTTCAACCCTTTGTTTCTTCTGTGAATCTTATCTATTACCTTTTTTTTTTCTTTCTGTCGTTGCTCAATCTAATGTGCCAAACTCAAAACCTCACTTGTCTACCACATGATACTATATCAAACCAATCACGTGTCACACCTATTAGTTGAAATTATGTCAATTCTACTACTCTTACCTCAAAACAACCTAATTCTCTCCAAAGCCGCTTTAAACTATCAATGAATTGTTGTGGATCGTCAGTTGCGCTAGACCCATAAAAAGTAGGAGGTTTAGGCTTCATGAAGTCTAGTAAACTAACCTCAATCCCCCTTGTTGCAGCAATCGTCTGTTGCTCAGTCATAGGTCCTAACGGATAGTTCTCACCTCTCAATCCCACAATGCATCATCACACATAAGTTATGGAGCTTACATCTCGTTGATAACCCTCTATCCTACGGATCACATCTCTCATAGGGGCGACTCCATCTAACGGGTAACTCTCCTTTATCAAACTGATGTAACTAGGTGCACTTACTGTCGTTAACAATTTCATAAGTGTAACGATTTCCAAAATACGTATTTAAAAATCATCTATCATTTCATCGTAACTCATGGAAAACATATTAAACTGTACAACAATTCAATATTTAAATACTTTATAAGTCATAAATAAATCAAACTACTAACATATTATATAACAAACACCATGAAAATAAATATAGGATGTAATCGAGAAAAATTCAAAGGTCGTGTTCCCCAATTTTTTTAAATAAAAACTGTAACATAAAAACGAGTAAAATAATAATTATAGCATAATAAACATATGACAATGATCGTCGTCTACTCACAGCTATAGAGAACCACATAAGTTTGTTATCCAACAACTCCCATAGTAGCAGACATGACCTCAACTAACAAATCTGAGTATAAAAAATATTCTTAAGACTTTAGTTAAATTATTCTAAAGTTTAGTTAACTTTAGGAAATCATAAAAATCCTTTAAATCTACTCTAAACACAAATAAGATTTTTTAACAAAACTACATTTGGTTCATAAAGATTTATTATTAGCATTAGAGTTATGGATATACCTCAAAGAGTATCAATAAACAACTTTCAAGAAATGAGTATCATTCTCCTTCCTTAAAGTACAAACCCTAAACCAAAAATTATACCCACGAACTTGTAAAAATATGAGAAAGTTTGCTTAGGGAATGTATACCGTTCCCATGGAAGAAGAGAGAGAAAAACAAAAGAGAGAAAAAAAATGAAAATAGGGGTGGGGGATATAACCGAGAGAGAGGAAAGGAATGGAAGGAGAGAGATAGAAAGAGATGAAAGTGGGTGGATGATGTTTTTATTTATTTATTTATTTATTTATTTATTTATTATTATTATTATTATTATTATTTTCTTTTTATTTAAGTGAAACGAATTACCTCCAACAAAGATACAATATCCAGAAGTGGATCTTCCATCAATGATGACCTTGATCAATTAACGTCAGAGTAGTCAACAACTTTGGTGTTACCCTTGTCTTCATAAAGTAATCATTTTCCTGATGCATTCTTTATAGACCTAAGAATATGAATCGCATTATTCCAATTACTATCACATGGAGCATATAGAAATTGAGTGAATACACTTACAACAAATGTAATATCAAGTCTAGTTACTGTAAGATAATTAAGTTTATCAACAAGTCATCGATATCTACCAGGATCTTGCAAAGGCTTCCCCTTACTTGGTACATAAAAGCTTGATATTAGGATCCATATGAGTATCAAGCGGGCAACAAACAAACATGCATGTTTCTTCAAGTATATCATGACCATATTTCCGATGAGCAATTGTTATACCTATCTTAATTTGTGCAAACCTCAATCCCTAAAAAATGTTTTAGCGGCCCATATATTTAGTCTGAAACTTTTGAGACACATGTTGTTTAAGCATATGAATGTCAACTTGATCGTTTTTTGTGATGATAATGTCATCAACATCAACAAGCAAGTAGATACAAGTGGATGGTGAATAGTTCAAGAAGAAAACCGAGTAATCAACTTCATATCTAGTTATACCATACTTCTCGAGTACAAGAGTAAACTTCCCATATATGAATATACTTGTTACTGCCTTTTGAAAAAAATGAGAATTGAAGAAAAAAAAAAAGTCTAAAAACTACTTAAAATGATAAGTTGATTTTATTAGTTTCTATTTTTTGTTTATTAAAAAATGTGATTTTTTTAGGACATATAAATACAAAATAGATTATGCTTTTCTTAAAATATCTAAAATATAATCTCTAAATTATTAAATATCAAAGCTACTTTTTTTCTTCTTAATCTATAAATTATTGACAAGTTGATATTTATCACTTAATGGAAGATGTTAGCTAATCCAAACTTTCTATAAATAGTAATAAACATAACATATAATTATAATTATTTGTTTAAATTTTTGTTATTTGTTTATTCAAATTTTTGTAATATTTTATCTAGTAAATTTAATGGTGTATTTGATCTGCAAAAGAGAAGTTACTACGGTATAAAATGATACAAAATAACCCTTTAAAATATTGGTTAAAATTTTGTCTTGTACGGTGTATGGTAGATAACGAATATCACAAACAAAATTGCTAAAAAAATATTTTAACAATTTAAGGTTAATGGTGGAACAAAGATATAAAAATTCAAGCAAAATAGGAGTAAGTATTATTTTTTGGCTCTAAAACAAATAAATCATATCATAGTTAAAAATTAACTTTAATCATAACAAACAATTTCATAGTTTACATATGAACGAAACTAAATCAATGACAACTCCAATGCATCCATCCTCAAGTTTGGACAAAAATGAACAAGAAAAATCCATTTATGAAAAGGAACATAGAGGAATGGTAGGTTCATTACTATACTTAACTGCAAGTAGACCAGATTTTTTTTTTTTTTTTTTTTTTTTTTTTTTTTTTTTTTTTTTTTTTTTTTTTTTTTTTTTTTTTTGTAGTAGTAGGATTATGCACTAGATTTTAATCTTTGCCTAAAGAATCTCATTTATATGTTGCAAAAAGAATTTTTCATCATCTTGTTGGTACCACTTATCTTGGTTTTTGGTATAACAAAGGAAATCATTTTGATCTTGTAGCTTACTGTGATGCTAATTAGGATGAGGATAAAATTGAAAGAAAAAGCACAAGTGGTGCATGTCACCTTCTTGGAGAAGCTTTAATAAGTTGTTCATGTAGAAAGCAAAACACAACTGCCTTATCAACAATTGAATCTAAATATGTCTCAGGTGCAAATTGTTGCTCTCAACTCTTCTGGATCAAAAATCAACTTGAACATTTCTCTATAAGTTACACAAATATTGTAATCTATTGTGATAATACAAGTGCTATAAATCTGTCCAAAAATCCCATTCTACATTCAAGATCAAAACACATTAAAATAAAACATCATTTTATAAGGGATCATGTTAATAAAAATGAAGTTCAATTAATCTTTGTTGACACTAAAAATGTAAGACCCTTAATTTTTAAATCCTAAATTATGTAATTTTTGGGAATTTTGTATTGAATTTCTGAGGCTTTTTAACCAATTTTATAGTATTTTGTGAGTTAAATGCCAAAAATATATTTTTGGAGACATGATTAAAATTATTCGTCCATGAATAGTTTAGTTTAATTACGGTGAATTTTTTGTTGAAGGAATTTTATGAGATGCAGCATTTTTTAGAAAAATTCATATGCCGATTGAATTACGGCGGAAGAGGATATTTTTCTAAAAAAAGTGATTTGTGATGTGATGTGGGGTGACCGGTGTAATGATGATTTTTATAAAAATATCTAGATATTTATTTTAGAATTGGTTTTATTATAATATATATATATATATATATATAAAAGGAAAAGAAAGAAAGCATGTAGCCGTCGCCCACCATTTCTTCTTCTTCTTGCAAAAACACAAGTGTTGTGTTTATTTTTCAAAAATCCACAAATACAAACCTTCACTTTTCTTCAACTTCTAAGGTTCATTTAGCAAAGTGACAGAAGGGAAATGTTCTAGTCTCTATGCTACGGTGCTAGTGAGCCAACTTTGGAAGTGACGACGTGATCAAAAATTTTACCATAATTAATCGCAGTGCTGAAATCGATTAGAAAAGCGATAACGGAGGTAATGGCTCGTTTCAAATTTTTAGATTGCATATAAGACTTTATGTGTATATTTGTAGAGTTTGAAATGGATGAAGTTTATGTGTGCATTTGTGGAAAATGAATTTAATTCAATTTATGGGTAATTTAGTGGATTTTAAATTTGAGGTATGGTTTGTGGTGATTCAAGTTTGGTGTGGTTATGTGTTCATAATTAATATTATGAATTTTTGAGATGTGATTTATGTGGAAATTGAATTGAGTGAAATTGGTGATTATTGGTTGAAAATTTTGGAGATGAAATTTGGTGGTTTATGTGTAAAAATATGGAGTTTTGAAATTTAATTGAGGTGATATATGTGTGTTGTGGAATTGAATTGATTGAATTTGGTGTGAATTGACGGTAATTAAGTTTGATGTGTTTGAGTTATGTAATGAGTTATTTTCAAATAAATGAGTTTGAACTGAAGTTGAAATTTTACAAAAAAATTTGGAGTTGTTGAAATTGTGAAAAAGTTCAAATTTTAACTAAGTTAAAGAGTTTGAGCAAAAAGATAGATTGAATTTAAAAATGGTTAGAGTTTAAAATGTTACTCTTTTAATTACTCTCAAACTGAGTTTATAAAGAAAAAAGTTTAGAGTATTTTATTAACTCAAACATTTCAGTGCTTTAATAGTCGAGCGTGTGTATGTGAGATTTAGACAATATTTATTTTATTTAGTTTTAACTAAATAAAGTAGATTATTTGGTTTTAAGAGTTTGGTGCGTGAGAGTGATTTAACTTTGGGAATTTTGTTGTGGTTGGATTAATTTTATTGTTAAACACTTGTTATAAATATTTATGTTTATGTAGTTAGCTCATTGAGTCTCAAAAAAGAATCGAGATCGTTGACACCGAGTTAGCGGTGGGGAGAACTCTGATATATTAATGTTGTTGTGATGATTAAGTTTTGATGTGATTGTGTATTCATAACTGATAATATGTGGTTTATGAATTTTATTGAGGAAAATCTGTTTTGAGTATACTATGTGATAAGTTTGAAAAATCGTCAGTTTTAAATGAGTATTAAAAATGAGGAATCTTTATCCATTTCATAGTACATGGTGACCGCGATGAGGCCATGGTGATAGTGGTGACCGTGATGGGCCACAGGATGATGCCATGTGATCTGGTGGTTCATCTCATCCTTACGAGGATTATGGCGTCATACTGATATGTGAGAGATTTCACCTTGGTAATTAGTGTTGGTATGTGAGAGGCTGCACTCTAGAATGTGCTGATATGTGAGCGATTGCCCTCATATGAGAACCCGAATCGTCCAACCAATTAGTATCCTGGAGATGGGAATGTAGTTAGTTATACCTGACCGAAGCTGTGTCAGAAGGATTTTGTAGGGCGCGTAGAGATCACCCGAGTTGTATAGTTTTTTTTGGTAGCGTGATCATATTAGATGGTTGTGTAGGGGTTAAAAGTCTTTCTTTTATGGTTGTATTTATTTCATTTTGGAAGATTGTACCTATACTTAAACTGTCATATGATTTTTGTTTTGGTGGGTTTAGGGTTACGACTTAAATATTTTATTCAAAAGTATTTCTTTGTTTTATGAGTTTGAATTTGTTTTTTTTTTTATAAAAAAAAAACAAAATAAAATTTCAAAGTTGTGTTTTGAAAATTGGGCTGTTACAAAAAATCAACTTGCTGAATTTTTACTAAACCTATTGTTCAAGATAATTTTAATTTATGTCATCGGTAAAGTATGACCAGATCGTTCTGGCCTAAACTTTTAAGAGAAGTTTAAAAGTTTCAAAATCTTTATCACACAAAAATGATAGTAATGGCCCTCTTTCTCATTCTTTCAAAAAACGCTACCATAGCCTCATTATAGCCAACTATCCTCCTTACCAATACCCCTTATCACTTCTCAGCCACCTTCTTCTCGATCACCATATCCACCACATCTGCATACTCATCCAGATGTTTCTTCATCAGAAAAAACTTTTTTTAATTATCTCTTTTCATCTCCTGAAACTAATCCACCGCCCATTTCAATCGCCCATCTATCCATTGCACTCCCTCTTCTCTATCAACAAATCCTCCCAAACACCAGTACCCACCACATCTCAAGAAAAACCTCAAAAAAATCCAATATGATAATCCTCCATCAAAACGAAGATCAATGAGAATAATGGTTGGAGTTGGTACCTCAAAATAATCCAAGAGTGTGGACACCATCATTTATACCATCTCTGATGACGACTTCGGTTCAAAGTCACCACCAAAATCACCCGAAAAAAGCACCATCAAAATCTTCAAAACCTTCTGCTCTAATACCAAAAATTTGAAACTAACCACTTCACCATCAAAACCTATAAAACGTATTCCCACCTTTAAAAACACCACCTAAAAAATCTAAATCAGTTCCTCAAATAAATACAAAGTAACTCTTAAAATCAACAAAACCATCTACAATTTTATCTTAGTTCTTAGCCAAACAAAAACTTAAAAAACTTAAATAGCTTGGATAAAATACCAAAAACGTAGAACGTTCTCCACTAAAAACTATTTCACCAAAAAAATTTCCACCCAATTCAACTCCACAAAAACAATTTGCACACAAACCTCAAACCAAACAAAAACCTCCAAAGAAAATAACTTCAAAAATTCTTATCCCATATCTACTCTCAACCAAATACCAGAAAATTTTTCAAGATACTGACGCTCTTGGCTGGTCATATTTTTTGGAAAATTCATACTCCTTCTATCCAGAAGTCATTTGAGTTTTTTACTGCAAAGCTTAAGCCTTTCTTGACAAAGCTCTACTTGTCTCCAACATAATAGGAGTGGAAATCCGACTCACTCCAACAATTTTAGTTGAAATCCTGTGTTTAGCCATTAAAGTGCCATAAATCTTTGGCAAAGATCGGTTCTCTGCCCTAAATATAAAAAAATATATGGTTTTTTATGTATCTGTAGATTTTTAATATATGATTTGTATCTTAGTTGAAATCCTCATTACTGGCTCAACCAACTATGTATCTGCAGATTTGTAACCTTTTCCAATTTTTTTTTTAACTGTATCAGCCAACATTTAATCAATCCCCAATGTGGTAGCCACAAGTATGTATCTGAAACAATGCTCTAGTCATTTATCACCTCCTTCATTGCCAAAAACTCAACCTTCCATATATCATCATCCAAAACATGATTGATTCCACCAATCGAGATTACAAAAGAAATATTTTCCCATATGTCATGGTTCTCACAAAACTTTTCAAATATTTCAACGTCCCTCTAAAAAAAATCAATTATCAAAATTTCAAAATTCTCTTCCAAAAACATATCCCACATGAAGAAAGATTCATCAAATCCACTAACTCTTTATTTCCCTCAAGATCAATCACCATTCTTTTCTGGATCCAGCAAAAGAAAGCGTTCTGAAAGAAAAACATCCTTAAACCCAAAAGCCCAGACCTTTGGAAAACCATTCCTCGAGAACATTTTCCTTTCAACCAAATGATCTTCTTTTTACTATCATTCCATCTGACTCAACACCACTTACAAATACTTCTGCTTTTGGTATTCCAACATTACAATCACTTCAAAATCCGATTGTCTAAAGTCATCTTTGTTCCCAAAACCATTTTGACATAACATGTCACATGGCTCTGACCTTTGTATCCCCACAAAAATCATTATCCTCATTGTTTGACATCAAAATATACCTTGATTTTCCAAATATGAATCTTTATGGTTCCTCTATTCCTCAAGCACAATCCTCGTCCAACACTCATCCTACTATTGGCTCAACTTTTGCCATGTTGCCTTCTTTCTACACTACATTTATTGCCTCTTCATCTTCTCAAGATGTGGTTGAAGATCGTCGTCCTCCAAAGTGCTCAAAATTAAAGAAAGACACTTCAAAAACTCACAAGGATATTCCCAGGATTTTTACATCCCTTCAAACAATCATTGATAGGCAAGTCCATCATGATAGGGAGAATGCAATCCTAAGGGATTGGATGGCTACTCAGCTAGCTCCCAAATTGGGTTTAGAACCATCGCTTCTTAATCCACCTCAAATCTTCCTTGATCTACCCAGGACATCCATCTCTTCATCCTTGTTGGATCTTCTCCATCTTTATCGTCTTAAAGCTTCCTTCTCTCGTGATTCCTCCCAACACTTTTTGCTATGACAAAGGGGGAGAAATATTCATCAGATTTAAGTTTTTTTTTTTTTTTTTAATCTCATTATGTATTTCTTTGCTTTAATTTATGTTTTGTTTTGAACCATATGTATGAACACTCTTTTGACTGTTAATGAAAAATATATATTTTGGTTCAAAGTTATTTATTATTAGATGCAAAAATTGAGGGGGAGCCTTGTAAAAAATGTTCTATGTATAATATCATCAAATTCAAAATTAAAATCTAATTAACATGTTTGTCATCATCAAAAAGGGGGAGATTGTTGAGGCAAAATACCAAATCAATGTTTTGAAGACAAAAAAACAAGTTAATTAATTTTTAATTATGATTCTAATTTTGTTGCTATTTAACTTGTATTTTTTAGTGTATTATTCAAATATAGGTAATCAAGAACACTCTGATTCATAAGAACAAAAAGTTTGGGAAAACCAAGATCGTTCTAGTTTTTGACAGTATCATCAATCAAGATCATTCTAGATAATTCATTTTAAAAGATAAAAATAAAATGAATCAATTCCCAAAATTCAGATCTTAAGCAAAACGAATATCAAGGCAACATAGAACAATGATCAAACCCAAAAGTTCAAAAGAAGCAAAACAACATCAAGAACAATAACCATATCAATCTCCATCTTGATGGCCTACGAACAAGTATAACAAGGATAAAAATGAAACTATTGTTGCACCTTTTGCAGAAAGTCCAGCTTGCGTGTAAAACATAAAACTGACACCAGACAGTTGCTAAAGATCACAGTCACAATATTTATTCAAGCACAAAGTAAGAACGTTTTGGTTGCAAAGGAATAACGTTATGGACAAAAAAGAACGCATGTCTGTTAAACTATCACTCTGAACAACTGGATTAGTAACGACTATATGAGTTTTCTTCAACCTTCATCATGTATATAAAAAGAACATCAAGGTCAAGACAATAGCAAGAGTTTTCAATGCAATTAATTCATCACTAAAACAATCATACTCGAGAAATCAAAAGCTCTCCAATCAAGCAAAAACTTTAATTCTCTTACACTAGATTCAAGGATCCTCTTACCGAGTTATTATAGATAATCAAACTCAAACAAGCATTGAGTAGATTATGATCGAACAAGCTGACAATTTCTTAAAGATAGTTTGAATGTTGTATAAAAATCCTTTTTGTAATCAAAAGATATCGTGTAAAAATCATTTCTTGACTGAAAGGTATCTTGAAAAATCTTTTCGAGGTTGAAAGGTGAAAACGGTAACTGATCAAGAAATGTGTGAAAACAAAAACGGTCTTGTGTGAAGCACACTAGTGAAAAAGTTCATAAATTGTAACAACTAGACGTAGTCCAACCTTGGTGAACCAAGATACATCACTGTGTGATTATTTTATCCTATTCTTTATTATTTCTAATTCGTTATTACTAATCAAATTAGAAATATTTTGTTTCATTTATTTTTACTATCTAAGAATTCACTAATCAAATAGAAATAATTTGTTTCATTTATAATCAAGATTGATTTTAATAGAAATTAATATTTTTAAAAGAAATTAATATTTTTATGATTGATGTTGCTTCATCTTTGTCGTAGAGTCGCAAACGTAAACGATTAAATCGAATATGCGGTGAATGGCTAGAATGATTTGTAAGTAAACAAAATCCAATATTTTATAAACTGTTAGCATCAATATATATATATATATATATATTTTAAAAAATATTTTATCAACATTTTCTCTTAACAAATATTTTGCTGTATGAGGAAATTACTGAGTTTTTCATACCGTTGTTTCAAGAGAGCTTTTGTTAGTTTATAAACATAGTTTGAAAAAGCAGGATCCTCAAATCATGGAGTTTGACTAACATAAACCTCTTTTTGGATATCTCCATTCATAAAAGCACTCTTTACATTCATTTGATACAATTTAAAATACATGATACAAGCATAAGCAAGCAAAATCCTAATGGCTTCTAATCTGGCTACAGGAGCATAACTCTCATCATAATCAATACCTTCCTCTTGGTTGTAGCCTTTAGCAACTAGTCTAGATATAGTATAATATGTTTTTAAAATATTCGATTTAGATATAGAAAAGATATAATATAATATGTTTTTAAAATATTCATTTTTAAATATAAGAAATATTATATTTTTTAATTTTTTTTAAATTTATAATAATTCTATTATTTAACGTGATATTATGTCACACAATTTTAAGTTACACATAATGATAATAGTGACATCAGATAATTCAAATGTTTTAAAAGGTTAATAAAAACTTTTTATTTTTATTTTAAAAAATAAAGTAAAAGTTATAACAATGTTTTAGTATTAGGTTAAATAAATATAGATTTTAACGTAGGTTAATACTTTAATTTATTGATATTTTAGTGAAATATTATTTCAAAAAAATATAATAAACATTAAAACCAAATTATATATGTATATAATTTTATAAATAAATAAAATTTACTATTTTAGTGTGTTATTGATATAAAAATTATTTCAATATCATATGTTACGTAATTGTATGTAATTAGTCACATTTTTTTATAAAATTCAAAATTACATTTTTTATAAAAATTCAAAATTAATTAACCATAAAATTATAAGATAATAAGTAATATTGAATTTTATTATTTAAAAAATTTAACTAAATATCGAATAAAATATTAGTAATGCCAAAATTTCAAAAAATTTGGTGAGACCAATATTATATTTATACATCTTAAATCATATAAAATTTACCAACAAAATAATTCATTAAAATTGTATGTTTTTGAAGTCACAAATAATTTACTCTACAAAATATTGCATTGAAATTGTATGTTTTTGAATATCATGCATGATACATTTTATAAATTGTAAAAAATTTCAATGGAATGCCATCCAAATTTTTTATCCTCTTTAATAAATCTTTATAGTTTATAATCTGTTTTGGATTCTAAATCAAAATTCTACAATTAGTAGATTATAATTTTCATTGAACTTTTTAATTATATATATATATATATATATATATATATAAAATAATAGTCTTTCTTATTTAACACAATAAAAGAATATAGAGTATGTATCTCTTGATACAAATAAAAAATCAACAAGGATAATATAAAGCAAATCAACAAAGAAAATATAAAGCGATTTTGTTTACTCAACATTCAAAATGTAACATAATGATAATAATGATAATAGAACTTAGACTCCATCCATTATACCAGTATATTCCCACATTTAAATACTATACACATACTTTAACCAAAAGAAAATCTACGTAGCAATATAAATATACATACATAAATTAAATAATTGCATCGCCTAATTAGACATAAATTATATTTGTTGGTGATGTAATGTAACCAAAAGAATGTAGAACCTGACTGTTTGATTTTAATTCAACGTTAATAAAAAGTATATTTAATTTTTAAATTTTAAATTTAAATATAGAGTTTATTTCTAAACATAAGATAATGTCTGATTGTGTAACTTCATATTTTGTCTTCTTAGTGAGTTCAAATATTAAATTAGTAACTTTGAAAATATTAAATATAAAATTAAATAATCAGAAGTACTAATATACCAACTTTTGACAAGCACAAACAAGGAAGTCCACCAGACATGCTAATAGAAGTAAAAGAAAATTATTATTTGTGTTAGTTCCAATTATAATTAGTACATTAAACAAACCCAATTGCATAATTGAGGATGCAGGGTAATGAGTTCTAAAACATCAGCTACACACAAAAGAAATCTTAGCCAAGCTCATGACTAAAAATATCTCATACCAATCCACATTTTAAAAATCATACTTAATTGAAGTCTTGGTGAAGGAAAGCTAGTAAACCTTTACATTTTTTGAAACAAATTTATGTTTTTATAACATAATAATAATGTTATTACTCTATCTTGAAAGAAAAAAAATTATATTATTTTTAATAATTACACGCAGAATAATGTTATGAGCTCCATCATGAATATTAATTTTGTTAAAACTATTTTTAATTTGTTAGTTTTAAAACTAAAAAGGTCGACCAAATATTTTACTTCTTAATTTTTGTTTTTAACTTATAGAAAGAGTAAAAAAAAAACACAACATGACTATGCTTTTTATTAATGGCAAATCTGTGACTACAGTAATTTTGGTTTTTTTTTCTCTCACCTTCTTACTAAAAGCACGTGAATCTGCCCTACCACCTCTTCAATTTTGAGAATGTTTTTTTTTTTCTTTTAACTGAACTGTGAGAGTGCTTGTTTTTATTTATTTATTTTTTTCATTAAAGGAAAATGTTTATGATAAACAATCTATCTTTTAATAAAATAGTATTTTATTGTTGAAATTGATCTATTTTTATTTGATAATTACTATTATAAATTCTTAAAAATAATGACAAATTTAAATATTATTCCAAGTAAACTTTTTCCGAAACAAATTAAATAGATGTAATTATTTAAATGAATAAAAGTGTTAATTTATTAAATCATATTTATCACAACAATTATTCAATAAAATTACATCTATTTAATTTCATCATATAATATTTTTCTTAAATCACTTTTATCATGCTATTGGCTTAGTGAATTAGCATATTTCGTGAGTGCTGCTTGTAATAAACATATACTGATATTCTAAAGCTGTAACATTATAGTGCCTGAACAAAGTTTCTATCTCAACTTCAAATATTTTAATCGGATAAAAATAGTGTATTGAAATTTAATTAAGGTGAGAATAAATTAAATTGAACTAAACTTTGCAAGAAATTGTAAACGAAATTAAAGTCGAAGTGATCTGTTATATGCTATGTCATATGCTTTTTATTAAATTTGAGTTCCAACCTTTATAAAATTGTTAGTTAATCTATTTAAAACTCTCTTTCATATTAACATTTTTAAATAAGTAGTTACACATATTTTTTGAATAGAATAACAAGCTAATATGTCAATTAAATTAAATATTACTTTCAGATTTAACATCAAACTTTAAAAAATTTGACTGTATATAACATCATATATCAATTCTATTTTATTGTAATATATTTAATTATGTGAAAAACTAATATAAAATAATATGATTAAATTACTAAAAGATTATCAAATTTATAATTTTATATATAGTTCAATAAATAATAATAATAATAATAATAATAATAATAATAATAGTAATAGTAAATATTATTTATATTTAATTACATAGGTCAAACTGGTAGACCTAAAACAAATTAAATGATCTATAACCTGATTTTTTTAGTTAGATAAGTTTTTAAGTGTCGCGGTCTAAAATTTCAAGTGTTTCTCAAATTCAGTAGAATCGCCACGAAAATTTATTTTAAAATAGAAAAAACATTGAGAAACCTTTAAAAAAAATAGAAAAATAGTCTTAAAAATCACATTTTCAATTCGGGAGTCAATTATGCATAGGGATATATTAGCATCCTACGAAGTTAATTAAAATACGGTTACGTATAATTAATTGTACAAAGTTAATGTTTGACTTATATAAATTGATTTCTCCTTTTTTAAAATGCAAATATAATCATTTTTTATTAAAAAAAAATCTAGTGATAAAAGTATATTTAAAATATAGAGAATTTATTATTATTATTATTATTATTATTATTATTATTATTATTATTATTATTATTATTTTTGACAAGATTGTGATTTTGCTCCTACGTATCTCCCGATATGAAGAAATCAAAGTTACGTAGTTCTTGGGTAGAAAATGCAAATGTGTTATTTCTTTGAAGAAATAAGTTTTTGTTGCGATAAAATGGTTTGAAAAAAATGTTGTTTGTCTGATGATGGAAAAAAAAATGAGTACAAAAGTGTTTACGATGAGTGAATTCATTATTAATTTGAATTTGGTTAAGAAAGTTTAATATCACCAAGTTGTCACAATTCATACACCTTAAACTATCACTGAGATGTCACATATCAATCGGTCGTATTTTTGCAACTCAGACATTTTAAAACTTAGATTGGTAAAATGTAACATCTCAGCCAATCTTTTTATCCACATTGATTTTGAATTACATGGATTTTTATTTTATTAAAGATAATAAAAATAAACCTACTAATAAGTTTATATGCATATATAATTTCATTAGTTATTGATGTTGGTTGTACTTACTTAGCCTAATACTTCATAAAATAATAAAATAATAATTATTATAACACAAAACAATAAAACTAAAAGAATTGAATAGAACTGACAAAAAAAACTAAAACTAAATAAAAAAAACACAATTTTGTTTATTTTGGTTTTGGGTACTTTTTAATAAAAAAAAAAGTTTTGTTCTTATTAATTTTTTTTATCTCCTGATTGATTTATGGTTGTGAGATTGGAGAAGATATACAAGAACACACCATGAAAAAAATAAAGATAAAAACAAATTTAAATTAAAGGTATAACATTAAAAAAAACTATAAAATTATTACAGAGACGAGTTTAAAAATAGTTACTTAAGTGGAATATTTGTTACACTCATTTGATTTGCGCTTATTGTATTTGCTCTTGTTTTTAATTAATGTATTCATCTATAATTCATTTTATGTTTCATATCACTTACTAATAAAACTGTTACTAGTCTACAAATAAAAAAGCTCCCTCCCTTGTTTGATTTTTTGCTCTCAATTTATAGATTAAAATGATAAATTTTTGTATCCGTGAGTTAAAATTGTGTTCTGGATTATTGCTTGTTTTTGCATAAAAATTGGATTTGCTAAGGTAAATCTAGAAAAGAGATGATGCACTTTTTAATTGCTTGTATACATGGTAAAAATTATAGCTATATTAGGAAAAAATGAGAGAAGAACAAGAGGCTAAAAAAGAGGTTGAAAAGGTGGCTTAGAGGATGAAGTTTACTAATTGTGTGTAATACAAAAAAAAATTGCAACTTAAAGTAAGACGAAAAGCAAATAGGCTGAAAAGATGGAATAGGGTGCTAATACTGCCAAGAAAAAAAAAAGACAACCAGAACCAAAATAGACCAGGACCAGAGGCAATCAAAAGCAAAATGAACCAGAACTAGAGGCAATTAAAACCATGGGAAACCAGAACCAAAACCAGAGACAAAGGGAACCAAAACCATAGGTAGAGGGAACCAGAGGCAACAAGGAACCCAAAGTAGAACCAGAACCAGGAACCAGAGGCAAATAGAACCAAGAACCAGAGGGACCAAGAATCCATAACCATAAGCAAATGGTACCAGAGCCAACAAAGAACTAGAAGCAGAACAAGAATCGAAGGGAACTAGGAACCAAAGGCAATCAGAACCAATATGGTCAAAGAACCAAATGGAACAAGGAGCTAGAGGTAACCAGAACCAAAGGGAACCAATACTAGAGAAAGAAGGAACCAGAGGCAACTAGGAACCAAAAGCAGAAGGAACTAGAACTAGGAACTAGAACCAGAAGGAACCAGGAATAAGAGGCAACTAGAACCAGTGGCAACAAGGAACCAGAGGAAACCAAAAACCAGGAACCAAAACCAAAACCAGAGGCAACCAGGAATCAAAACCAAAGACAACCAAAGGCAACCAAAACAAGATATATCACATTGGCTTAATACACAATTTTAAGCTTTCATTAACTAAAAAACACAATTGTGATCCACTAGGAGTAAATATGAGTCCAACTATTGGGTCATATTTATTCATTTCACTCTAATTCTTTTATTTCTTTTTAAAAAAAAAAAATCTTTTTTAGGAAAATAGTAATTATGGTTGACATTAAAAATAAACGTATGACTTATTTACAAAAAAAAATTAATTGGTCAGATAAAATTAGAGTACTACACTAATAAAGCATTGACCTTGTTTATTTACAATTTTTTTGATCTGATATGAGTATGTTATAGATTCTTTTCAAACATTCTGACATATTCTCACTCTATATGCTATTTTGAATTAATAGAAGTATATTAAGAAAAGATAGTTGTTAATAATTGTTTACTTTAAATTATAAAATGATCAATTCTTTTATTTATTGCACTAAAAAAATTTATATGTACTTAAGGGTATAGTAGTTGGATTTTTATATTTCCAAAAAATATAACACGCATGTTGTTTTTTTTACTTTTTATTATTTAACACAAACACAATTTTTTTAAAAAATAAATTACCAAATAGACATTTTCTATTCATTTCTTAAAAGTAGTTCCTAAAAAGTAGATTACTAAATAATTTTTTATTTTTTATTTATTTTCTATTCTCTAAAACAGTTTTTAAAACGTAGATTTCCAAATCCTATTTGTTTTTATTCTCTTCTTGAAAACGGTGGGAAAGAATTTGAAGAATATCATTCTCCATCTCATGGTTATATTCCAGTTTCCAGATATGAAAAAATCAGTCATTTTATAAGGTACAAAATATTTGATATGAGTGTTGTTAGAAATAATGATGATATTAATGAAAGATTGTTGAAAATAGTGATGACATTAATGAGAGTTAGTGATTGTTGTGAATAAAAAAATAAGGCAATCCCATATATGAGAGATATCACACACTAGTAGTGTTTATAAGGTGGAGGTATGGAACTTGGGGTGTGCCCCAAGGGGTACTCCAATTTTGTAAAGGAGGAAGAACACATGCAAAACTGACCACCACGCGTTGCCGTTTGTTCGGTCGGGCTTGGGGTCAACATTCAATATCTGATCCAATCATCGTTCCTGAATTCGTACAGTTGTTATTGCCCAATCAAATAACTAGGTCTAGTTGCAGATTTTCGCTATAAATAGAGGGATCTCCTTAGTTGGAAAAGCACACCAAAAGCTCTTCGAATCTGAGGTTTTTCTCACTTCTTCCCTTTTCTTACTCACTTCTTCTCTTTCTTTCTTTCGAGTGCTCTTAGTACCATATTAAGTGTGGCAGTCATTCGATTGCCATATTGAGCGTGTAATTCTAAAATAGTTTTCTACAGTGCAGTAGAACTCCGATATAGTGCATCTGAGTTGTTTTATTATGGGGATTTCGTGGTTGATAGTACTTCAACAATTTGGGCAATACCTCAAAACGTTTTAAAGAGAGCGACCTAGTCCACGACTCAACATTGTAATATTTTCGGTGACATAAATTATTTTTTCAATATTTTTTCGAAATTCAAAAATAACAATTTTAATATGTTTCATATTGCCATGTCTACCGACGAAATTACTGGGACAAGTTCTTCTGCTTATGACTACAAAAGAACATTTTGATTTGAGGGAAGTCACTTCAAAATATGGCAACAAAATATGTTATTTTTTCTAACCGCGAAAAAGGTTACCAATTTTCTGAAGGATGACATTCCTGTTGTTCCAGAAATAGATGACCAAACAGAAACGGATAAGAAATGTGTTGAATTAACCCAATGGAAACATAATGATTACTTATGTAAGAATTATATTCTAAATGAACTTGTTAATGATATGTATGATTACTACAGTTCCTCCAGCAATACTGCTAAACAGGTTTTGGATGCTCCAACAGCAATACTGCTAAATAGGTTTGGGATGCTCTAAAGAAGAAATATGGTATTGAGGAAGCTGGAGCCAAAAAATATGATGCTAGCCGCTACCTCAAATATCATATGACAGATGACAGATCAGTGAAAGCTCAGTCTCATGAAATTCAAAAAATTGCTCACGAGATCATCTCTGAAAGGTATGTCCCTAAATGAATAGTTTCAAAGTGTTGTTATTATTGACAAACTCCCCCTACTTGGAAAGGTTTTAGAAATTATCTCAAGCATAAAACAAAATAATTCTCCCTAGAAAGTCTGATTACTCGCCTTAGAATCGAGGAGGAACCCCGTAAGCAAGACCTGAAAGATGAAGTTCTTCTTGTGGCAAATAACAAGAAAAAGAAATTCATCGGAGCAATTATGAAGCCAAACGGCAAACAACTAAAGAATCAGAATCACACTTTAAAGAACAACAACAAGAATGAGAACCCTCCAAAGGTCCCAATTATAAGGCAACAACCACCTCCTAGAAATGACCTTCTTCCACGTTTTCTCTATTTTCATTATAGGAAAGAGGGACATATGGCATGCAAGTGTAGGAACAAGCCAAACCATGCTCATAAGGCTAACTTGACAGAAGAGCAATTCATTGATATGATAATTGAGATCAACCTTATTGGTGGATCAGATGGATGGTGGATAGACACTGGCGCCTCACGCCATGTCTGTTATGACCGTGCTATGTTTAAAACATACACTATTGCTGAAGATAAGAAAATGTTGTTGGGAGATTCCCACACCACTAATGTTGCTAGTATTGGAGATGTGGAACTAATATTTACCCCTAGAAATACCTTAATTCTGAAGGAGGTCACACACACTCCAAAAATAAGGAAGAATCTGGTTTTTGGATTTACTCAGTCTATAGGGGCAGATTTGTACACCATTTTAAAAAATGATATTTTTGTTAGGGAATGGTACACCACTGATGGCATGCTTAAATTGAATGTTGAAATCAATAAAATATTTCCTTCTACTTACATGTTGTGTGATTTTAATATTTGGCATCCTAGACTCTGTCATATGAACAAACATGTGATTTCAAACTTTAGTAACTTAGGCTTAATTCCAAAGTTATCTTTAAAGGACTTTGAAAAATGTGATTTTTGCAGTCAAGCTAAAATAACTAAGAGTTCACATAATTCAGTAGTTAGAGAATCTGAACCTTTAGACTTAATATACTCTAATATATGTGAACTTGATGGGACGTTAACCAAAAATGGAAAGCATTATTTCATCACTTTTATGTGATTGCTCTAATTATAGTTTTGTATATCTAATGAAAAATAAAAGTGAAACACTTGACATGTTTAAGATCTTTGTAACTGAAATTGAAAATCAATTTAGTAAAAAGATTAAGAGGTTTCGTAGTGATGGAGGAACATAGTATGATTCTAGTTTATTTAATGAGTTTTATAAAACCCAAGAAATTATACATGAACCTATTGTACCGTATTCACTTGAAATGAATGGTAAAACTGAAAGAAAGAATAGAACTCTTACTAAACTAGTTGTTGCTATTATGCTTAACTCTGGTGCTGCATCTCATTGGTGGGGGTAAATTATTTTGATTGTTTGCTATGTTTTAAATAGAGTTCCTAAATCTAAAAACAAAACATCTTCTTATGATATAATTAAGAAAAGACAACCCAACTTGTCTTATCTTCGAACATGGAGTTGTTTGGCTTATGTTAGAATCCTCTATCCCAATGAATTAAACTCGATAGTAGAGCCTATGAATGTGTATTCATTGGTTATGTAGTAAATAATAAAGTGTATAGGTTTTATGACCTAAATGCAAAAGTGATCATAGAATCAAATGATGTTGAGTTCTATGAAAATAAATTCCCCTTCAAATCAAGAAATAGTGGGGGCAGCGAACCTATTCAAGTTCTTGTGACAAGAAACACTGAAAGCAACAAACAAGGTGAAACAAAAACTTGAAGGAGTAAGAGAGTAAAATTGCTAAAGATTATGGACCCGAATATATGGTCTATAATTTTGAAGAGGATCCTGCAAATCTTAAAGAAGCTCTCTCATCTTCTGATGCAAATTTAAGGCAATAAGCTATAAACGATGAAATGGATTCTCTAGAGTCTAACAAGATTTGACATTTAGTAGACTTTTCTCCTAGTTGCAAACCAATAGATTGTAAATGGATCATGAAAAAGAAACTAAAACCCGATGGAACTATTGATAAATGCAAGGCACACCTTGTAGGCAATGGTTTTAGACAAAGAGAAAATATAGATTTCTTCGACACTTTTTCACCAATCACTAGAAAAACATCCATTAGGGTGCTCATATCACTTGCGGCTATTCATAACCTAGTGCTACACTAGATGGATGTTAAAACATCCTTTTTAAATGGTGAGCTAGAAGAAGAAATTTATATGGAACAACCTAAAGGTTTTGTAATTCATGGACAAGAAGACAAGGTTTGTGAGTTAGATAAGTATTTGTATGGTCTTAAACAAGCTCCTAAGCAATGGCATGAAAAATTTGATAACTTGATTATATCTAATGAGTTTAAAATGAATGAAAGTGACAAATGTATTTATTACAAATCTGAAAATGACATTTGAACTATCATATGTCTCTATGTAGACAACTTACTCATATTTGCTTCAAACATTCATGATGTAATTAATGTGAAATCTTTGTTGAGAAACAACTTTGATATGAAAGACCTCGGAGAAGCGAGTGTAATCCTTAGAATCAAGATTACTAGGTCAAAAAAGGGAATTTATTTGGATCAATCTCACTATGTTGAAAAGATCCTAAAGAACTAAACTATAATTACTTTGACTGAAAACATGCTTGCACACCATATGATCCAAGTGTGAAACTTTTCAAGAACACTGGTGAAGGTGTTAGACAAACTAGATATACGAGCATCATTGGCAGCCTCAGGTATGCCACTAATAGTACAAGACCCGACATTTCCTACGTCGTGGGATTGTTTTGCAGGTTTACTAGTAGACCTAGTATTGAGCATTAGCATGCTATTGAAAGGGTCATGTGATACCTAAAAAGGACAATGAGTCTCAAATTACATTATCAAAGAATTTTTATCGTCTTTGAAGGATACAATGATACTGATTGGAACACCTTATCAGATGACTCTAAAGCAACCAGAGGTTATATTTTAGGTATAGTCGGCGCTGTTGTATCTTAGAAATTGAAGAAACAGACGATACTTGCTCAGTCCACTATGGAGTCTGAAATGATAGCACTAGCTACTACTAGTGAAGAAGCAAGTTGGTTGAGATGCTAGCTAGTTGAGATCCCTTTATGAGAAAAACCTTTGCCAATTGTGTTGATCTACTGCGATAGTACCGCAACTATTGCAAAAATTGAGAATCGTTATTACAACGGTAAGAGACGAAAAATACGTCGTAAGCACAACACAGTTAGAGAATTACTTTCTAAAGGAGTTGTTATAGTGGATCATGTACGCACTGATAAAACTTTAGCAGATCGTTTGGCGAAAGGATTAGCTAGAGAGAAAGTCCTAAATACATCCAAAAGGATGGGACAATTGCCTATAGATCAATGAGTCACTTATGATGGTAAAAATTGAGAATCGTTATTACAACGGTAAGAGACGAAAAATACGTCGTAAGCACAACACAGTTAGAGAATTACTTTCTAAAGGAGTTGTTATAGTGGATCATGTACGCACTGATAAAACTTTAGCAGATCCTTTGGCGAAAGGATTAGCTAGAGAGAAAGTCCTAAATACATCCAAAAGGATGAGAATATTGCTTATAGATCAATGAGTCACTTATGATGGTAACCCGACCTAAAAGACTGGAGATCTAGGTATTAGGTTCAATGGATAATAACAAGTCATAGTGATATGAGATGAACATGATATATTATATATGAGAGAAACATGATTCCTGAAGCGATAAAAGGATGAGATAATAGACACACTTAATGAGGTATATGATCTATATGTAGTGGGGTACCTAGCTACAGGAGTACTCTTGATAGACTCACCTACGTGAATGTGGAATTGGGGTTGCTTCCTATGGAATTTCGAGGCAGAATTCCTAGATCATTCATTATACTAGGATACACGTGCATGGCCATAAATGTACAGTTTTTTAGAATACACCCAAATGAAAAGATTGTGTGTGGGTTTGATGTTAGAGATAGAGTTCAAGACTACGAGTCACTCTTGTTGAACGTGAATCTTACTTGCTATGCAAAGGTTCAAGTCAAGAGACACCTTTGTTTATGCACAATCTTATATAAGTGTTTGACGCTATTTCAGAAACCTTATTTTTAAATTCAAGTGAGGGATTGTTGGAAATGATGATGATGATATTTATGGAATATTGTTGAAAATAATGATGACATTAATGAGAGCTAGTGTTGTTGTCAATTGGAAAATAAGGAAGTCCCACATAGGAGGGATATCACACACTAGTAGTGTTTATAAGGTGGGGGTAAGGAACTTGGAGTGTGTCCCAAGTAGCACAACACATGTCGCCGTCATCCGTATGTCCGGCTTGACTCGATCGGGCTTGGGTTTGGGTTTGGCTAAGTGGTATATTATTTTTTTAGTATATGAAACATTAAAGAAATTATTTATTTATTTAATATTAAATGAATACTTGCGTTTTTATCTCTTATTGATATGTTAATTATGTAATTACCCTTCACTAAGTCAATATTCAATATTTGATCCAGCCTTCCTTCTTGAATTCGTGCATCTATTATTGCCCGGTCAAAACCCTAATATTTGGTCTCACGCATATGTTGTTGCCCGGTGAAAACCCTAAGTTTGGAGCGCACATTGGTTAACCAATTTGGAGCGCACGTTTATGAGGTCAAAATCTTGGAGCGCACGTTCTGATGGATCCTTGGTTTTCTCTGATCTAGTTGTTGATGTCCTCTATAAATAGAGTATTCTCCTCAGTTGGAAAAGCGCACCAAAAGCTCTCCGAATATGCGACTTTTCTCACTTCTCCACCTTTCTTACTCACTTCTTCTCTTTCTTTCGAGTTGTCTTAGTACCATATTACGAGTGGTAGTCATTCGACTGCCATATTGAGGGTGTAATTCTAGAACGATTTTCTACGGTGCAGTAGAACTCTGATACAATGTATTTAGGTTCTTTTATCATGGAAACTTTGTGGTTGATAGTCTGTCTTGCACAATTTGGATAGTGCCTCGAAACGTCTTAAAGAGCGACCTAGTCCGCGACTCAACCCAGTAATATTTTCAGTGGCATTAAATTATTTTTTCAAAGTTTTTTTGAAATTCAAAAATAACAAGTGCCTTAGAGATAAACTATTACTCCTTTCAATGGAGTCAAATCTAAAAGGATCTCCAATGGTAAAGGAAATAAAGCTCCAAATAATGAAGATTGTAGAACAAGTGAAAAGAGAAAAGTTAACTCTTCCTCATAATTTCTTCAACAATTTGAAATTGGAAGTAGCAGTGGTTGTCATAAAGTTGAGAAACTGAAAAAGGTAGAAACTTTGTATTATTTTGACCAAAAAAAAAAGTGTGAAGGTATAAGATTTTGTCTTCATTGTCTCACGAAAGCTTTAATGTACCCACGATTTTAAATTGCGGTTGCAGTTGCAGTTACATTACAGAAAAATATAGTTAATACGTCTTAAATTGCGGCAATGATTTCGTTGTTGAGACTATTAGATCCGCAATATTGCAGTTGTATTAACAATTGTAAATCGCAATTTATAAACATGAGTATAAGTTATTAACTTTTGTTATTATATTTAAATGTGGCATGCATATTATGTTAAGTCTAGTAAACCATTCTGGTTTTGCAGACATTTAGTAGGTTTACAAATTTTAGAAAATATCATGAAATGTGAGTGGCTTAGGATGTTTTAATTTTGCAGGAAAGAAAATGGTCAATGCTAAGAAAGGTGACAGAGTAATCTCTTTTAAAACTTGTAATCCATCCTTTCATATTGTCATGTGTCCATCATATATTGTTGCTACTTGTAATCTAGTAAGCTCAAAAGAAAGATTTGGCTTATATGTCATAACTTGAAAAACAACCATAAAATTGACCAAATTTTGACTCGTTAGGGGTAGGGTGAGTTTATACAATTTTGTAGAACTAAATTTAGATTGGGTTATTTTATTAAGGAATATAAACATTTTTAAGATTTTTCTATTTTGGATCTTTAAAGAAAAAAAAATTATTATTATTATTATAATTTGTAAAATTGTACATTTACATAAATTTTTCGTTTCTTTCCTCTATACATGAAAATAATTTATTATAATTTGAAAAATTGTACATTTACATAAATTTTTTAATTATTTCCCCTATACATAAAAACCCCTTTCCTAAATTACAAAAATTTAAAAATTTGTTGACAATTTAAGTTATTTTACGAGTTTGTCTTTATATCAAATATAATTAGTTTATGTTTTTATTATAATATTTAAGATTAATAGTGGTTTTGATCCCAGCAATATGGGACAAATATAGTTCTAGTCGTTGCAAAATAATATTTTTTGGATTTTATTCCTATAATTTTAACTTTTTTCACTTTTAATCATTGGTGGCATCTAACCATTTAGAAAAGATGATGTGCCATATCGAATCAATATTTTTTAATGACATGTGAATCATCATTTTTTATATAAAATATTTAAATAGAAACATTGATAATTATTAAATTAAAAAATTTATATAAAAATAAAAAGAAAAAAATTAAGTCTTTCCCTTTTCTATTCCTTCTTGAATCTTCAAACCCAAAAATCATGAGTTCCTCTCCATAGATTTCTAAATCATTTTGTTCAAATGACTTCTTTGGAACAATAAAAAGTTGGTGAAAATATTTTGAAACTAACCGCATATCAAAAGGTTCGTATTGCTTTTTTAATGTTAATAATGTCAATGTCAACATCTTAATCTATTTATCAAATGGTAAAAAGAGAGACTCTATACTAAAACCATCCCCGACTGGAAAAACAATTTAATGTAAAACATAATCACAATTTCAAGATTTAACAACTATAAGAAAAATTAAATGTCATAAACATAATCACAATTTGGAGATTTAGCAACTATAAGAAAAATTAAATGTCATAAAGCACATAGAAGATGATGATGGAGATTTTAATGTTCTAAATACCATAGATGCTTTAAAGTGTGTTTGGATGAGAGAAATTTAAAATTTAAGGGAATTTGAAATTCCATGGAATTGAAACACTTCATTTGAATTCTTTCATTTTCCAAATTTGTTGTTTGAATTATGTAATTAAATTCCTTTCTTTTGAATTGTTTGGATAAAGAATTTGAATTCCATTCATTTCTCAAATTTCTTCTCTCATGATTTCTTTTTTTTTTTTTAAGTAATTAATTTAATTTTCTGCTCTCATAATTTTATTTTATTTTTAAATTAATTAATTTTTCTTCTCTAATAATTTCTTCTATTTTTTAGATTACATGCTTTAATCCAAAGAAACTAAATTCAAATTGTAATAATTTTTAATAAATAAAAATATAGAATGGCATATCTTTTCTACCAAAAAAATTAAATTAATAAAAAATGTGATTACAAAACCAATTAAAAAAAATATTTAAATAAACTATATTTAGTAAAATTTAAATTTGTATTATAAGAATATAAACATGGTGTCTAATATTTTTCTATACTTAGAGAATGCAGTATAGACATACATATCAGAACAATTGATTAAACGAAAAATCACATAAAAAAATCCATTGTCAACCTAATCACAAAAAAGTAAAAAAGAAAGTCAAAGAATAACATAGTATAAATATCAATAATCATCAACATTTCTCTCATGCATTGTGAAAAGAAGCAATAGATAGAAGATAACAAAAGAACCAGCATATAAACCATAAAACAATATAGCTTTCACTTGTTAAACCAAGCAAACTTTTATTTACAATTACCATACAAAACTAGCAAAGTCCTGATCAAGTATCATATGTTAATCCTAAAATACAAATCTTGATTACCTCAACCAGTAGACAATTAATCATAATCTATAACCAAATTGGAACAAATGAAAATTTTCATGGTAACAAATTTGAGATTCCTCTCATTTTAGGTGGAATTACAAATTCTCTCATTTTAGTCAACTGAGAATACCTCCTAAAACCCCAAAAATATTAAAATTTCTCTCAACTTTTTATCCAAACAACAGATTTTAATGATAATCATTTTAATTCCCCTAAAACATTACATTCCTCATTAAAATGCTCATCCTAAAACATTACATTCCTCATTTAAATTTTGAAATTTTCCCCCTCCCTTCACATCTCTAGACTCAACCCACCTCCTTCAACAAATACTTCTCAAACAACTACTTTGATTCTCACTTGAGATTCAATCATTTTGTAGCGACATCTTAAAATCATTCTTCAGCATCTCTCTCATATTTTCATACCGTTTTATCTCAAATCATAGTGAATCATTGAAGTCAGATTCAGTCCCCCAGATGTAGGAGCACAACTCTGAATTGGGTTACCAATCTTTAATGTTTTATTTTCTTTACTTCATTAATTTCTTGCTTTTCAAGTTATCAAGTTTTATCAAAGTTCTATCAATTGTTCAAAGAATCATTTTATGGTTTAATTCACTACAATCAAACTCAACAAAAAGAATGCAGATAATTTGTGAAAATCAATGGTCTGGTGGTGTCTTAATTGGTTGTGTCTTTTTGTATAAATGGTTGTGCCTTTTGTTGGAACCAAGTTGGTTTCCCTCTTGTCATTTTGATGATAACCAATATATTTTATCAGAACAGTTTTTTTGTCTAATGACTTCATTAAGTGTGCAACAATTAGAACAAGAAAATTAGAGGAAGATACCAGAGGAAGCGACTAGAAGAAGCTACCAGAGGTAGTGGTCAGAGGATGAGTTCAAAGGAACACAAAAATATACGTGTCTACCTCTAAACATACGCCTCTGAAAGCAATGTGCCTATGAAGGTTATGAAGAATGCCTCATACAACCTCTGATAACTAGGTCTGAAGATTAGCTTTGAAATTGGGTCTGAAGACTGAATTTGCACAAACTCAACATTCCTATGAAGATTGTTCAAGCCATGCATTCAAAGCTCAATTCAACTAATCAAAAGTTGTAACGCACTCAAAATGTTGCCTCTGATATGTAGCCTCTAATTTTGCACTGACTTTGATGATTCAACAATGTGATTTGCCCAAAGCCATTAATTCTAAGTCATACAATTCTTCCTCTGACTTTTATTATCCAAGAAACATAGCATTTTACTCCAACAAGAAAGTCAATGGCTCTGATAAAAAGTCAACAACTTTGATTGAAAGAATTCATTATGAAAAAACGAGTTAGTTGAATCAGAATTTCTGAGTATTCAAGACAAAATTGTATCCATTCTCACTTCAATCAATCAAGAGTAGGAAGGAAGATTCATGTGTATAGATTTTTGAACACAATCTGAAATTTGATACGATTCGGAATTATAATTGAAGAAAAACTTTTACCAAAGTGAAAAAAGAATATGGCCAAAGGGGAATCTTAGTCCATTATCATATGGTATATACAGTCTTTGAATTGATATTAATATGGTCCCAACATGGGGAGTTGAGTGTTCCATTGTTGTTAAAAGATGGTTGTAACAAGTCAACTATAAAGTCGGTCAACTACACATTCAATGAGTCATGCATAGGGACATGAGATAACTATATGAGATTTGTCCCTCCTACATAATAGGAGCAATATAGGTGGGCCCCTTGATAGAGTATGATTGTCATATGCATAGTCGTGCTGAAGTAAATCAATATGAAGTGTTAATCTTATTTGTTGTTACTAAGTATACATGGGTATCAAGGAATGTAATATTGAACAATACAAGGATGACGTATGCGATGCCTTGTGTTCAATACATATATAAGGGCACGAGATAGTTATCAAGGAAAGATTATGTCAAATCACAAGACATTCTCATCAGTTGGATAGCAGTGATGTGTTGCTAGATATCGCCCGCTGTTTATAATATTAAATATATTATTTAATATTATTACCAACGTGACAGGAATCTACAGACTCACACACGCGGGAACAAATTAATGAAAGGTTAAAAAGATAAATAACTAAGAATTATTTGATTCAGTGGTACGATCTTATGATGCACCAATATGAATAAAGTGAAATGTGGAACAGTGTAAGCTACGGTGCGTTAGTTCAATATGAGGGTCTATAAATATTACCTTATACATAATTGCAAAAAGGTAATTAGAAACAAACACCCTAGTCGTTCTCTAGCTAGCACTAAAACTAGGCTCCTCTCGTTCAAGGTATCTCGTGTGGACTACATAAATACGTTGTCGTTCAAGAACCTTTTGTGATTTACTTCAAAACTCATATGCAAAGGTTGTGTGCTACAAGAGGTAATTGCATAATTAATGGAAGGGAAAATTTTAAATTTTATTGCGTTAATTTCTATATTTAATATCAATTTCTTTTCATTAGATTTCTTCTCAAATATATGATATTAAGGAACAGCTCCAAAAGCTTTTTTTTCCACTTAATCACTTACCAATTTTGCATCCCTTATCAAAGGTTTGAACTTCTCTAGTCTATCAGGTATGTCTCCTTCTATATGGGTTCTTGACTCTAGAAAATCGTGAAGGTGCAAACACGAGAAATTGTGTTTGTCTAAGTTAGATTCTTTTTAATTATTTATTCAAGAACGAGTTCGGGTTGGTGATTTTAACTAAAACAGAGGCAATATCAATCAGACTTAAGTAATTAGAGGCAGCAGTAAAGAGTGCAGAAGTAAAGTGACACAAGTAGATTTATCCTAGCTCCCAACCAACTTGGTAGCTACATCCATTCCCTTCACTAAGAAGGATTTAACCACTAATTCAAATCCTTGAGTTACACAGCACCTGACCCTACAAGTCAATCTTCTCAAAACAACCTTACAACTACAAATTTGTTTAGGCAAACAAACACCTTGACCCTAAAGTCAAATCTTCTCCACACAACTTGAAAACCAAAGATCGTTGAAGGCAACTACATTTTAACCCTACAAGTCAAGTCTTCTCAACACAACCCGAAAACCACAGATTGCATGAGAAACACTAAAGCCACAATTAGGTTGGGTTACACAAGTTTGGAACGGGTTGTGTTTTGCTTCTACTAAGAAGATTGTTACAATTGATTTCTCACACTAAAACACTTAGAAAATATTTCTTTGAGCAAGTGTTTCTCTAGAACTTAAACCTTTGAATACTTACTCAATTTTTTTTTTGAATTGTATGAATTTCTGAGTTTACGACTTCATACTTTCTTCTTCAGCCTTGAGTATCTATTTATAGAATAGACTAGAGTTGCACTTTTGTCCTTGTAAAATCTGGATGATATTTTTCTTGTGAACTAACTCTTAATGTATCTTCTTGTGAACAAATTATGAGTCTATCTTCTTGTGAATAATTATGAGTGTATCGTATTGTGAATAATTTTGAGTGTATCTTCTTATGAACAAATTATTAGCATATCTTCTTGTGAATAATATTTTGATCATATCTTCTTATAAACAATATTTTGACCACATATCTTGTGAACAATATTTTGACCACATCTTCATGTGAACAATATTTTGACCATATCTTCTTGTGAACAAAATTTTGACCATATCTTCATTTTACATTGGTCAAATATTTCCTTGAATTATAATTTTGAATTGTATCTAATTTCATATTGTGTTCAAAAACTTGTTCACACGAATTTTTCTTCATATTCTTGATTAATTGGAACGAGAACGGATTGAGACTTGTTCTTGAATATCAGAAATTTTGATTCAGCTAAGTATTTCCTTCATAATGAATTCTTTCAATTAGAGCCATTGACTTTCTTGTTTGAGTGAGATGTATTTCTTCGATAATGAAAGTCAAAGGAAGAATTGCATGACTTAGAGATAATGGCTTTGGGCAAATCAAATTGTTGAATCATCAAAGTCAATGCAACTTTATAGGTTGCATATCAGAATTTTAAGTGTCTTGCAACTTTTGATTAGTGGAATATGAACTTTGAATGCATGGCTTGAACAATATCTTTAGAGTTAATGATAGCTTGATATAAATTCTTCATAGACATATTAAGATTGTGCATATCATAGCCGCAAAGGCTTCAGAGGCATGCTTCAAATTCAGTCTTCAGAGGTTGTTTTCAGACTCAATTTTAGAGCCAGTCTTCAGACCCAAACTTCGAAGCAAAACATCAGAGGTCGTATTCGTAAACCTCAAAGGCACATTGCTTTCGGAGGCATATCTTCAAAGGCAAATGAGTATGCTTTTGTGTTCCTCTAATCTGATCCTTTTACGAATTTTTCTAGTATCTTCCACTAGTAGATTCCTATGGTCGCTTCCTCTAGTATCTTTATATGATTTTCTTGTTCTAATTTTTGCATGCTTAATGAAGCCATTAGTCAAAACAAATTTCCTCATAATATACCTTTGTTAACATCAAAATCACAAGAGGAAAACCAACTTGGTTCCAACAATCTCCCACTTTTTTATGATGACAAAACTATAATTTTATATAACAATTTATGGGATATTATTATTTGACTCCCCCTAACTTAAGGCTCCCCCTAAGTATAATTAGTTTTACAATTATTTTCTCTCCCCACAAAAATAGATCAAAAAAGAAATTATTCTCAAATACCTTTCTCCCATTTTTGTCATCAGACAAAAAGACTTGAAAGTTTTTTTTTTCATGTCCTTTTTTTAAAAGAATAGACAAAATACAAAATACATATTAATATGAATCTAAACTAATCTAGGCGTAGTACAACAGTAATTAGATATAAAGGTAAATTTCATATTTGTCTTAATGAATTCAAATATGTCTTCAGTTAATGGTTTGGTGAACACGTCAGACCATTGGTGTTTAGTGTCTAAAAACGGGATATTTAGTAGTCCTTTTTAAACAAAGACCCTAATAAAATGATGTCTAATTCTAAGTGTTTATCCCTAGAATGCAAGATTGGGTGGACATTGCAATTGTGCTTTATCTCTTACTTGACCAGGAGATTAAGTTTTCACCAAGAAATGTGCAATTTCCACCGGTGCTTTTTCTTTCAAGTTTATCTCCAGCATTGTCAGCATCACAATAACCACTTTAATTTGTACTTAATAGACTTCTTATAGAATAAGCCAATGTTATAAGTATTTCCAGGTATCTAAGAATCCTCTTAACTGCAGTTAAGTGAGATTTCCTTGGATCAGCCTAAAATCTTGCGTGCACACACGCACACTAAATAAAATATCAAGTCCGAAAGTAGTAAGGTACAAAAATGATCCAATCATTCGTCTATATATTTTCTGTCAACCTTTTTGGCTTGATTCATGTTTTTCCAGTGAGCAAGTAGGGTGCATTGTGTATCCCAAAGGTTTGCATACTTGGTTTGATGAATGTATATGTCCTTCTGACTTTGTTGAATTTGTATCCCTAAGAAGAACTTTGGTTCTTCCATCATGCTCATTTGAAATTCAAGTTGCATCAATTTAGCAAATTCTTGACAAAGAGTGTCATTAGTAGATTCAAAAATAATGTCATCTCTTATTGATTTTCTAAATAGAGTGGCGTATACTTGTCCTCTTTCAAAACTATTTTTAAGAAATAAATTACTTAATATATCATATCATGTCCTAGGTGCTTGTTTTAGACCATATAGTGATTTTCTAAGTATAAACACATAGTCTGGAAATTCAGAGCTTTCAAAACCTAGGAGTTGCTTAACATAGACTTCTTCACTTATATTCCTATTTAGGAAGGCACTTTTAACATCCATTTAAAATAATGTAATGTTATTATAAGTAGCAAATGAGAATAGGATACGAATTGCCTCTAAACTAGCTATTGGAGCAAATGTCTTAGTGTAATCAATACCTTTTTGTTGATTGTAACCATTATCTCATCCTCTAATCACTTCATCTGGTGACTTCCTCTGGTAGCTTCCTCTGGTCGTTTCCTCTGGTACCTTCCTTTGATTTTCATGTTCTAATTGTTGCACACATAATAAATACATTAGTCCAAATAAATTGTTCTCATAAAATATATTTATTAACATCAAAATCACAAGAGAAAAACCAATTTGGTTCCAACAAATCATACCATATGTCATGTGATGATAAATCTTTTGTCTTTGTGAATCATGGATCTTATGTGTCGGTTATGACTACAGATGACACCCTAATTCCATTAGCATGTATTAGTTTTGTCTCCACACTTAACTTGTCTTTTCTAATGTTTATTTTATTTTTATAACCAAGTTGGTTTGAAGAACTATGACCCTTACTTGTTTTGATGATAACAAAATTTATTTTGTTGAAACAATTTAAAGCACTAATATTTGTTTCAGTGTGAAGTTTCCAAATCACATAATTGTTGAATGACTTTACCTAGCATCATCTAATATTTGGATAAAGTTAAACAAACACCAAGACTTCACTCTAAAAATGTATTCCAAATTTGATAAATGTGGTCTTAAACATGCTTCTGGTGATTCTATTAATGCAAACAATGTTCTAATTAGTTTGCCTGTAATAAGTGTGTCATGCAGTAACAATGTCGATTTACAAGAAAGGGGGTTTGAATTGTAAATGCACCTTTTAAAAATTCCTATTAAAACTTAAGAAAATAACTCAAGATTGATCTTTGTTATGAAAACATAAAACGGAGAACGTTCTTGGTTTTTGATGTAAAACAAAGAACGTTCCTTGATTAGCTTAAAACAGAAAATCAGTTTATGTTTTATCTTAGTTAATCAATTCAGTATGATAAATAAAGAGATAGGATAAAGAATCCCACTCAAGGATTTTATCCTGGTTCACCCAACGTGGGTTACGTCCAGTCCTCACATTGTGAGATTTTCCACTATGTGTTTAAAAAACAAAGAACATTCTTGATCTTACAACACCTAGTCTAGATCAACCTTGATCTATTTCAATCTCTATTACTTTCCACCCAGAAAGCAATAACAGCACCTATCTAACCTTGATAGAATATAAGCTTAAACAAACTATGAAGAAACTCTTATAGTTTGAGTTTTTACAATTTGATTGTTTTGACAGAATCTGAAATTTCTCAACTCTTGTTTGAGAATTGATTCTTTACAAAGGGTTTACTGATAATTACGCAATCTATATATGAATATGAATCAGCAACTGTTTTTGCGAAATAGCAGAATGTATGATATCCTCTGTTTTTGCGAACGAGCAGAATTTCAAGTATGTATGTGATTGATTTATGGATGTTTCAGCACTTGAATTTCTTGCCTTGATTTTGGATATTGGCCTTCTATTTATAGGTTGTAGAAGCACTGAATGAAGAACAAAAGAGCTGTTGGAGGTGCTCTGTATTTTGACTAAACCAATATTTCAGAATAAAAATAATCCTTCTTTGAAAACTGCTTTTTGACTTTTCTGGTTTAGCATTTAAAGCAGTTCTGTCCTTTTTAGAAAAAGCCTTTGACGTTTCTTCCTTGATCTTGGATGGTACACTCTTAATCTTGAGTCTTGAATGTAGCTAGAGAGATTTGGAGAAGAATTATAAGCCATTTCAGAAGAGATACACTACTGCTGGAATTGTGCAGAAAACGGAGAACAATTAACGTTCTGGGTCTGTCAGTTTGAACTTTCTTGAGCTTCAATAATCAATCTGGAGTTCTCGTTTTAATCATTCTGGATGTCCTTTGCAATTGTCTTGTCATATGTCAATGTTGATCGAACTTTCTTGACAATTTGTTTTTTGGAGTTACAAACTATCTTGATTGTTTGTCTGTCTTTGAGTTCTTTTATTTTAGTGATCTGATAACCATCTTGAGCTTGAATGAAACCTACTTGTTCCGTCCATGTATTGATTAGATATGAATAAATTTCCAGGGGCAGGCTCTTTGTTAAAGAGATAGAAAAAGTTTGATCAATATGCTGTGGTGGACAATTTTTGAAGCTGGAGATCATTCTCTGTTTTGATGCAGAATGATCTTGTTGCTGTCTTTTCTGTTTTGCTTGATTCTGTTCTTAATTAAATACACTCAAAAACATATGTTAAATTAACATAACATTTTAGAATCATAATTAAATTTCTTAATTAACATTTGTTTATTTTCATCAAAACTTTAAATATAGAGTTTGTCTCAACAGTGTCCCCCTTTTTGATGATGACAAACATGTTAATTTAGATTTTAATTCTGATTCTAATATCAAGTATGTAAAAGAGCTTTATTAGCTCCCCCTCAATTTGTGCATTTTTAAATTAACAAAATTTAAAACTATTGGCAGAATTACATAATCAAGCTTTTACAGATTAAAAACGAACTTAATTCTCCCCCTTTGTCATTCAAAAATATAACAGTAAAACAACTAAGAAGCTAAGGAGGGAGAAGATCCTTCCGAAGAGGAGGATTTTCCCGGATGAGGAACTTGAGAAGGAGGAGGAATTGGATGAGGAGGTGGAGGTGGAATTCCCATCTTGGGAGCAAGGTGGTCTGTCAGCCAAGTTCTTAATAGAACAGTTTCTTGATCGTGCTGAACTTGTCGTGCCATTATGATCTGAAGAGCAACCATGATGTCAGAGTTGGAGGGTTTAGTTACGGGAGGAGAATAGTGAAGGTGAGGAAAAGGTTGAGAAGTGGTAGCAACAACAGTGTTGGATGGAATAGGCGTTGTAGAGATGGACGGAAAAGAGGCAAAAGAGGATGAAACATAGGGTAAGGGACCAACAGATGTGTTAGAAGGTCCAACAGTTGCTGGAAACAGTTGCTGGAAAGTTTAAAAACTGACTGATGCCGAAAATGGAAGAGCTGGGTTTTTTAGGGGAGACAAACAGCGGAGACATGGTATAGAAATGTGGATTCGATAGGAAGTTACCAAAGTCGTGAGTAGGGGAGGGAAGTGTTTGAGAGTAAGAGGGAATAGCTGAGGATGGTAGGGTGGATGTTTGAGGAAGGAGGTTTGAAGGAGTGTGGATATTTTCTGGAGAACGTTTTGGAGGTGGTGGAGAACGTTCTGGATGTGGTGAAGAATGTTCTGGTGTTGGGATTTTTGTTGTGTTTTCCTCAGGATCAATAGGATGTGTCGAGAATGGAACATGGTTTGTAGTAGGTCGTCTACCTGTTGAGCGTTTGCGTTTTAAAGAGGTAGGAAAGGATGAAGGAGTAGGTGTTTGAGCATATGAGGTTTTGCGCATGTGAGAGAGAATTTTGGTGGAAAATTTTGAGATTTTGATCATAGATGTTTTAGACGCAAGAGAGACTCCAAAGTACCTGAAGACCTTAGTCAGGACCATGCCATAAGGCACAATATTTTTTTCTGTAGTCTTTGGTGGCTGCACAAATCATGTGCTGGAGAATTACATAGGGTAAATTCAGTCTCTTGCAGTTGAGAAGATGATGAATGAGCAAGGCGTCATTATCAGAGACATACTCATGACTTCCACAGTGAGGAATCAAAGTATGTTGGCACATGTTATTGAACACTTTGGGAGAATGTTCTGGAGATGTGGGTTTCTGATAGTTTTTTAGGTTTTGTTTAGGGGCAAAAGTTTTTCTTCTCTGAGGATTTGGAAGGTTTTTGCGAGCAAGGTATTGAGCAATGGTCATTGTGATTTTTGTTTTCATGATTTTAGTTTGTGGTTTGGGTTGAGAGAGGGGTTCATTTTGTTTGGTAGGAGGGGAAACAATGTCATTGATCGATCTTCGTTTTTGGTGTGGAGGAGTTGATTGCGATGGTTCAGAGGAGAAAGGTAGATTTTGAAGGTGTGGAAGGTTTAGTGGTTGTTGGTGCTTGTGCTGAAGTTGATGATGGATGGTGTGGTGGTGGTGTTGTTGTTAATGGCGTAGTTTTTATTGGTGTGTTTGTTGATGGCTCAGATTGTGTTGGTGGTTATGCTGATGGGGGGGCATGAATCAGAGAAATCATCACTCTCAGAATCTGAGATGATGAAGTAATGGGGTTTAGGGTTCAATGGTTTTGAAGTTCCAATTCCAGATTGAACTCGCATGGAGCGTAGAGGATGAGTGTTTTGAGTGCGTAAATGCGGAGGCACTTGAGCAAAGTTTGGTGTGGGGCGAGTATACAATG
>NC_021162.2:48403347-48404159 GCF_000331145.2 Cicer arietinum | reverse complement strand
AAAAGCATTTTGGGGGATTGAAGGGTGTATGTGTCAGCACTCTACCTTCAGACAAAAAGGCACGTGTATTAAATGCCAAGATTTGCCTTTTTGATTTTGAGAGGGAAAAGCAAACTGTTGGTTTTTTCAGAACGGAGAATGATGAGTCGAGAAAAGGAGACTGATAAACGATCTCCGTTTTCTGCAGAAGCAGAATTTATCCAGAATTTTCTGGATTTCTCATAACTTTCAATTTTTCTTTGATCAAATTGAAACTATCCTCGACAAGAGGCTTTGTAAAAATGTCAGCAAGTTGATTTTGAGTATCAATAAAGATTAATTCAACATCTTTCTTATTGACATGATCACGAATGAAATGATGTTTTATTTCAATATGTTTTGATCTAGAATGCTGAATGGGATTTTTAGAATACTAGAATAGCTTACAGAGTAATCTTGAAGTTGATTTTTAATCCACAAAACCTATGAACAACAGTTTGCTGCTGAAACATATTCGGCATCCGTTGTGGACAATGCTATCTAAATATGCGTTTTATTGATGTTAAATGGAATTCGTTTGGCGCTGATTGAAATCGAGCATATAATCCTAGTGCAAACACTATATCTGGTCTGCTAGCAGTTAGATATAACAAAGAGCCAATCATTCCTCGATATTCCTTCTCAGAAACGGACTTGCCATTTTCATCCTTTTCTAAAGAAGTATATGGATGCATAGGAGTTGTCATAATTTTTTACTCATTCATTTTATATTTAATCAACAGATCTTTGATGTACTTTTCTTGACAAATAAAAATGCCTTTTTCATATTGTTT
>NC_021162.2:48322987-48402673 GCF_000331145.2 Cicer arietinum | reverse complement strand
TGGCATTTACCCAAGATTGATCAAAAATTGCATCTTTGATTGATTTTGGTTCAATCTGAGATATCATTGCCATGTTGTTTTCATCATTCTTGAATGATTTTCTGGTTCTGATTCCATCAGTCGTGTCTCTAATGATCTGGGTTTGAGGATGATCTTCAATTGTTTTCCAGCTTTTTGGTGGAGAATTAAACGGAGATTGTTTATCAATCTCTGTTTTCTGCAAACTGTTTTGCTGTTGTGTTTCAATTGGAGCTTCTTCTTCCTCATCCTTTTTACTTATGTCTAAGTCATCAAACTCATCAAACAATATATGCATACTTATTTCAACAACGTTAGTTCTTAAATTGAACACTCTATAACCTTTAGATTCGATTGAGTATCCAAGAAAGATTGCTTTGTCAGATTTTGCATCAAATTTTCCAATAAGATCTTTGTTGTTTAAAATATAACAATAACACCCAAAGATGTGAAAGTAAGAGATGTTTGGTTTTCTGTTTTTCCAGATTTCGTATGGAGTTTTGTTGATGATTTTTCTGATAGACACACAGTTTAAAATTTTCCAATAAGATCTTTGTTGTTTAAAATGTAACAATAACACCCAAAGATGTGAAAGTAAGAGATGTTTGGTTTTCTGTTTTTCCAGATTTCGTATGGAGTTTTGTTGATGATTTTTCTGATAGACACACAGTTTAAAATATAACAAGATGTGTTTATGGCTTCAGCCCAAAATTATCTTTCAACATTTGATTCTTCTAAAATTGTTCTTGCCATTTCTTATAGTGTTCTATTTTTTTTCTTTCAACAACTCCATTATGTTGTGGAGTTCTTGCACGTGAAATATTGTGAGATATACCGAGTTCATCAAAAAAGTTTTTGAATGAAGCATTGATGAATTCTCCTCCATGATCACTTCTTCCAGAAATGATGCTGGATTCTTTTTCGTTTTGAACTCTTTTACAAAATGTTTTGAATGCTTCAAAAGCATCATCCTTTTGTTTTAAAAATTGAACCCATGTAAATCTTGAGAAATCATCAACAATAACAAAACCATATTTCATTCTTCCTAGACTTGTTGTCTTGACAGGCCCAAATAAATCTATGTGAAGTAGTTCGAGAGTTCTATTTGTTGTTACAAAATCTTTTGCGTGAAAGCTACTTTTGACTTGCTTACCTTTGGCACAAGCTTCACATATTTTATCTTTCTCAAAATTAAGTTTTGGTAAGCCTCTAACAAGATCAAGTTTGGAAATTTTTGAAATGGTTTTCATACTGATATGCCCAGCCCTTGTATGCCAAATCCATTTATCTTTATTGATTGATATAAAGCATGATTCATCAGGTAATTCTTCAAGATATAAAACATATAAATTTTTCTTTCGTTTTCCAGTAAACAGAATTTCTCCAGTTTTAGCTTTCTTGATTTCACATACCTTTGGTTTAAAGACGACTTCGCATCCATTGTCACATAGTTGACTTATGCTTAATAAATTTTGTTTTAAACCTTCCACATATTGAACATTATTTATTTGAGCAGAGTTTGTCTTACCAATGGTTCCATTACCTTTAATTTGAGCTTGATCATCATTGCCAAAAGTGATCGAACCACCATCCATCTTGATGAAGATTATGAAACAGTTTGTATCTCCTGTCATATGCCTTGAACAGCCACTGTCCAAGAACCAAGGCTTTCTCTTTATACTTGGAAAACCAACATGCATGTGATATTATTTCAGCCTTAGGTACCCACTTTATTTTGGGTCCTTGAGAATTAGTTTTTTCTTAGAAATGGTATATCATTCCTTTATTTTTAAAACCAGCTGTGTTTTTAGTTGTTGGTTTTGAAATAGATTTAACAATGTAGGTTTCAGAAGATTTAAGCTTTGGTTTAAAAAGAGTTTCCAAAGCGTACAGCTTGTGATTTGGAACTTTCTCCGTTTTGCTGTTTTTTTAGCATTGTTTTGACAGAATGACTCTCCTTTTTAAAAACCTTTTTTCTTTCAATCTTTTCATCTCTTTTTCTAAAATAGCAAGCAAATTCTAGATGTCCAAGTTTTTTACAATATGAGCATCTAGTCTTGCATTTTTCTTCCTTTCTTTCTGGAACAAAGAAATTTTCATATAGCTTGGTTTTTTGGGTTTGATTGAAACCAAGACCAGCTTTATCAAAAATTCCTATTGGAGATCTCATGATATTACGAAAGGTTTCAGTGGCTTTAATGAAATTTAGTAAATTTGTTTTGAGAAGTTCGTTTTCACTTTTTAGTCGAACGTTCTCCGTTTGTAGTGCAGAACGTTCTTGACATTCTTGATTTTCAAAAATCTTTGTTTCTTTCAACTCTTGAATGATATTTTTTAACATATTATTTTTAGACTAACTTTCTTCCTTTTCTTCTTTTTCTTTATAAAATTGTTCTTTTAAAGAACTAAATTTTTGAATAAGAAGATTTGAGTCATTTAACAAGTTATCAAATTTTTTTTTTCTTCTTCTTCTTCTTCTTCTTCTTCTTCTTCTTCTTCTTCTTCTTCTTCTTCTTCTTCTTCTTCTTCTTCTTCTTCTTCTTCTTCTTCTTCTTCTTCTTCTTCTTCTTCTTCTTCTTCTTCTTCTTCTTCTTCTTCTTCTTCTTCTTCTTCTTCTTCTTCTTCTTCTTCTTCTTCTTCTTCTTCTTCTTCTTCTTCTTCTTCTTCTTCTTCTTCTTCTTCTTCTTCTTCTTCTTCTTCTTCTTCTTCTTCTTCTTCTTCTTCTTCTTCTTCTTCTTCTTCTTCTTCTTCTTCTTCTTCTTCTTCTTCTTCTTCTTCTTCTTCTTCTTCTTCTTCTTCTTCTTCTTCTTCTTCTTCTTCTTCTTCTTCTTCTTCTTCTTCTTCTTCTTCTTCTTCTTCTTCTTCTTCTTCTTCTTCTTTTAAAGAACTAAATTTTTGAATAAGAAGATTTGAGTCATTTAACAAGTTATCAAATTTTTTTTTTCTTCTTCTTCTTCTTCTTCTTCTTCTTCTTCTTCTTCTTCTTCTGAATCATCCCATGTTGCCATCATTGATTTCTTTTTGAAAGGAAATCGTTTTGGTGGATTTCTATTTGAGGGACATTCTGCTCTGTAATGTCCTAATTTGTTGCATCTAAAGCATGTAACTTGACTCTTATCAACCTCTGTTTTAGGACTTTTGTTTTGAAATCCCTTCTTGATTTGATCTCTTCTTCTCATCATTCTCTATATTCTTCTAGTGAGAAGCGCAATTTCATCAGCACCTTCCTGTTCATTTTCTTCTGGTTCTTCCTCTAATTATACTGTGATTTTGTCTTGAGAATCTTTTAGTGCTATTGCCTTTCCTTTCTTGATTGGTTTGTCTTCTTGTAACAGTACTTCATGTGCTCTTAATGTTCCAAGTAATTCTTCCAGAGGCAGTGATTCAAGTTTCTTGTTCTCTTTAAATATCTCATGACCCTTTTGGTTGCTTTCCAATGGTCAAGGAATGGTGTCGATCAATTGGTGTATAGGCCATCTTGGTCCAGTTTAGAATTGACCTCTATTTTAAATCATGCTTCCTTGTTAGCTGGGAAACCCGTCCTCTATGAAGCAAAGAATGATCGATCGAAGACTGAGAAGATAGAATAATATGTTTTAAGCATCGGTTGCAACATCGAATGAGACTTATCCAGGGAGCAAAGGGAAAAGGAAGGCCGAGTGGGATCCAGGAAACTAGCAGACTGATCATTAATAAGGCTCTATCCATCTGAGAAGGAATGCTGCTAAGAGCGGATATGCCCCATCTCTCGAGAGAAAAGTCCCTAAAGTATTCCTCCAACAGGTAATTCGTCGAAAAGACTAGCATCGTCTTTGTCACAGAGATGTGGAACTTCGATATACAAGCTTTTTCGCCACTAGTAAGCAGTTTAACCTCCCATTTGTTCACTTGTGTCCCTTACCCAAAAAAAATGTTCAGGCACTGCAAAGGCATAAGAAAGCATATAAGATAGGCTTCAACCAAAAAATAAAAATAAAGAAGGAAACTAATGCTAATGCATCTGTTTTTCTAGATGACATAGCCCTTGAAAGCCCTATTATGAGCATGAGAGGATTGGGGGAAAACTAGAGGGGAGAGCTATTGAGTCACTACCTAAGAATATATCCTTTTAGCTTACAGAGGATAAAAAAGATGTTTATGAAAGTGCTACGATATAACTCTTCAAAGACTCTTTATTCTAGGTTAGCTCTCGAGTAAGCGAGAAATAAAGCATTCCCACTACGGTGGAAGAGATGATTTGGCCAACCAACTAAAGGACAAGGTCAAGCAAAGTCATTGGAAAACCTGACGTGGGCACGCAATAAGCCCAGCCCAGCAGAAACGTTTTGGTATAGGAAATAAATAACCTAGCTGTGGAGGGGTCCCCGCGCTTAGACTTTGCACTTGGCTAGTTCGCGTGGATCGCTCATCTCTCAACGTGATTCCATGATGATCGAAGGCTTTCATGAGGAAAATAATTTCGTCATATGCCTTGGGTCTTGGTCTTTATCAAGGCTATTTGAACTAATCCGAATCATAAAAAGAAGAGGGGGGTTTTAGGCTGTGACAAGGTCCAAAAGAGATAAGTCTAGCGGGAAGAAGGGCGAAAAAAGAGAGAGCGTGACTCGTATTCTTATATTATAATATAGATATATCTAAATAGAATAAATAATTCTCAGTCTTGTTCGCCATAAGGAGGAAGCTAGCCTATGTGGAAGAAAGCATATTCAACACAAAATAGTCGTCTTCTTAGTGCTTATGTCTTTTCAGTGGAGCAGAAAGATATCCTATACTAGGCCATAAGAAACTGCGTCTTATGGTCTGGTCCATAGTTAGACCTTCCCCAATCCTCTCGTGACGATCCTGGTATACTAGAATATAGGTCTTTAGCTCCTTATCATTAGCTCTTACGCTTTCATTTAAGGTTATTATAAAAAGCTAGCCCTTGAAAAGACATATGCAAACCCATAGACATAGACAAGCTGGAGAGACAGGCATAGGACTACCAAAAGCTCAATACAATCTACAATAGGGGACCCCTAAATGCCTATTGGATTGGATGACAGACAGGGACCATATTTGATTGCCTCGTAGAAAACCAACCCCCAAAAAGGTCATTGGAAATGGCTGCCTCACTGCGTGGACTCCTACCATCGAAGCAAACTAGCATGGCCCAACATGTAAACTTTCTCCATGAAATGGGCTTACCCTACGATTGTCGGCTGACAAAAAGAGGTAAAGATTGAAACATTCCTTATTTGTTTTGTCTATCTCGTTGCCTTTCCATTTCTATCTTTCTCTCAGAATCAAAAAGCCTGATTCGCTTCCCAAGAGATTTAGGGGAAAGGGCCTTGTTGGCCACCGCTTGCTGACGATGGAACGCATCGTCAATTAAAGGGTCCTCGCGTTGGACTAAGTTGGAAAGGTAGATGTTCGGCATGTCCCTTGGTTGCGAACTTTTTTTGTAGAGCGGGTGGCTTTGGAGATCCCATTCCTAACGTTTACCGTTGTACCCAGACTTAACCCTTCCAACACTTGTATACTTTTTTATTACAATAGTAAGGCGTGTCCATGTCTCCAACAAGTGTGTGATCCACTGATTCACTAAATGACTCTTTCTTATCGCGGCAGTCCCTATCTCTTAAAGCCTTATCAGACAGACTTCCTTCCTCGAGAAGGGACTGCACGGACTCCATGTGATCCCGTGACACATGGGGATGGAGCCAATCAGAGGTACATAGGTACGAATTAGACTCTCCCAATCGGTAGTTATGTCATTAACGACATCTACCATCTGATCGGAGTCACTATTGATTCTACTAATTTATTAGTCAATCTCTTGGCTAAGGGTATAGCCCTTGCAAGAGTGAAGAATGATAAGTAGAGTTTCACTAGTAAGTCGGACGTCTCATTTTTCCGACTTTACTACGATGGAAAGACGGGATAATCCTAAGATACCCCGACCTCGTCAACGAGACAGGAAAAGGCAAGAGGCCTGTTTTTCGGGGCATAAGCTTGTTGCAATGACACAACACATTTAAGTAAAGCGCAATGAACAAGAAACCAGATTTTCGGACAAGCCTAATCACCTCCTTAGCAAACAAGTGCGCTCCGACACGGAGCTCTTTGTTGAGACCATCGGTCACTACCAAGATGACTCGATTAAGAACCATATTAAGTAGTGGAAGACCTTCCAGGATCTTCTGCCACTTAATGGCCTTAAGTCGGAACAACTTGTCAAACAGGGTAAGGTTCATTTCAAGAATTTATGTAACCTTCCTGGTCCTGGTTGGGAGTTGTCTCAACAAGACACAACCAAGTGAGCTAACGGGGGTTTAGAGCTCATCTTTTCAAGGAGACTCATCCACATCTGCGCCCTTTTAATATGATGAGCAGAAGAGGGGCCGCCGCGCGTGGCTTCTAGGTCACCTACGCTACACCTCACTTGCTCTGTCCAAGAAGGCGTCTAACCTAAGGTAACTATTCGGAGAATAGGTTGTAACACCAGATATTCCGTATTAGTTGATGCAACTCCGACTAAGGTGGATCTGGATATGATATTGACAATAAAGCAAAGAGGATACTGACTTCAAAAGTGCTCTTAATCACTTCTTTCTTGGCCTTCTCTTCAATCCAATAACAAGAGAATTGTGTTTGCCAAATTTGATAACATTTTGCTAATTTGACGAAGGTTGGTTGATTTTTATGAATTACTTAGATAAGAAGCAATTGTATTTAGACGTAGAAAGCAATGAAATCATAAATAATTTGACTCGTAGATTTATCTTGGTTCACCACTAATTTGGCTACATCTAGTCCATTCATTCAAAAGGCTTTAATCAACTAATTCAAATACCTTGAATTACAAAGCGCCTGACCCTCCAAGCCAGTCTTCCCAAACAGCCTGACAATCCCAGACTTTTGAGGAACTACCCACCTTGATCCTACAAGCAAAGTCTTCTCCTGACAACCCCAGATTGAAGAAGGAACTAAACCACTATTGTGTTGGATACAAAAGATTGGAGATGACTATGGGGCCCCAAAATAAGGTTTTGTTGTAGAAATATCCAGAAAGGATTTCAACGCTGATCAAAAGAAAAATTACAAGATGCATCATAAAGTAAAAACATTCATGATGAATGTTATCACTTTTAGAGAGTTCAAAAAATGCAGCAACAAATAGTATATTTCAGGATCTGGTTCTCAATAATTAAGGAAACAAGCAGGTATATAAAGCTAAGACAAATTTACTTGTCATGAAGTATGAACTTTTACAGATGGAAGAAGATGAAGACATTGTTAAAATGTTTTCTTGATTCCAAAATCTAGTCTCTAGATTGAAAAATCTCCAAAAGAGTTAAACTACCTCACATCACGTCAAGATAATCCTCAAAAGTCTTCCTAGAAAGTGGAAACCAAAGGTAATAACAATTCAAAAGGCTAGATGAAGGTGCAAACACGTGAATTATGTTTGCCAAATTTGATAACATTTTGCTAATTTGACGAAGGTTTGTTGATTTTTATGAATTACTTAGATAAAAAGCAATTGAATACAGACGTAGCAAGCAATGAAAGCATAAATAATTTGACTTGTAGATTTATCTTGGTTCATCACTAATTTGGCTACACCTAGTCCCCTCATTCAAAAGGCTTTAATCCACTAATTCAAATACTTTGAATTACGAAGCGCTTGACCCTCCAAGCCAGCCTTCCCAAACAGCCTGACAATCCCAGACTTCTGAGGAACTAACCACCTTGACCCTACAAGAAAAGTCTTCTCCTAACAACCAGACAACCCAGATTGAAGAAGGAACTAAACCACTATTGTGTTGGATACAAAAGATTAGAACTTGAGTAGTTGCTTTTAACAAAACTGGTAATAATAATAACTCTCACAACACAGAAAATATTTCCAACCTTAACAAATGTTTCTCCTTTTGAACTCTAAGATGAATTGAAAACTTTGAGCTTGAGTTCTTCTACTCTTTTCTGTTTTTCAATGTTTTTCTCCTTCAAACTTGAGTGTCTATTTATAGTGAAAATTTGGGCTTCAACTTAGTTCTTGTTTAATTCTGAATTGTATCTTGTTCAAATTGAGTTTGTAAATTCTTCAAATTGATTATATTTCTATTTTGTTTAGATTGAATTTGTAAACTTTTCATATTGATTCCGTTTTATTTTTGTTCAGATTGTGTTTGTAAATTCTTCAAATTGATTATGTACATATTTTGTTGTAGATAAATCTTGATCACATCTTCATCAAATGTTGATCAAATCTTCAAATATTCTTCAAACCTTGACTATTTCTTCTTTTCAACTTGGTCAAATATTATAAATATGAATCAAAATCTTATTTTAGATTTTCATCAATTATAAATTTGAATAAAATCTTATTTTAGATTTTCTTTAATTATAAATTTGAATCAAATATTATTTTAGATTTTCTGCAATTATAAATTTGAATCAAATCTTATTTTAGATTTTCTTCAAAAACATGAATCTTCTTTCATACTCTTTGAAGTCAAAGATATTATATTCATAAAATACTTTTGTTAACATAAAAACTCTAAATGTAAAACCAACTTGGTATCATAAAGTAACAACCTTCATGATGAATGTTATCACTTTTAAAGAGTTCAAAAAATGCAGCAACAAATAGTATTTTTGAGGATCTGGTTCTCAACTATGAAGGGAATAAGCAGGTACAGAAAGCTAAGACAAATTTACTTGTCACGAAGTATGAACTTTTACAAATGGAAGAAGATGAATACATTGTTAAAAGGTTTTCTTTATTCCAAAATATAGTTTCTAGATTGAAAAAACTCCAAAAGAGTTAAACTATCTCTCATCACGTCAAGAAGATCCTCAAAAGTCTTCCTAGCAAGTGGAGATCAAGGTAACAACAATTCAAAAGGCTTGGGACCTAAATAAACTTCCTCTGGAAAAACATATGAGAGCATTCAGATCCCATAAGATTGAACTAATTGAAGTTCAGCCTAAGAAGAAGTCAAAGTCCTCGGCTCTCAAATCGCAAGGAAATAAAGCAAACTCTAAGGCCTTACAAGCAAAGGAAGACTCAGAGGAAAATGAATCAAACAATCAATGTGAAGAATCAGATGATGAAGAGTTGTCATTTATCTCAAAGAAAATTTTGATCATATGGAACAACATGAAGAAAAATTTTCCGAAAAGAGATTTCAAACAATCCCAAAATAGTAGAGAAAGAGGTGACAAATCATATAAAAAAAGAATCACATGCTATGAATGCAAAGAACCAGAACATTTCAAATGGGAGTATCTTAACCTTGAAAAGGGAAATTCCCAAAGAAAAGATTTTAAAGCAAAGAAGAAATGTCTAATGGCTACTTGGGACGACTCTAATGAATCATATGATGAAGATGAAGAGCATACAAATATGGCTTTGATGGTAGATACACATTGTGACTCTAATTCTGAAAATGAGTTTGTTGATGAAGAAATTCATATACCTTTAGCAAAAAAAGTTGAAACACCAGTCTTAGTACCTAGACAATGGATACTCATAACACATGATAGGAGAAAAGTCTATGTTCCAAAACTTAACCCTCAAGAACTGACGATTCATAGGAGTTGGAGAAAATCATTATGGTAAGATCATTGGGCATGGCACAGTCGATAATGGTTTTCTTCCTTCTATTAAAAATGTTTTACTTGTAAAAGGAGGAATGCATAACCTACTGAGCATGAGTCAATTAAGGGAAAATGATTATGATGTTGTCTTCAATCAAAAGTCATGTAAGATAATAAGTTAAACAGATGGATCCATACTATTTACTGGTCAAAGGAAAAAACAATATTTACAAAATAAACTTATATGATTTGGAAAAACAAGAATTAAAGTGTGGACTCATTATTGTTGATAATTATTCCATACGAACATGGGTAAAGTTCCTTAAACACAAGGATAAGTGCGATAAAGTTTTCGCTATCTTCTACAAACAAGTTCAAAATAAAAAAAGGTTTTCGTATTGCTACAACCCATAGTGATCATGGGAGTGAATTTGAAAATAAGCCTTTCGAAAACTTTTGTGAAAAGAATAAAATTTTACATAATTTTTCCTCTCCAAGAAAACCTCAACAGAACGGTATCCACTACAATATTTTTTCCTTTAAGCAACACTTCACTTAGCCACGGGTACAAAACCATGGCTGAAAATGAAAATAGACAACAGTTTTTTATGTGTTGCCTATAATTTACTTATAGAGTACAATTTCTTGATTTCGAATGAAAAACCATTGCATATTTTATTGTTGTCAACGTACGATTAGGCCACAATTTTAAAAGCGTTGGTGTTTTATGAAAAATCGTTGTCTAAAGCTATAAAAATTGTAATTAATTTATTTATTTTCGTTGTATTTTATAATAAGACATGTAAAAGAGCAGTTTTGTTTTCTTTAATTTGTTGAAAAGAAATGGAACCCTAACTTCAAGCTACCGCTCCACCACTACTCTGTTCTATAGGAAATGGAACGTACTATGATTAAAGTAATGAAAGTTGGCAAGCACTTTTGAACAGAAGCAGCAAACATTAGATGTTATATTCATAATAGAATATATTAGACATATTCTTAATAAAACTCCTTATGAACTGTAAATAGGTATGAAAGCCAATATTTCATACTTTCATCAATTTGGTTGCATATGGTATATTTTGAATACCAAAGAGAATCTAGGCAAGTTTGATTCACGGTCTCAAAAGTGCAACTTTTAGGGTTACTCTGAAAGGTCTAAAGCTTATAGAGTACACAACAAAGAAACATTGATTGTTAGGAAAGCAATTCATGTCATGTTTGAGGACAAAAAGCTTGACCACAAAAATTCAAAGCTAGATTTATATTTATAGATAACAGAGGAACTAGAAATATAAGCGGAACACAACAAAGAAGATGTACCTAACAATTGAATCAGAAGATACACCTAACAAGTGAAGGACAAGCAACAATGAATCTCACACAAGTCAATATCATCACGAACCCAAACCTATATGGAAATGCAAATTTTCGCATCCACACTCTCTGATCATAGGAAGTATAAATGATTATGTGAAGACCAGATCCACAACTAAAGAAATATATATGTTTAAACTGCTACCTCAAATTGAGCCTACAACTATAGACGAAGATCTATCAAATGATGGATGGATAATGTTTATACAAAATGAGTTGAATCAATTCAAAAATTATGTATGGGATCTTGTACCCAAGTCTAAAGAAAATATGTCAATTGCAACCATGTGGGTTTCAAAAACAAATTAAATGAGAAATGTGAAGTGATTAGAAACAAGGCTAGACTTGTAGCTCAAGGATACAATCAGCAGGAAGGTATTGATTACACTAAAAAAAATTTCCATGTGGTAAGGTTAAAGGTAATCAGAATTTTAATTTCATTTGCAGTATTTAACAATATCATTTTATATTGAATGGATATGGAAAGTGTTTTCTTAAATGGTTAGATAAATGAAGAAGTGTATGTCAAATAACCTCTTAGCTTTGAAGATAATGAATTTCTCTATGTTTTCAAATTAAAGAAATATTTGTAACATATGAAATAGGGCTCTAAGAGCTCGGTATGGTAGACTGAGTAAATTTGTATTAAAGAATGATTTTGAAAGAGGTCAAGTCGACACTACTTTACTTAGAAAATCATCTAAGAATGACCTTCTCATTGTCAAAATATATGTTGTTGATATCATTTTTGGTTCTACTAATGGCAAGCTCTTCCACGAATTTTCTAAGTTAATGCAAAATGAATTTGAGATGAGAATAATGAGAGAAGTAAAATTCTTTCTTAGAATCCAAATTAATCAAAACCCAAATAATATACTCATTCATCATACCAAATACACAAGAGCACCACTGGAATGTGTACATTCTTAGGTGAGAATCTATTCTTTTGGTCAAGCAAAACACAAAGGCTATAACTCTATCTAAAACATAAGGATAATATATTTCAGCAGCCATTTGTAGCACTCAGCTATTGTGTATGAAATATCAACTGGAAGATTTTAAAATTAATAAGATTAACATTATTATCTACTGTGATAATATGTTATCTATATGCTTAACCAAAAACTCTATTTTACACTCAAGGGCAAAACATATAGAGATTAAACATCATTTTATAAGGGATTATATCTAGAAGGGTATTTTAGACATTAAATTTGTTGACACTGATCATCAGTGGGATGATATTTTTATGAAACCCATTTTTAATGATAGATTCAATTTCATAAAGAAAAATCTCAAAGTTATATTTGAAAATGAATGATGAAGTCTTCGTATTTTTGCCTCTAGTAAAACATAGTAAATGATTAAAAATCTACGCTCTACCTTTGTTGAAATTGAATTTTTTTTTTTTTTTTTTGCGCCTCTAGTCAATCAATATTCAATTAATGTTAAAATGAACACTTTTCCTGTAAGTTATGTATCGTATGTGATCTTCTGACAAGTGTTGTTTACGTGTGTTTACACATGCGCATTAGTTATGTTTTTAGAAACTCAAACGTTTTTTTAAATCCACTTACAACTCTCACGTATTACCACACTTTTGCTCTCTCTCTCTCTCTCTCTCTCTCTCTCTCTCTCACACACACACACACACACACACTCACTCTACCCATTCAATGGCTTCAAGTTCATCCTCAAACCCTACACTCGGTTATGTCTCTTATATTCCTACAATGACCTGCAACCTTGATCAACTGGATATTCTACAGGTTTTTTTTTCTTGCGTACATCCCATTTTACTCTTTCGTCTCTGATTCTGATATTACTAATAGTTTAGAACGAACTCATATTGATATGTTTGGTCTTAATGATAATACTTCTAATGATTATAATATTGATAATTGCATGACAAATACTACTACCTCAGATGATGACCTATCTTTTGTCCCTCGGGTTGTCCAATCATCTTCTGCAATTTTTTATCCTCCACCTTTATCTCTACCTCCTCTTTCGCCTCCTCATTACCCATCTCGTCAATATAAGTATACTCGATTCCCTGATTTTGTCTATTCCACTTACTTTGCATCGTTTGTTTCTTTCTTAACCTTTATTCACAATTTTTTTAGTCTTCTTCATATAAAAAGGCTATTATTAATCCCCTTTGCCAACAAGATATGGCAGAAGAACTTTATTCATTACACAAAATAGATACTTGAAAAATAGTATCTCTTCCTTCTAAAAAACATGTTATTGGGTCTCGATGGGTATGCAAGATCAAAACTAAGTTTGATGGGCAATTGAGCGCTACAAAACACGTCTTGTTGCTAAATGATTCTCTCAATAGTATGACATGGATTATGAAGAAACTTTTTTCTTATGGCCAAGATGACCACTATTCGTACTCTTATTGCAGTTGCATCTATTCGTCAGTGGCATATTTCTCAAATGGATGACGAAATGTCTTTCTAAATGTTGAACTTCATGAAGAAGTCTATATGGTCCATCCACAAGGTGTTTCTCATAATTTGGGGGAAGTGTGTAAGTTAAATAAATGCCCTTTATGGTCTTAAACAGACTCCTCGAGCTTGGTTTGAGAAATTTTCTATTGTGATCACATCGCTTAATTTTCGTTCTAGTGAACATGATTTTACATTGTTTATTTGATCCACTATTTATGGTTGTAGTGTATTTTCAGCTCGTTGTAGTCCGTTGTACTTTGATTGTAATAATAGTAACAATGCATGTTAAATAAAAATAATAATAATGGCAGGAGTGTAATACAATAGTACATTTATGTATAAATAATTAGAATCAACATAAATGTTGATTGCTATAATTTAGGAAGCAATATCTCGGCTACTAAAATCATGTTTGACTACTGACCAAAACAAAATCATTTTTTATTCTCTAAAGTTGCACGATTGAATGTAATGTTGATAAACAACTTAGATTTAAGCGAAATAGAGTTGATAAGATTTATATGATTAATTTAGATGGTATTTCTTTTATAAAGTGGTTTGAAGGAGATTGAAAAAGGTTATGAGTCCAACTCACTCTATAAAAATCAATTAATTACTAATATTTAGGGATCGCAATTAGATTCAGACTTAGTGGGTACCAGCAAAAATAATCTACAATTGGTAGGGTAAAAACCTGCATAATGGGTATGGGCATGGAGAAGGGTAATTACCCGCAAAATTAAGCGGGTATGAGCGCGGGTACGGGTACTATAGTACTCACCCCGCCCTTTACACGCACTTATATAAATATATTATTAATTTATTATATTAATGTTTAATTTAATTAATTATTTTCTTTTATATTTTAACATCTATTAATATAATTGGACTACTACAATATTTATAATTGAAAGATAAATGTTTGCAAATTTCTTAAGAATTTGATTACAATGAATAGGTAAATAGTTGTGACTTTATAATTAATAGTTATATCTTATTAATCGTAACTTTATAATTATACTTGTAACTTCCTATCAATTATTTTTACAAATCTCAAATTATATTGTTGTAGGACATGCAACTTCATAAAGTATTATCATGGATATTTGAATATGTATTGTAACGAGTGTTCATTTGAAATATTTTGAGTTAGAAAATATTTTGGTTTATAATACTTTATGATTGGATTGAAACTATTTATATAATTTTTAAATTTAATCACAACAATATCATTTATTTATCGATCTTTTTAGTTAAAGAGCGGGTAATGAGTATGGGTACGGGCACTTAGGTACCCAGAGGGTACGGGTATTAAAGTTAATACTCAAGAGGGTGGGTATTTTTTTAAATCGCGGGTATGGGGACCAGTACTATAGTACTCTACTCAAACCTACCCATTGCAATCCCTTCTTAACTATTTCAAAAAAAAAAAAGTTAAACTAGGACTCTAATGCATGTGATGTGACACCTTAAACTTAAAATAATCTTTTACGCAAATTCATACTTAAAAATCATGCGAGAATATCACGATTCACATAAAAATACTAACAATTGTCTCAAATTTTAATAATAGAGATTACTCGAATCCTAACATGAAGTAAACATTAATCAAAATACTCTAATGAAAATATATAGTCTCATCCTTATGTCACCTATCAGAACTGAGAATCTCATGGCACAAAGGCACTTGAAATGATGTTGATATTTTACGCAACCAATAGCAAATCCTCAAACTTTGAAAAACTGCATCAGCTACCTTGAACCTAAGTGTCACCTGTAAACTGTGTGGTGTCTGTGCATCCATATGTGCCAAACACAAATAAAAGAGTAAGAAATTTGATATCATGTTAATAGTATAATATAGTTAGAACAAGCACATAAAATTTGATATCATGTTAATAGTATAATATAGTTAGAACAAGCACATACACATGTAAACACATTGTAACATATATCAAATTTAAAATTAACATACAATTATACAAATTTATATTACTCATAAATAATAACATATTGATGATGCACAAATAGTACAATCACTTCTTAAGACATTCAAGGACATGTGGTACTAAACTACTTTGAAGTAGTTAGTGATAAGATACAATATTATGCCACTAATGATGGATGAGCATTCACACCATCATAGACCCACTTGACTCAACATGAGACTGATATAAGCGATTGGTCAAAATTAACTAAGGTAGAATGGTAGTTCTCAACATAAGAGAACCACCTAAAATCATAGGAATTCCACTTAGATGGCCCCCAAGACATGACATCGCTAGAAGACTTTGCCGTATTGACATCCACCATCAAACTTATACGATCGTACTTCCTCAAAAATTCGGTTAATATAAACCTCACATTTTATAATGTTATGTACATTAAAGACTAGATTATCAAACTAGTATGACATTTTTATTCATCATATACAATTTTATACTTGTAAATCGAACAAATGAAAACCTACCCTTACCTTGTGGTCTTGACTCTCTATCGAAATCTACCCACAAACACAATACAACTCCTACGTCGATTTCTCGCAATTCAATGGTCCAACTCAACAATTTTACCCCTATTTTGAAATAAAATATACCACTCCTTCCCCTTTTCAATTTTCTCCCTACTTTCTTTGTCATTATCTACATTTTAAGCTATTTTTGAAAATTGAAAAGTTTAATTGTTTGTCAGTAATCAGGAAAATAGGGACAAAAAATTAATTTCTCTTAAAATCTGAAGCAAATACTAACTAGTAGTAATCTTAATGCATTTGTTAAAGATATAAAATAACATATAAATAATCTATTGGAAAAAGTCAAATTTTCGTTTTTTTCAATGCTAAGTTTCTATTTTTTTTTTTCCTAAAGTACAACCAAACTTGTATTGTAGACTCCACAGCCGGGAAAATGTTCAGAGAGCAAGGATATGCAGTCCTCTATATTTTCTTCTTCTTTTGCCTCACAAAGTAGACTCCACAGCTGAGAAAATGTTCCGAGAGTAGGGATATGCGGCCCTGACCCTACAAGACGTATCTCACACTCCAAAACAACAAGCAGTGGCAATAGCAATACTAAATATTGATTGGGACAGACGAATAATGTGTGAGATGACTAATTTTCACCTCTGCTTCTTCTTGTCTTCTCCTTTCTATAGCATCAGTCATGGTGTTTTGGGTGGTTTCTTCAAAAAGTAAAAAATAAACGTGCTATATCGTGCCGTGGTGCAACACTATAAAGTGAGATGGTGCAAAACAAAAATTTTATAATATGGTGAGATTTTTAAAAATTGAGAGGATGCAAGTGCACACCCTAATGTTAACATGGATCATCCCCTGGATGCATTTAACAAATATTAGCAGTTACAGATATCACACAAATAAGTGACTTAGGAGTCAACACTAGAAAATAAATCAAAGAGAAACTTAAAAAAGAAAATCTAGCCAAGCAAACCTCCAAGATCTCTCATCGGAGTCATATATGGATGCAAAGGACTTCGTGATGGATGCATCGGTGTTTCACTTCCCATCCCACATCGAGATGTATCACTGGCAGAACACAAGTCATATGGTTGAATATCCTCTAATACACACAAGGAATTATGAAATACAGGTAATTATAACTTACCTGTATTGAGTAACAGCGACATTGTCAGATATATGGTTGCGGTCAACTGCAAAATTCCAACCAAATCAGAGACCATGCAAATACAAAACTACAAGTAGCTCAGGTGTTTGCCCAAATTAGATGACTTACCCATTATAGTCATCATTTGGGACTCTAATTCAACTCGAACTAATGTGCCTTGAACTCCTACAACACGGCCACGATAACCTTTGTACAAACCTTGGCGTATTTTAACAGTTGCACCGGATAAAGCATCACGCCCCCTTCCACCCCTACGCATCCCTCCAGCTATATCACATACAAATAAATTAACATCAGACAATTTTTCAATAAAAATTGTGTATTATGATAATAGAAATTGACTGACCCAATGCTTAGAAATTTAATACAAGGAAAGAGTCGAACATACAATCAAACAGCGGCCCTCCTTGTGGAAACATCTTTGGGGACCGTGGCATATGAGGTGTAGCTCTAAGGCTGGATAATCTTGAGTCGGCATAACTCTACAGATGAGTAGAATAAATTAACCAAAACACTGTCCCAAGGATGAAATTAAAAAACATAAGAACAAACATAGGAAAAATGGGTACATTTCTGCCACCATTGGTGCATGAACCTCCCACAACTACACATGATTGAGCCTTGGAAACAATAAAGCCTGCATGTTCACGATGATGGCGCTCAAAGATGAACAAGATTCCTCTATATATGTGTTCGACCAGACCTTGTTTTCCCTAAACAAAACAACAACAAAAAAAATAGTAAAAATCTGAACAATATCTACTTCCAAGAAATAAATCTAGCCAAAAGTCAGAATCTCACATTGTAGGGACCCTCAACAATCCGTACAACATCCTTTGATGATACTGTATTCTTAAACCTATCATGCACACTTATTTTCTTCTCTATCTTACACTTGATCTCCCTTAGTTTAACAAGCACAACTTCAGGTCTGTCAGCAATCCCCTTAAGAACCTAAAAAAGGCAGCAGGCGATAATATAATGACACAAGTCTTGGATTTTAATTGAGCAAGTCATATAAGTTTCATTCATACAAACACTGACCTGAAAAGCTTCAATTTCTACATGAATTATTACACCAAAACTCAAATCACTGTACCATGTTAAATAAGAATAAGAAGTGAGAAAACATTTGAACCATATGACACAGAGGCTGTGTGTTACATAATAGCAAACACAGTTCTTACTCTAGTAATACAAGATCATGAAGTTCATAGTCCCCAATTCTTGTAACTCCGGTGGTTACTTCAGAACTCTCTACAACATCATCTGCAAAGACCCGAATCTAAAGAGAGGATATTTGTCATTTATGCACTAAATGTAAGTAGAAATTCAAAAATCTTTCAGCAAGTCTATCAAGGGGACCATAAAACTCACATGTTCCTTTGTAGTATCAGATATTAAGATCAGGACATGCTGCTCCACATTCACAACCATGCCAGCAGCACCCTCTTGAGTGCCAGAAACAACTTTAACATGGTTTCCACGTTTAAAATATTTGCAAAGTTGAATTTTATTTACCGCAAGTGTTTTCTAAAACAAATAGATCTCCATTAAAATAATATTTTACTAATAATCAACATGGAAACTGGGAGACATATTATAGTGAAGGACACCAGTCAAATATCAATTCATACTTACGGGAAGACCTTGTTTTTCTGGTCTTATATGAACATTATCTTCATCCACTTTCTCCACCCATCCCTTTAGGTTCTTTAAATCGCCTTTTGTGATAATGACGGCATCACCTTTAATAAAAGTATGTTTCTTTCTGTTTGCAAAAATGCCATCTCCACTCTCACCAGGTTTATGAAATTTTTCAAGCTCATCAAATGAAGGTTTGATGTTCTGAGAACTAATGGATTTTATTGATACGGTTTTGTACAAGAAACCATCTTTGAACATCATGCCACCAATGGCATCAAAGCGTTCCCCATAGGCATCCCGCCTATGCTCCACACGGATATGCAGTTCCCTAAAGAAAACATTAATTCTGTCAGATTAGGAACTGGAAGTTTCCAAGAAACAGAAGACGCTCAGTATTAGCAAGCAGATAATCAAACAGTACCTAGCTTCATCAACATTCATAACACGAGGAGGGGGAACAAAGGCCGTCTTTTTCACAACTTCTCTACCTTCCTGCATGATTAATGTGTTTTCCACCAAAAGTTATTTCTACTTCCAATAAGTTGAACATTCCATAAATAGACAGCATGAATTTAAAAAAGAGACAGAAACAAATCATACCAACTTGTTAGCAAGAGCCTGTAAGTCTATCCTCGGAATTAATTTCACGGTAACCCTCTGCCGCACATTATCAAAATCCACTACCTATAGTGGAGATATTAGATGTAAATTAAGAAAGCAAAGGGGGTAGAATAATGAATTTTCTAAAATGTGGTGTGCACACCTTGGCGAGATCCCCCTTATATATCCCAATCTTTATTCGGACCCAAGTATCTCTGGCAAGATCAATAGCTTTAGTTTGAACTGACAACACGTCAGTCATTTCTTTAATTGGGACAAGCATTACTTCTTGGCCAAATATATTTCGTAGACCTTTGCAAGCCTGAAACACCTCTCTAACATGAGATTCTTTATCACAATTTTATCCATAAAATGCGTGATAAACAACCGATATTTAACAAGAAAACACCTCTCTAACATGAGCTTCTTTATCAGCTTCCACATATATATAGTTTTTGAGATGATCAAGAGCAATAGCTGACGTGATTTGTAATTCAGATCCCTTATCCATGTACTTTTGCATGAGGCAAACAGCAGTTTCACGTTCACGACCAATCTAAAGAACATAAACCAAAGAATATGACATATTCTATACCCTTTCCAGTAGCCAGAACAAGGAAATTAGCAGAAAAGTAAAAAATGGATAGGATCATACCACACATTTGACCATCCACAGTTTTGGATCTCTCACAGATGGCAGAAGTGCTTGTTGTTCTACATCTGTGGTTTCTTCTTCATAATCAACCAATTTCATTCCATATCTTTCTTGAATTCTTCTTTCCATTGCTTCAAGATCTTCCTGATCTTCTTGGTGAGGTGGCAGCATTCGGCGGGGACCACCACGCCTCCCTCCATCAACATCTTCATCTGGCAGATCAGCTCCAGCCTCAACAAAGAAGTCTGCATGTTTCAGGCGGTTGTTAACTTATCTATATAGATAATTGACATACTATATACAAACAGCTAAGAGGCCAAGAAATGACAATTTAAAAAAATTCAACCACAAGAATAAGCAACCAGAATCAATATTAAATAACATTTATAACTATCTGAACTAATTAAGAGTAGTGAATTCAAACTCCCCTGCAAAAAGTATCAATGGTCATCTTTATTCTTATATCATATAACCAAAGACAAAATCATCCTGATCAAGGATCATCTTATTCAAAACAACAACAATAACAACGACGCAATGATTTTTATGTCATCAATTTAATTGCAAGGTAAGAGGCATGCGTAAGAAACAAACCCTAAAAAACGCAATTGGAACCTTAATTTCGTGACTGAACATTATAGAAACAAGAAGAAAGTGTGAAAAATAAAAATCACCGTCTTGGCCTTCTTCATCTTCTTCCTCCTCGTCATTGGAATCATCCATAGCCTCCTCGTCGAAAAAGTTGGAAGCGCGCACCATTTTGTAATGCTGACGCCTTCGGATACTTCTGCTGTCGAAATCATCATCCTCGTGCTCTTCCACTTCATCAAAGTCATCGTCGATAGAGCCAGTTCTCCGACGCTTCCTTCCGACGCTTCCTTCCGCCGCTTCTCTCCCCCTTCTCCGCCTCCTCCTCTTTGGAGTAGGCGACTTGCTCCTCCAAGAACTCCTCTTCTTTGTCGCCTCGGTGCATTCCTCGACTACTTGTCCAAAACCGTTTATCAAGCTTTCTATTTTGGCTGTGAAGAAAAACTTAACAATTCAATTGTGAGAAAAGAATGTGAATTTTCACATATTTATACTAAATATTTATGGGCCTCTTCTTTTTTTATGGGCCCCTTTTTTACAAGTTCTAATTTCTAAAAGCATAATTTTTGTATTCGACTATTTAGGTTCATTAATTCCATATTTTGAAAAAAATTGTAGTCAATAATTTAATAAAAGTATATATTATTTTGTGTTTGTGGTTCTATTTGTTATGAATTATAAATAAGTGATTTTTTCATTCAATAGTTTAGAGATTATTAGTTATTGATTTTGTAAAAGAAAAAGCATATTGTTTTGTGTTTGTGCAGTATAATGAAAATTATTATTTTTAAATAAAGATTTTTTTAAAGGAATTTTATGAAAAGCAACTTAAATAGTTTCTTATTTTAAATAATTTTTAGATTATTTTTATATTCTAATAATTTTTAAAAGTTGTAATAAACAGATAAAAACTCTTAAAAGTTATTATTTTTTAAAAAAATTATGACAAACGAGTCATGTATGTCTTAGATTTTTTGCCACTAGCATACACAAAATCATATTTATATTCAAAAGGGATACATGTAGAGCAAAAGAAAGATCCCTTAAGGTTGGACTCTAAGAAGAAGTCATTTGAGACTTGTTAGAAACTTGAAGGAGGAAAAGAATCAAGAAATAGGAAAATGGGTAGTTGCTTGATGAAGAAGTAGGGTTGAAAAAAGTAAGTAAAGTTGTATTTATAGGCCAAATGGTGCAATAAGTAGTTAAAAGTTTACAAAATCCATGTGAGGATGACCTTATTTCATCACAAGATTAAAAGGAAACATCGTTTGTTTTTAAATGTCAAAGAACGCCATACATATATATTCGAGAAAGATAATAAATATTGGTCCTTTTAATCAAAAGAAAATGATCAATTTTTGGGAGTATTTTTGTTAATGAAAAAAAAAATTTATGGTGGATATCGACAAACTATGGTCATAATTACAAAACAAAATTTCAAAATAAGTAAAAGTTATAAAGAGAATATCGATGTAGTACAACAATACTATAAGAAAAAACAATTGAAGTGACAAGCAACATTGTTGATATAATTAAATCGAGATGATTCATGCAAACAAAGTAACTAGGCCAACACCAACACTCAGAGTGTGTCGACATTTAGCATATTGGTGCTGAAGTTTAATTCAATAAAAGCAACTACCACAAATGTGATACTTTACTAAAGGGAAGTTACTTAACTTATTTTTTTTTATATAACTAACAATTTCAACGAAATAATTAATGTGAGATAGTTAGATTCTAAAACCTACTCCTAAAGCTAAACAAGGATTCAAACTTATTACAACACTAAGTATCTTGTCAACTGTATATAAATTACATTATATTTTCAATAAATATTTTAAATTTGAGTCATTCATCTCCTTATCAACTTTTAAATTAATGTCCTTTATTTTTCCCAGTCATTTACCTTGTTTTGTTTCTTTTTATGCAAATTTTTTATTTTCAAGTCTTCAAATTGTTTAATTATCAGGTAGTTTAATTAATAACATTTACATTTTTAAGCCAATTAATTTCCAAGTGTTGGAAATGATGATGATTTTAATGGATATTTATTGGAAACAATGATGACATTTATGAGAGTTAGTGTTGTTCTGAATTGAAAAAATAAGGAAGTCTCACATATGAGAGATATCACACACTAATAGGGTATATAAGGTAGAGGTATGGTACTTGGGGTGTGCCCCAAGGGATACCCAAATTTTGTGAAGGAGGAAGAGCACAAGCAAAATTGACCACCACACACGCGCGCTGCTTGCCATCCGGCTCGGCCGGGCTTGACCTTGGCTACGTGGTGTATTATTTTTTAGCATATGAAAATTATTTATTTAATTAATTAAATGAATGCTTGCGTTTTTTTCTCTCTAATTGATACGTTAATTACGTAACTACCCTCCATCGAGTCAACATTCAACACCTGGTCCAGTCAGTTCTTTGCCCCCCGATTTTGCGCTTCAGTTTTGTTGGTCAAAACCCTAATTACTGGTCTCGCGTATCTGTTATTGCCGGTCACCTAAGTCAAGTATGAAGGCACGTTATGTGGTCAAACAATATGTGGCACACGTTTTGGTAGTCAAATAAATCGTGGCGCACTTTTTTGTGGTCAAAACCCTAGCACACGCTTAGTGAATCATAACTATTGGATCACACCTTTCTCTCTGATCTAGTTATGAATTTCATCTATAAATACAGTGTTCTCCTTAGTTGAAAAAAGCACACCAAAAGTTCTACGTATCTGGGGCTTTTCTCTCTTCTCACTTTCCTTACTCACTTCTTCTATTTCTTTTGAATGGTCTTGGTGTCATATTACGACTCATGGTCATCCGATTGTCATATTGTGGGTGTAATTCTAAAACGATTTTCTACAGTGTAGTAGAACTCCGATACCAAATCTTTCCCTTTTCAGCATTTAAATTTCTTGTAATTTCTTTTTACAATTTAAAGTTTATATCTTTATGGTTTATGCATTTAAACTTTGACTAATTTTACTTTTAGATGCATTTACGTTTCTATCGAAGTTGTTTTCATGCAAATTTATATTTTAGTGATCTGCACCTCTTCAAATCACATATATTTCAAACAAAGCCTAAAAAATAACTTACGCGCACGTAAGGTCTCATCAATTACTAATTAACTTATCTAAGAACCAACTAATTAAACATTCATGTGTTGTAGGATTTGATAGACTTATCTGAGGACTAAAAAGCACCGTAAACACAACCACATTTAATATTTACCATATTTTGTTATTAATTTATAGACTATTTTTACTTTTATATAGTAATTCAACTAGCGTGACTTGTGTAGATTTATAATCATAAAATAGTTTTCTTCTATAAACCTTTCATTTTATGTTTGGAATTTTTTTAATAGGCAAATGTTAGTTAGTAAGCGATTGTTAGGCTCATTTTATTGCTCTCATTGTCAAAAATAGCGGATATGCTATCCACAAGCTAATTGATTTAGTTTGAAGTGTTTGAATAAAATTAACAAGTGAATTAATTGAAAATGATAAAATGACGTAAAAATATACTTTAATTAATATTTTAAGAAATTCAATAAGCCGATAAAAATAAAATTAAAAAGAAAAAAAAAACATTATAAGCTCAAATACTATTTCAAATAGCTTATAAAGAAACACTAATTTGTGAGAAAACATATTTATCAAATAGGGGTATTAATTTTTGTGGAATCAAATTTACCTACTTTGAGACACTTTATTTTGGAATCTTACTCAAAAGTCCTTGTAAAAACCATAAAAAATAAATAAATAAAGTATTAGAAAATGTGGTTTTTGTACTACTCAAATATAGACACCTTTTAATAACGCTAACAAGTTAAGTTATAGCATATTAAATTAGCTTATAAGTTTGTTAAATTAAAATAGATGTGTTTGGTAAACAAACTTTTTTCACCAACTTATAGCTTATTCTGATTTCAAGTAGTGTTTGAACTTATAAGTTATAGTTTTTTACGTTTTCTTTTATTTATAATCTTATTATTTTATTTTTATTAGTTTCTTTAATTCCTTGCCAAAATAATTAAAATTAAGATTTATTTTATTCATTTTACAAGAAATTGATTAACGTATGCATTGCCATATTTATTATTATTTTTTCATCTTTTAATTGTGATAAAGTTAAATTTATTTTTTATGTCAAATTGTAAACTGTAAATGAATTACATTGTTTTTACGATTATTATTTATACATATGGAGTTTGCTAAAAACAATTGAAATTTATGTTTGTATTACAATAAAAAATAAAGTAAATGATATGACAAAAAAGTAAAGTAAAATTAATTAAAAAAAATTACAATTTTTGTTTTTCTAAATTAAATAATTATATTATTTTATATTATTAAAAATTAAATTTTTAAAACACTTTTAACTTCAATTAACTAATTTTCAACTATAAGTCATGAGTTACGGGACTATTGACTTTATTGCTGTTTGTTTGCACTTAATGGAATCGGTTAATGAAAAAGGCCAAGTGTGAGGAAGTTCTACAAACTACAAGGCTACCACTTCCAAACCAAACTGAAACAGGTGATAGCAATGATCCCCTATCGCCATCGCCTAGCGAGTCTCACACACCGCTTACGTTCGTACTATTACTCCTCCACACCCCCACTCTACACCACAGACACCCCCGACTCCACAACAATCCAACTCCTCTCTTGGGGAAAAGGCGCCTCAGGCCAACTCGGCGGCGGCGTCGAGGAAATTCGTCTCTACCCATCTCCAGTCACCAACCTGATTCTCCCCAAATCCTCTTTCACTCTATCCAAAACCCCTGGGTTTCTCCATGGGCCTGAGGGGACTAATAAAGTGGTGGAGTTGGGCATCTCGTGTGGGCTTTTTCATTCTTGTTTGGTTGTTGATGGGGCTCTTTGGGTTTGGGGTAAAGGCGATGGTGGAAGATTAGGGTTAGGTCACGAAAATTCTTTGTTTGTTCCTACTTTGAACCCTCACCTTGATAACGTTCGTTCTGTTGCTCTTGGTGGGTTGCATTCCGTTGCGCTTACTTCTGCTGGTGAAGTTTTCACATGGTCAGAATCACTTCAACCTAACCTTAATTCAATGCCTTTTTTTTATTGCATAGTTTAAGACTCTTTGTGTATGAATGTATGTTAATATATATCATAGAATAATAATGTATTCTTCGTTCAATGTTAATGAAGCACCATCACAACATACACGACATTGACACTATTGACACTGACATTGACGCATAGACATCAAATATTTCTTCAATTTGAATTGTCGAAGCTAAAATTAATTCAAAAGATTGGTGAACAATACTAATGTTAACCTATGAAGCACAAACACCAATATAACACCGACATAACACGGAGAAACCAATAATAATTTGAAAAAATGGAGGTGATTGAATGTATTCACATGTGTCGTTGTCGTGTCGGATATCGACATGTGTCGAATGTTGGACACAACTTCAATCTTAAGTGCCGGTGAACTAAGACATCTTAGCTTGACCAAGAAGGGTCATGAATCATGATCAGTAAATTTCCAAAGAGGTTGTGTGTTTTTGTTCGGATGAGGGATTTATTATAAAACATGATTTTTAATTTATTTGGTTAAAATTTGAGTTTGAATTGAAATGATTTGTAAGAATGTTTTTATTCTGAAGGCAACTTTTGTATAGAAGTTTGTGTAAAGTTTTCAACCTATCACAGAAGCTACTCTATCAGTTCTAGTCAAGCTGAAATTTGGAGATAAAATCAGTTATGAAACAAGTTTATCAAAACATAACAAAATCAAGTTTGCCTGGAGGAAAATCAGTTTTCAAATCCCCAATGTTTATATTATAGGGCTAAAAAATTTCGGTCGTTCATGAACAATTTTGCTTGACTGCAACACCGTACCACTCATTGCTGGTTGTTCAAATCGGTATCAGATATATCTTACATTACTAGCACAACAACCTCTTAAATGTATAGCTTCTTTTCGGGTAATTATGCAAGTTTATTGTTTTAAAAATACTAAAAGTTTTTGTAAGAAACTACGTGAGAGTGGCAGAGTCTCAGAAATGAATAACTATCATTTTTTACAACTGTTATAAATAAATTTCTCCGATTAAGTTGTGAAGTTAGTGGTGGCTTTTACCGTATCTTTAGACCAAGGCTCAGTGTTGTTAAATGGCAGTCATAGCGCTGCCATTCTGCCTTGGCATGGTGGATTATTGGATAACCGCCATAGGAAGTTTGTGAAGGAATGTTCGCCATGGCATGCATTCTGCCTTGGCATGGTGTATTTAACAACTTCAAGGACTTTGCTCAGGTTGCGAACATCTTTTATAATTTCAAGGTGTTAAAAATTTATTAAATTTTATGATGAATGTTTTGAAGTTTTCTGCAGGTCATAGATCCATTTTCTCTTCTCTGAATAACATCAATTTCTATGGTTGAAACTAAAGTTTGCAGGGGTTATGGTGGTTTTGGTGCACTTGGACATTCAGTTTATCAAAGGGAGCTATTCCCTAGATTGGTAAAAGGCTCATGGGAAGGGACTATAAAACACATTGCTACTAGTGGAGCGCATACTGCGGCAGTAACAGAATCAGGTTCTTTTGATGAGCAGTACTATATTTTATCACTGATTATAAACAAATTTAGATTTTGCTTTGTCTTGTCTTGTGTCAAACCATTGCTTTTCTATGTGCTCTCTCTCTATCTTAAGATGCAATTTTATTATACACATCAAGCAAGATTGTTGAGTAATTGAAAGTTTTGCACAGGCCTTATAAAGCTTAATGCCTAATTGCAGATATAGGTTTCTTTTTTATATTGTGCCTTTGTGGTTATTTTACCCATTGTATTAACTTCTTTTTCTCTAGTGAACAACTTTCCAAAATTAATTTGACTTTATGTTGAGGAATGTGAGTTTAGCATGAACTAGATGCCCCGATAATGGTACATACTTTGAAACTGATGGCAGGTTTGTGTTGGATGTAGGGGAGCTTTATACTTGGGGTCGAGAAGAAGGAGATGGTAGATTGGGCCTTGGTCCTGGTCGGGGCCCAGATCATGCAGGTGGACTTAGTATCCCTTCAAAAGTAAAAGAATTACCTTTCCCTGTTGCTGCTGTTTCTTGTGGTGGATTTTTCACAATGGCATTGACAGAGGATGGACAACTGTGGAGCTGGGGAGGTAATTGTCCCTTCCTTTATATGATTTATTTTCTCTACATTTTTTCTAGGAAACTAGCACAATTCATTTATCAAGTGCTTTTAGTTTTGGAAAATTCACAATGTTGGCATTTTATAGCAAATTCTAACTATGAACTTGGGAGAGGCGATAAAATTGGTGGTTGGAAACCAAGTCCAGTACCTAGCCTCGAGAAGGTTCGAATAATTCAAATGGCTAACGGAGGATATCACTCCCTTGCATTAACGGGTAAATTGATGTGGACTTTATGCTATCAATACAATTTCATTTCTATTCCCGATGGTTTGTATCCCCGTTTTAGTTTTAACTATTTCAATCTTGACTTATATTAGATGATGGCAAAGTGCTTTCATGGGGACATGGTGGACAAGGTCAGTTAGGTCATGGATCTGTTGAGAGCAAGAAGCTACCAACATTAGTTGAGGCTATAGCTCATGAGCGTGTTATATTTATTTCTTGTGGGGGTTCTTCATCAGCAGCTGTGACAGGTAAGATATCATCTCACACGGCCTATCCCACTATACACAAAATTGTTCATTTCAATACATAAATGACTTGTATCCTTCACCATGAGTCCTCTAGAGTCTATATTCTAATGATCTACTTTAGCATATTTATATGATGCTCCAAAATGCATGGCACTGTAAGCTACTGGTTTTAATAAGAGTTTATAAAGCAATTAGTGTGTGTTTATCAAGTTCATGATATGGTTTTGTTGATATGAACGAGCATATATCTGGAAACTAGACTGGTTTTTGTTAGATTAAATGTCTGTCTGAGGCTGGTTTATTTATTTTTTTTTATAATTAAGTTATTGTTTTAACAATTTCTCAAGTCAAAGGAGTGCAAATTTTAACAAGCACTTTCTTTGTTCTGAACAGATAAAGGGAAGTTATATGTGTGGGGAAATGCCAGTGATTCTCAATTGGGAGTTCCTGGGCTACCAGCAATACAACCATGCCCTGTTGAAGTCAATTTTTTAATGGAAGACGATGGATTGGGACCACACAAGGTTTTGTCAATTGCGAATGGCGCATCACATGCCATGTGTTTGGCTTTGAGGGAAAGTTGTTGATTATATAAGCTGACATGGAGATTTCTTCTTTGACAATAATGACCTGTTGGCATGGATACAGTTGATCTTGAACAAGTTTCCTAGGTGAAATGCAGAAGAAGCTTTTTTTTCTTGTGGAATAGAATGTCTCAATGAATAGATGATTGTTACAATTGATTCAGATCTCAAACTCAATTTAGTTTTGACAACTTTATAGCTAATGTAACATGAAGATCAACTCACATTTGAAGAATCTCTAGCTAAATGTCTGGGATCTTCCACTTGCACTTTTGGTTGTATGCAATATTGTAAGAACATATAAGGTAACACAAATTTTTCCGAAGATAGAAAATGTTTTCCCAACGTATACGCCCTTAAATCTTCTATCTCTTTGTTTGCAATTCAAAATGACTAAATTTTAGAAAACTGAAAATGCTTTTTGCAAGTAAAATGACTAAATTTTCTCTTTTTTTCTTTCTTTTAAATTAACTCTTAACCTAAAACTTCAAACCAAATATTAAGGCAGGGTCATCTATGACCTGTGGTCATATTTTCGGTGAATTGAGTACAGGAAAAATTGTATAATTTTCTTATTTTTATTTTTCCTTATTATTTTTTACCCTATTATATGATTTATAAATAAGAATGGAAATTCATACCTTGGTTGCACGTTCTATTCTATTTGTGATCATGAACTAAGCCCAATTTTTTGTTCAAACCTCAACATGCCCTAGTACTAGGGTTGTGCTGTGAATGTTTTTTTTTTTTTAAAAAAAAAAAAACTAAATCATATTTATTTTAAATCTAATATATGGATTTAGATTTATAACCAAATCAATTATTTGGTTTAAAATCGGTTATGAAATCGATTGTAAAATTGATTATGGTTAAATAATCGATTTCTAGTTAAACAATCGGTTTCAAAAAATTCAATTTTAAAATCGATTTTTTTTTCTCAAAATCGGTTAAAATTTAATTATTTTTTAATATTTATTTTTTAAAAAATCATTTATTCATAGTTTAAAATTCGATTATTTAAAAAAAATCGATTATTCATATTTAAAAATCGATTATTTTTACAAAATGAAAACTCAATAAAAACATATATCAATCATACAATTGATTTCTCTTGTGATTAAAATTAACAAGTTGCTTATAATAATTTGTGATTAAAATTGATTTATTACTAACTTCAATAAGACAACATATTCTAATTCATACTAGTTCAATAAATTGCTTATTACTAAAACTGTAGAAAATGCAAACACTTGAAAGTTTTCTCGATCAAATTTAACAATTACTGCACCATAATAAAACCGTAGAAAATATAAACACTTGAAAGTTTGCTTCCAACACCGAGATGGACACCACCACAAGATTTAGTAAATTTAAAATATCTAATGAATTTAATATATTAATTTTTGTCTTGAGCATTTATAATTAAGTTAAGTTTGAGGAATATCTAAATCTCAATATCATTTCCAACATAACATATTAATGTAACATTTGGAAAAAAATTCATCTTTTAAAAATCAGTAATTTAAGAAATTATATTTAAAATATTTAGTCTATCATATTTTAGTCTTCCTCAATAAATATTAAATATCTTAATTCATTAACTAGTTATCATACAATATGGTTGGTTAATAATAAGCAATTGATTAAATGTAGTGATATTTCAATGAAGTTTGTAATAAATTGTCGGAAAACGCTGTCAGAAGGTGGAAAACCGGTGGGATGATGACAAAATCAGAATCGTTTTGGAGTATTGGGGATTTAGGGTTTTTGGGAGTTGAGTGGATAAAAACAAGATAAAAACCAAATCCAAATATAAAATATTAGTGGGTCTCCAACCAGTTGATAAATAAACCGGATTATAGTCATATCATTTTAACCGAATATTTAAAATGGATTTAGATTCGGTTTTCGATTTATGCCTCATAACTTGATTTTTTGCACAACTACCTAGTACAATCATTTGAGACATAATTTCAGGGAATCATCATTCCTCATGACTGAAATTCAATTACAAATGAAAAAAGTTAACGAGAAATTCAATTACAAATGAAAAAAGTTAACGAGAAAGATGGACAATACTCAAACAATTTGCTAAATCTAAACACTGGTTTGAATAGTGGAGACTAATTTTGTCACACCCATTATTAGTTTGGATATGTGATCCCAAAAAATCACTTATTTTGTGACGCTCAAATGATACTTTTTTCACCTCAAATATTAGTTCACTTGCGGATTCAATCTTTGTCAATGAACTTTAAAGTATTTTCTACTTTATATTGGAGTACCATTTTATCACCTTAAGTTTTTTCATAAAAAAAAAATTATGGAGAGCTTTTAAGTCGCAAGGGTGACAATCTTTATTAGGATCTAAAATATCTTGTTACCATTTATAAATAAATAGGCTCTAAACCCCCTTGAAACCATTCCCTGACCTTATTCAGTATTTATATGAATTACTTATCACCTCATAAAAAAAAAGTGTAATGTAGTTTATAGGTATCCATTCTTGTCATCCGCTAACAAATCATTCGTAAAATTATTTAAATTCTTGTGCATAACTTTCTAATAGGGTAAGTGTTGATAAATGTTGGTAAAAAAATTTTGATTAACTAAAATTTAAACCTATAACTTTTAGATTCTTGTAAGGTTAGTTAAATAGATTCTTGTATTTCTTTAGGATCTTTTCAACATAGTGAGACTAATCCAAATAAATTCTCTTTTCTAACCTAGTAATCTTGATTCCAATAATTACATTCGCTTCTTTAATGTCTTTCATATCAAAGTTGTTACACAACAATGATTTCACAATATTTACAGCATGAATGTTTGAACCAAATATGAGTAGATCGTCTACATAGAGACATATGATAGTGCAAATGTCATTTTCAGATTTGTAATAAATAAATTTGTCACTTTCATCTACTTTAAACTCATTCGATATAATCAAGTTATCAAACTTTTCAAACCATTTCTTAGGAGCTTGTTAAAGACCATACAAAGATTTATCTAACTTACATACCTTGTTTTCTTGTCCATGAATCACAAAACCTTTAGGTTGTTCTATATATATTTCTTCTTTGAAGTCACCATTTAAAAAAGTTGTTTTGACATCCATTTGGTGTATCACCAAGTTATGAATAGCAACAGGCAAAATAACTAGCCTAATGGATGTAATTCTAATGAATGATGAAAAAGTATCGAAGCAATCTACACTTTATCTTTGTCTAAAACCTTTGGCTATAAGGCGAGCCTTGTATTTATCAACAACTCTATCGAGTCTTAGTTTCTTTTTCAATATCCATTTACAACCTATCTGTTTGCAATCAGGAGACAAGTCTACTAAATGTCAGGTCGTGTTAGATTCTAAAGAATTCATCTTACCGTTTATAGCATTTTGTCATATATCTGCATCCAAAAATAATAAAGCTTCTTGAAGATTTGCAAGATCCTCTTCTAAGGAATATGTCGTGTAATCAGATCCGTATTTTTAGCAATTCTGACTCTCTTACTTCTTCGAGATTTTGTTTCGACTTGTTTGTTGATGACTGTTCATCATATGCATATTTTCCCACTGTTTTAGTCTTATTTATCTTCAATCATTAGTTAAATTAAGGAGTTATTTGATATATTTTGTTAATTTTATTTCTTTGATTTAATAAAATGTTTATGTTCTTATTTTGTTGATTAAGTAGAGATTTTTCGGAGTTTTGCGTTGTTACTTTGTTTTAGTGCAGTGCTGAATTTTGGTGAGAAATCAACATGACCTATGTAGAGTATTTTAGCCATATTTGGAGTTTTAGATATCCAATTGGAGTCAAAAAAAGTTCAAATGAAAGCTAAGATCCATAGCTACAACTTTCATGAAAACACCCGAACCAAATACAACATACGTCGGACAACAGATGTTGAGCGCTTGAAGCGCGCCAAACGCGCCTGAGGCGTGTTTCCAGGCATTCAGCACTGTCCAGGAGCGCCTGAAGCGTGTTTTCTGCGTCTGGGGCGCGTTTCCAGCCATCCAACACTGTCCAGGCGCGCCTGAAGCGCATTTCCTGCGCCTGGGGTGCGCGACATGCATTAGCAACCATAAAAACGCAATTTTTCACTGTTTTAGGGATCTTTTTGACTCTTGGGAAGTTTGGAGACTTGTGCCCTAGCATAGAAACTCAAATATGGCCGTTTCTAACATCATTGGAGCAGTTTTATCAAGAATCATTCATAAATCCTTCTTGTAATTCTTCTCGAATCTCTATCTCTTTTATCTCTGTCATGAGTAACTAAACCCTATTTGTTAAGCATGAGTGTAACAAGATGAAACTCTTATTTTTATGATTTGATTTCTAGTTATATGAATGAGTTTGTTGAATTATTTTTCTCATCTCTGTGTAATGCTTTTTATTGCTTGATCAACATTAAAATGTTCTACGATTTGTCTTTTGAAACGGAAGTGGACTTTACGAATGCTTGAGATGAGAAATTCATGAATTTGTAGTCTAGACATAGGTGCAGGTCATGAAACCAATTAAATTAGTTGCAAAGCAATAATTTACAAGAGAATTTCTATACGGTAATGCTTAATTCTAATCTTAAATCTACTAAGGAATTAGGGGTTACTTTGGAATTAAAGGTTCTATCACTAAGACATTAGGGAAGGAATAATAAAGAGAATTCGGTAATAATTTAATAAAGGAATTCAATAACTAGGATCAAATTAGACACCAAGGTTTGATTCGAAGTGAAACTCATCCCTGACATGTTTCTCAATTTATAAAGGATCAATTTTACTATTGCTGTCAATTTTAAATATTATTTCAATCAACTTGGGAACTTTTTGTTCAATTTTAGTAACTAAATATAATTCAATAGTAAAACGCAATCCTTGAGTTCGACACTCGGTACTACCGTTTTATTATTAATTGCAACGATTCAGTATACTTGCTGAAACGCTATCAAGTTTTTGGCGCCGTTGTCGGGGATTGCCATATCACTATTGAATTTGATTTATTTATTTAATTGAAATTTTTTGCTCTGCAATAAAGTTTTTGATTTTATTTTTGAATTTTTTTTAAAAAAAATTTCTTTTATTTTCTATTTTTATTTGTTGAGCTTGCTAATGTCATGTCTAGTGGTTTGTCTCTTCTTTGTTTGAGATAACTATTCGCTGTAAAGCATGGAAGATTATAATGATGATATTCTACTACAATTATATGAAGAGTGTGATACTTGTCTTATATCTGGTATATGTCGCATGATTGAGGGGCAAATCTTGAGTTATACATTTTTAAAATATCACCCTCAGATCCCTCCGATGCAGCCTCTTAGGTGTGACTTTTGCGGAGAAGCACATAAGAATGGACATTGTTCAGATGACCTTGATGAACTAATAGAATATGAAGATTTTTTTCTCAAAGTTACAGAAAATGACGAGTGTTACATTAAAAAGATCTATTGGGAACAAATTCTACCTCCTAAAATTCTATCCAAAGAATCAGATGACAAAGACTTTCACATTACAGACGTTTTGGTTGAATTCATGAAGAATAACATGGTTTCAATTGAAAGATTTGAAGGTCAATGTGAGATGTTATTTGAGCAAGTGGTTAAGTTTGAGATGATGGAGGAGAAGTTGAAGATTGAAGATTGAAGATAATTTCATTGTTTTGGTAGAAGAAGATAAGCAAAAGGAAAATACAAACGAGGAAAAGAAAAAAGAAGATATTGATAAAGTTCGAGATTCAATCTATGCCTTGTTCATCAATGTCCAATTGATAAGGACATGGAAGCAACATCTTTTATTTCTTAAGTTCATGGGATTTCTACCAAACAAAAAGAAAAAGAAGGATGATGTGTTCTTCCTATCATATATGCCACCTTGACAATAGTTGAGGCGTCAAGCTAATGACTTTAAAGAAGCGCTTCGTGGGAGGCAACCCACAGGTAGAGGTAACTTTTGTTTTTTTGCAATCTTATTTTTTTTTTTTTGAATTTGTTTCTTTCTAATTGTGTGTAAACGTGCACTATGATGAAGAATTATTAACAACTTGCATTTGGTCTTAAGTTTTTTGTTTGAGATTTTGAAATTTAAACTCTATTTCGTTGCTCATATCATTGCTCAATTCGATAAGTTTCACTAATGCATGCATTGTTGATTACTCCTTGGTTGTCGAAGTCTTACTGGCCATTAAATAAATTTTGTAGTAGCATGTTTGGCATCATTTAGATAGTTCATACTCTTTCTTATTATCCTAGCTGTGAGCTTTTTGGCCTAAACACTTTAATTTTTTGTTGTGTGATTATCCAGACATGTGTTATCCCTTCAGAACTTGCACTAATTCTGACTTGAATCACTTGTAATTTATGCATACATTGAGGCAATTTTATTTGGTCGTTTGAGCCTTTCTAACTACCCTATGAAAATGTTATCCTTTGCTAGCCCCTTTGAGCCTTGCCCTTTTCTTTCGGTTACTAGCCACATTACAAACCAAAGACCTGACTCTCATTACATCACCTTACTTGGAGTTAGGTATGAAATTTTTGTCTTGTCTTGGTAAAATTCTAAGTTTGGGGTTGCTCATGGGATAACAACCTTTTAAGTTTGTGGCGGTGATTCTCACAAAAAGAAAATAAAAAGAAAAAGAAAAAGAAGAAAAAAAAATCAGTTTGTGTACTTTGGTAAATAATATCTTCTTGGTTCTTTTGTCATTGTTTGAGAATCTCCACAATGAAAAGGTGAAGAAAAAATAAATGGTAGAATAATCTTGAAATGTATGCCTAACTCCAAGTAGTAAAGCCTACTATCCCAAAATGTCATACCCTTACCTAAGCCCCATTACAACCGGAAAGTCCTCCAAAAATATATGTGTTTACTGCATTGTGATTGCTAATTAGAATTTTTTCAAGCCTATGGTAGCGTGACGCATGTTCTAGGATTTGAAATTTTGGTGAGATTGTGTGAAGAGAGAGTTGAATTTGATGAATGAATGCTAAAATGTACAAATTGTGTTGTTTTTTTTGTAAGCAACCATGGAGCATGATGAATATTTTGTAGTAGCTGAAACTTTGAAAATTGAGTTTGATTTGCTTTTAGAAATTGAATTTAAGTTTGCTTTAATTGTACAAAATCTGAAATTAATTGTTGCTTGGGGACAAACAATAGGTTAAGTTTGGGGTTGTGATGACTCTTCATCATATGCATATTTTCCCACTGTTTTAGTCTTATTTATCTTCAATCATTAGTTAAATTAAGGAGTTGTTTGATATATTTTGTTAATTTTATTTCTTTGATTTAATAAAATGTTTATGTTCTTATTTCGTTGATTAAGTAGAGATTTTTTTGAGTTTTGGGTTGTTACTTTGTTTTAGTGCAGTGCTGAATTTTGGTGAGAAATCAACATGACCTATGTATAGTATTTTAGCCATATCTGGAGGTTTAGATATCCAATTGGAGTCAAACGAAGTTCAAATCAAAGCTAAGATCCATAGCTACAACTTTCATGAAGACACCCAAACCAAATTCAGACTCGAAAGAGGATAAAAATGCAACATACGTCGGACAACAGATGTTAAGCGCTTGAAGCGCGCCAAACGCGCCTGAGGCGTGTTTCCAGGGATGAGTGTAACAAGATGAAACCCTTATTTTTATGATTTGATTTCTAGTTATATGAATGAGTTTGTTGAATTATTTTTCTCATCTCTGTGCTTAATACTTTTTATTGCTTGATCAACATTAAAATGTTCTACGATTTGTATTTTGAAACGGAAGTGGACTTTACGAATGCTTGAGATGAGAAATTCATGAATTTGTAGTCTAGACATAGGTGCAGGTCATGAAACCAATTAAATTAGTTGCAAAACAATATTTTACACGAGAATTTCTATACGGTAATGCTTAATTCTAATCTTAAATCTACTAAGGAATTAGGGGTTACTTTGGAATTAAAGGTTCTGTCACTAAGACATTAGGGCAAGAATAATAAAGAGAATTCGATAATAATTCAATAAAGGAATTCAATAACTAGGATCAAATTAGACACCAAGGTTTGATTCGAAGTGAAACTCATCCCTGACATGTTTTTCAATTTATAAAGGATCGATTTTACTATTGCTGTCAATTTTAAATATTATTTCAATCAACTTGGGAACTTTTTGTTCAATTTTAGTAACTAAATATAATTCAATAGTAAAATGCAATCCTTGAGTTCGACACTCGGTACTACCGTTTTATTGTTACTTGCAACGATTCAGTATACTCGGCTAATACTTGTGGTAGTGGCTCACAACATTCTTTTTGGCCCCAACTTTATCGGTATCATATTCTTCTTTAGAACATCCCAAACATCTCAGACAGTATTATTGGAACTGTAGTAGTCAAATAGATCATCAACAAGTCTATTAAGAATATAATTCTTATCATTATCCTCCAATTAGAGGCATCAGAACCAAATCTAGTAATCTCTTCTGTTGACGTGGCAGAAAAAAAACATCTTAAAATTAATGATGTCATAGTTCTGAACTACGACATAAAAATTGCTCTAAAAGGATAGTAGTATTAGGACACTCAAAAAACCGAAGCGACGGAAAGAAAATGGAGAAGCAACTCGGAAAGGCATCGAGCAGAAGAGGGAGAAAAACGAAAGTTGGAAATTACATCCAACAAGTTGAAGAGGGAGAAAAGAGAAAGTTTGAATTGCATCCAACAAATAGAAGAAGGAGAAAAGAGAAAGTTGGGATGGTGTGAATTTCACAATAGTTTGACACTTTTTATATAATGATTGAAGCAAACTCACATATGTTAAATATCCAATGTGGGACTTTAGCCTTTATAGTTGTTCTTTCAACTGTTGCATTTAGCAATCTTACGTTTTATGCTTTTTGGGATTTCTTAAAATGCAAAACCAAGAGGTTGAGATCTATGTATTATTTGAAAATCCATTATGATATGTAGTGCCAAGTGTTTCCTATACTCCATGCTGTTTCTGATCCAGTCTACTACAAAGTGAGATATTCATCCCACTTAATAAAAAAATCAATAGGATCCAATTTTTTTTAGTTATTATTCCAAATCCTATTAATTTTGATAATAAATGAAGTAATAAAAAAAAATTAGGCTAGGAAAATAAGAGGGTAAGGATGCTATGAAAAAGGTTTACATTAGAGGAAATAAGAGAGGTAGAGTTAGGATTAGGAGTAGAAGGGGAAGGAAAAGATGGTTAGAGAATAACAGATGTATCATTAGAAGACAATTCAAAGTTTAGATTCTCAATAACCTAATATGTTATTTCAGAGGTAGTGTGAAAGGGTTCCACACAAATGGGAGAATTTGGATAAGAAATAGATGAGGATTGTGAGGTGAGTTTAGTTGAGGGTTAGAAGTTTCAAATTTAGGTTGTGGTCTTGGTTTTATACTTAAGATTTTGGCGGTGTTTGGAAATTCAATGTTTAGAGGATAATAATTTCTCAAGTAAATTGCAGCTTCATGTCTAGCTTATTACTATTCAAATGAAATATAAACACTTTCAATCTCAAGTTTAGAGGCTAGGATATTTTGACTTGAGTTTTCAACAGGGATGTGTTCATGGGTTGAGAAGATGCAAATGGTTCTATCTACATAGGTTTAGATAAATTTCCATATGGTGTATCACCCGTATCTCCAAATGATTCAATAACAATTGTGTCATGTAATTCAGGTTGGGTTTTAGGTAGGGTGTTGGGTTAGGTGTCTACATGTTCATAAATAGTTGTGGATGAATTTAAAAATACTCTATTATCATTATTAGTAGAATTAATAATAGTATCAAAAATAGAGATTACCTTACGTTTCCTTTTCAAAGGAAGACATTGATCTTCCTCATTGGCTTCTTATTTCTTTTCTTCTTCAACATCATCTAGAGGTGTTTTTCCTCTTCCTCTTATTCTCTTATTCTTAAGTAGCTCTAGACAAAGGGAAAAATACTATAGGAATCTCATTTTTCTTATTCTTCAGTTCTACTACAACCATAAATATGAACTCAAGTATGGCATCCTTGTTGTCCTCTTCAAAGATTGGAGGATAGAGGTCTACAACAGGAACTAGAGAATCTCTAGTCCCGCTTATCTAACTAATGTGCTTCTTTCCTTTTCCTTCAACATGATGTTTAATGCGATCCTTTACATTGACAATCCTCATTTTCATTACATTATTTATATTAAATAATGGTGTATACTAAAAGTGTAGGAGCTCATCCCTTTTTGAACCACCAACCTCTTCTAGAGTTTTGATTGGTGGAGTTTTTTTTTTCTTCAAAAAAGCATATATCATCCTTGCATAAGGAACAATCTTTATTTTCCTCGTTCTCGAGTTGGTTTCACAACTCTTCATGTGTTCTAGAATGAGATTGGGTATATTCGTCTTCTTCTATTGAATAATCTTCCACATTGCGCTCTTTGCTCACACGGTCTATAGAGCCACCCTTTGACACAAAGCATACAATTGACCAAACACTACATTTAGGTTTCAAATGAACAAACTTTCCATTCACTATATAATCTTCAAATAAATATTTTTCGATTTTTTTCAAACCCATTGTTCGTTCATATCCACTCCAGAGTTCAATTCCTTTATCCAAACATCTTGTTACAGCGACAATTGAGGGAAAAATGATTTTCATATGTGTTCCCAATATTGTGCTTGTTACTTCATCACCTTAATAGCTTCTACATGTCTCCAAAATTCCTTTTCCAAATCGTCATAAAATTTTAGCTTGTTAGGAGTGAAGTATTAGAACCAACCCATCTAACAAAATTTGTTCATGAAGTTTAATCGATTTTCTACAAGATTACAAAAATCAACCTTTTGTTTTCCAAGAAGATCTAGCTAATCAACATTACAAGACATGATTGGTTTTGAACTTGAAACCGTTGTTGAGAAAGAGAGGTTGGAAAGATAAAGAACGGAGGTTTTAGGGTTAAATGTGTAGTGATAATAGATGAAGGTAGTGGGTGTGTAGGAGGGTTGGTGTTTTATTTTTAAAATGGTTATGTTGTTCAGTTTGAAATAAAATTAAAGAATGTGCAGCCTTTGAACCACACAAAAATAATTTCATTTTCAAATCAAATAAATGACATAAAATAAACACGTTAGAAGACCAACAATCACATACATCATTTATCATTCCTTTATAAAGTGAATATTTAATTTCTTCTTGATAAAGTTGAATCTATCTTCAACACTGAGTTTTGTAAAAATATCTTTCTATTGTTTGTTAGAGTCAACAAATTTTATGTCTAAAATACCCTTATGAACATAGTCTATAATGAAATGATGTTTAATATCTATATGGTTGGATATAGAATGTAAACTAGGATTTTTATTTAAGCAGATGGCAAAAGTATTATTAATAAAAATAGGAATGTTATTCTCATTTATCTTAAAGTCATCTACTTGATGTTTCATCTTGAGTAGTTGTGTGTTGCATTTTGTCTTTTGTTAGATCAGGAGATAATATTATCACCAACGAATGTGCCACATATCCTAGTATTTTTATTTTCAATTTTATCTCTTGCATAATCAACATCATAATAACATACTAATTTATACTCAATTGATTTCTTATAAATAAAAAAAAACCAAGATTAGTAGTCTTTTTTAAGTATATAAAGATTCTCTAAACAATTGTTAGGTGAGATTTTTTAGTGTCTGACTGAATACAAGCACATCAACATACAATGAATAGGATATCAGGTCTAGATGCAATTAGATAAGTAGAGAGCCAATCATTCCTCTGTATTGATTTTGATCTATGTTCTTACTTGTGTCATCTTTGTTGAGTGAGCAAGTTGGATGCATTAGGGTGAGCATAGGTTTGCAGTCGTTCATCTTAAACTTCTTCAAAACTTCTTTAGTATATTAAGTTTGATGAATATATACATTTGCTTTGTTGAATTTGGATTCCAGGGAAATTTCTTAAGCTTTCCCATCCTGCTCATTTTAAATTCATTTTGCACCACCTTAGAATTTTTTTGATTAAGCTTTGTGTTAGTAGAACCAAAAATTATGTCATCTACATATATTTGGACAATCAGAAGATCATTATTAGATGAGTTTCTAAATAAAGTAGTGTCCACCTAACTTTTTATCAAATCATTTTCAACAAAAAATTGCTTAACTTGTCATACAAGCTCTTGGAGCTTGTTTTAGACCATTCAAATATTTCTTAAGTTCAAAATCATGTTCTAGTAAACCACAACCTTCAAAGGCAGAAAATTGTTTTACATATAGTTTTTCATTTATGTAACCATTTAAAAAAGCAATATTCACATCCATTTGATCGGGAGGTAATATTATTGTTAACAACAAAAAGGAGTAAAATTCAACTTGCTTCTAACCTTACTACAAGATCAAAGGTTTTAGTGTAGTCAATATCTTTCTGCTGACTATAGTCTTGACCTATAAGCCTAGCTTTATTTCTTACCACTTCATATTTCTCATTAAGCTTGTTTATGAATATCCATTTGGTTCCAACGAGTTTTTTCCTTTGGATCTGGGTACTATATCCCATATGTAATTCATCTTAATCTTCTTGCATGGACATATGATTCTTCTTTGAATGCATATATGGTTTTCAGAGGATCATTTATGTTTTTAATTATCATAATGTTTAAATGTAATGATCTGAACTTTCATCCTTGTCGTGGCTCTGGTTGAATTTGGTTACCAGATGTGGAATCATTATTTCTTCATTGTCTGCATTGTCAGTTATCTGTGCCATCTTCTGGTTTATCAAATGTTGATCTTTCTATTTCCTCTGTAAGTTAAGTATATGTTGATCTTTCTATTTCCTCTTTAACTTGCTTTGACTGTTTATGGTCAAACACTTTGTGATCAAATCTGACATGAATCGATTCCTCAACAATCAAATTTTTGTTGTTGTATACTCTGTATTCCTTTGAGTGTTCAGGGTATACCAAAAAGATACATTTTTCTGATCTTGAATCAAACTTCCCTAGATTTTCTTTAGTATTCAAAATAAAATATGTACAACCAAAAGTGATGAAAGTAAGAAATGTCTAGTTTTCTTCCATTCCACAACTCATAAATAGTCTTATTTATAATACGTCTACTATGAATTCTACTACGAATATAACATGCAGTATTAACTGCTTGTGCTCAAAAGTGCTTTGCAATACTTGATTCATAAATCATGGTGCGTGTCGTTTCTTGAATAGATCTATTTTTATTTCTAATACCCCACTTTGTTGGAGTGTCCTAGGACATGAGAATTTATGTAAAATACCATTTTATTCATAGAAGATTTCAAAAAGTTTGTTTCCAAATTCCCCATCATGATCACTACGAATTGTTGTAATACAAAAACCTATCATTTTTTACTTGTTTGAAGAAGGAAGTACATACTCTATGTGACTCATCCTTGTGCCTTAGGAATTTAACTCATGCCTATCTAGAATTGTCATAAATAATTACTAGTCCATACTTTTTGCCACTAACAAAGGTTGTTCTTCCTGGACCAAATAAGTCAATATGCAAGAGTTCAAGTGGTCAAAAAGTAGAAACTAAATTATTTGAAGCAAAAAATGATTTAATCTATTTCTCTTTCTGACATGCTTCACAAAGAACATGTGATTTATACTTCAAATTGGCTAACCCTTGGATTAGATATAGTTTATTTAACTTTAAGATAATTCTCAAGTTAGCATGACCCAATCTTCTATGCCAGATTTATTGTTCTTCGTTCATGATATTTGACACTTTACATCTTGCCTTTTCAAATCGGATAGTTTGATTTTATAAATAATATTTTTCCTCTATCCCGTAAGTAGTATGGATCCGTCTGTTTGACTAATTGTCTTATATGTTTCTTGATTAAAGACAACATCATAACCACTCTCAGTTAATTGACTTATTCTCATTAGGTTATGCATTTATCCTTCCACATATAGGACATTTTTAATAGAGGGCAAGAAAAAATTACCTACTGGACCTATACCTAGGGTTGTACGTAGGTCAATTTGGGTTGGATTTTGCCAAAGTTGAAACCCAAACTGTGTTGAAAATATTGGGTTGGGTCTTGTAAAAAAATGTTACAACATTGAGTTGGGTTGGGTCAAACCACTCATTTATGGGTTGAATTCAGTTGAATATTGGGTTACCCACATTATTTTTCCTTTTATTTTAATTATTAATGATGGGCTAGCATATTCTTCTAAATAATCGACACAACCTTAATTTTCTGCAAAAATATAGTGTAATCTATTTTTACTAATTTTTGAGCATCTAATATATAAAAAAATAACATTTGCATTGAAAGCAAAAAATAATCAGAATATCAATTAATGAGAATATCGAAATCATTAAATTCAACATAAAATATTTGCATTGCTAGCATTAAAATAATTAAAGTGTAAAATCCTAAAGTAACCAAATAATTTTGAGGAACTAGGTAACCAAGGTAAAATGGGTAGGTTTGGTTTTACCAAGTACCAATTTTTTTGAGCAATTTGCTATTTTACAAAACTAAGATTGCCCATTTACACCCCTAATTGCCCGACCCAATATGTGGTTTTAAGTCGATCAGAATTTGGTTGGTCGGATTGGTTGGTTGACCCAACCCATGTACAGGTCTATATGTACCAATGGTATTTCCTTTTTGGTTTCCTCCAAACTCTACAAGAAAATATGTTCTTACTTACAACAAATTTTGACTTTACCAACACAAACTCAGTAGGTAACGTGGAAGTATCAACAACCACAGGTTCGTAGATAATTGACTCGTAGGTAAATACTTATCCACATAAAAGCATTGAAATATGCTAACTAAGGACATTCTCGTGAGTAATATTATCCATGGAAATGTCATGAGTAACATTATTCACAGAGAAGCCATGCTAAATTATACTGTTTTCTATGTCGTACTAATAGAAGTATCCACAACATTTATGTGGATAATTTACCAACAAAAGAATCATAGATAGTATCATTCAAAATATTTATTGGTATAACAATGGAACTTTCGTGGGTAATGAAAATATGATTTTTAATTTTTTTTTTACTAATCACTATTTTTTTTAATATCTTTCTCATTGACTTTTAAAAAAATTGAACAAATAAATTTTAAGCATAAAAAATATCATAATAAAAAAAGTGTAGTATTATCAAAATAGTTTTAATAAAATACACACAGTGACTACCATAAGTCTCAAAATAAATACAATTAACTTTAACATACGTCTCAAAATAAGCACAATGACACTACCATAAGTCTCAAAATACACACAATGACACTACCATAAAAGTATATAAAGATAATGCCTATAAGTCTAAGAAAAATATGTAGTCATAGCTACTAAATCAAAATGATAGTAGAAGTTAGTATTACTCGTCACTATCATCATTGTTAGACTCATCCTCATCATAATCTGCATGACGACGACGATGGAAGGACTCAGCCTATATGGAAGCGACACCTTTTGCCAATGTTGCTAGCTATATTTGGAACTTTGTAGTGCGTTATTGAGCTTGTTGAACTTCCTCTTCTTGACGTTGCTTTTTTTTTCCTAATCACCTCTCGTGCTTCTTATGCCTCATTTTATGCCGCTTTTGCTCACTCGTCAACTACTGCTACTATCTATGCTCATTTCTTGTTAGAGTGCTAAGCTAGGTCATTGATGCAACCTCAAGATGGACGAGAATCCAGGGATAGACTTTTGACATTAGGTCTATGAAGTGAAGATCTATCTCCAACATTGCAGATATGTCCTTTGTTCTTTCACTCAACAAAACCCACATGTCTAATCGGGTTGTGGGGTTAGCCACTTGACTATGACTACTAGATGCTTCCCCACCTTGGGATTCCTAATGCAACTTACCTTGAAAGGTTTCCTTCTTAAATAGAAAATAACATAAAATAGTCAAATTATTTTTACAAAAAAATCAAATTAAAGAAACAACTTAACATTATCAACTTATAGAAATGAATATGCTATGGACTTAAGTGGAATTGCATTCAAAAATACAAAAACAATATTAATAGAAAAAATAGAAAAACAATGAATAAGCTCTAACATTTACACCATAAATAACCTTATCAACATCCTTCACCCCATTTATTACAGTAATAAGCCTCATCCTTTTATGGTTTTTGCCTGTTATTAACCTGCTTACATTATTCGAATTCTCTAAAACATAATACACATAGTCATGAACACATGCATAAAAATTATCATAGATAATGAAAATAAACTCTAAATTACAAGATTAATAGAATGAGAGCATAGTTTCAATCCATTAAGACAAAAACCAAATAGAAACAAGGAACTCACATAAAAAAATAACAAGAAAGAGAGATATAGAGACAAAAATAATCATTCAATGGCATCTCACAAAAACAAAGCAAGAAATATAAAACACCACCAATATATGGCACTCGCAAAAAAATACGTATAAGGAAGTGGTAATCGTGGTATGATGCATTAATGTAACACGGGTATTGTGAGGAAGAACTCTGAAAAAGCGCTCAGTGGAGATCTTACTCGCGATACCACTGATCACAACATTGATTCCACCGATCCCACTACCCATGATCTTAAGGACATCCCATCACATAAAAAACAAAATGGGTAGTACGATCATGCGATGTTACAGCTTGACTTACGACCCTACTAACAAAGACATTATTGTAACTGTTGTTTTTGAGTTTAAAAAAACTATTTCAAAATAAATTTATGCCACCAAAGATATTATTTAGTTGAGTAGTGGACTAGGTCGCTCTCTTTAAGCTGTTTCACAACACTACCTAAATTGTGCAAGACAAACTATCAACCATGAAGTCCCCACGATAAAACAACCAAGATTAATTGTATTGGAGTTCTACTACATCATAGAAAATTGTTCTAGAATTATACCCTCAATATGGTGGTTACACTCTCAATATGGAGATAAAAGCCACTCGTAATATGATACTATAACCACTCAAAAATAAAAAGGACTACAACATAAAAATCGCTCTAAAAGGATAGTGGTATTAGGACCACTCGAAAATCGACAGAACTACGACATAAAAACCGCTCTAAAAATCGAAGGGACTACAATACAAAACCACTCTAAAATATCAAAGAGACTACAATATAAAACCGCTCTAAAATATCAAAGGGACATAAAGAAATGAGAGAAATGGCTCGAAAATGCATCGAGCATAAGAAAGAGAAAAAAGAAAGTTGGGAAATACAACCAACTTTGGTGTGATTTTCACAAGAGTTTGACATTTTTTATATAGTGATGGAAGCAAACTCACATATGTTAACTATCCAATGTGGGACTTAAATATTTATAGAGTTTAAAACTACTCAATATACGAGAGTTTTCCAATGTGAGACTTCAATATTCTTGTAATCTCCTAGTTGATGTTTCATTCATGGTAATTGAGAACTGCATCCTGCTGCTGAAATGTACCCAGCCTCTACTATTGACATTGCAATTGTGGTCTGTCTCTTACTTGACCATGAGATTAAGTTTTCACCAAGAAATGTGCAGTTTACACTTGTGTTTTTTTGTCTTTCTCAAGTTGGTCTACAACATAATTAGCATCACAATAACCACTTAATTTATTCTTAGTAGATTTATTGTATAACAAGCTAAGGCTGGTAGTACATTTTAAGTATCTAAGGATCCTTTTAACAATAGTTAAATGAGATTCTCGTGGATCAACCTTAAATCTGAGACACACTCACATAGTAAACATAGTATCAAGTCTGGAGGCAGTAAGGTAAAGTAGTGATACAATCATTCCGCTATATGTTTTCTGGTCAACCTTCTGACCTGATTCATCATTTTCAAGTGAACAGGTAAGGTGCATTGGAGTAGCCATAGATTTACAATAACTCATTTTAAACTGCATGATAAGCTTTTGTGTATATTTGGTTTGATGAATGTATATGCCTTTTTACTTTGCTGAAATTGTATCCCTAAGATGAACTTAAATTCTCCCATCATACTCATTTGAAAATCAAGTTGCATCAACTTAGGAAATTCTTGACAAAAAGTGTCATTAGTAGATCTAAAAATAATGTCATCAACATTAATTTGAATGACAAGAATGTCATCTCCTATTCATCTTCTAAACAGGGTGTTGTCTACTTGTCCTCTTTCATAATTGTTTTTAAACAAGAAGTTACTTAGTCTATCATACCATGCTCTAATTGCTTGTTTTAGACCATACAATGATTTCTTAAGTTTAAATACATGGTCTTGAAATTCATAACTTTCAAATCCAGTAGGCTACTTAACATAGACCTCTTCACTTATATACTCATTTAGAAATACACTTTTAACATCCATTTGATATAATCTAATGTTATTATAAGCAGCAAAAAAGAGTAGGATAAGAATAAGTTGGCCACTTGAGCAAATGTGTCAATGTAATCAATGTTTTTTGTTAACTATAGCCTTGTGCAACAAGTCTTGCCTTGTTTAAGACCATTTCCCCTCTTTAATTTAGATTGTTTTTTAAAAATCCATTTGGTTCCATTAGTTTTTTTATTTGGTCAAGGTACTAGATCCCAAAAATCATTCCTTTTAAATTCATTTAACTATTTTTGCATTGTAAGGATATGTCCATTATACGGCAGTGCTTCATCAACAATTGTAGGTTCAATTGATGATAGTATACCAAACAAAGTTGTCTCTTTCAATGATAATTTGGTCTTCAAAGGATTATTTGCATTTCCAATTATTAGAGTTTCATGATGGGATGACTCGTACTTCCATCCAGATCCCCTTTCGGACTTATCTTGACTGCTTTTGACTTGGTTAGATTCATCCTCTAATGATTTATTTCTTCTTATGATTTACTTGTATCCTCTGATTTTTAAGGTTCTTCTAGTTTTTCTACATATGCTTCCTCTTGTTCTAGTCAATCAATTGTGTCTTGGAACATAGTCTTTTCTCCCGTCATATGTCACAAGCACCCATTATCCAGGTACCATAATTGGTGTTTTAACTTGGCTGTTGAGGACATCTCAATTTCTTCCCCAACTAATTCATTTCTAGAGTTAGAATCAATGTATGTGTTGGATCCAAAGACAAAGTTGGTATGAGCCATCATAGCCAAATCTTTTTGGTCTTCATCATTAGAGGATTAATCAAAATCATCTCATGTAGCAATCATAACTTTCTTCTTTGGCGTGGAATTTTTCCTATGATGTTTCCTTTTTTTTTTTCTTCTTCTAGATTTGGACATTTTGACATGTCTAGGTTCATTCCATCCATAACATATGTTGTTTTTCTTGTCAGGTTTTTCACCCATTCCTCAATTGAACTTCCTAGAATATCTTTAAGGAGATTGTTTCTTTTTGTTGTGCCACATCTTTTGAATTTTTCTGGATATGAAAGTCAGCTCTTCAACCTCTGAGTTCAGATTCCGATCATCTGAATCATTATCCTTTGATTCTGTTGTTGCCTTCAGAACCTTCTTCAGCTTGGATTTCAAGGCCAAAGTTGGTTGCTTCTTCTTGGGCTCATCCTCAGTAAGCTAAATTTCACGTGATCTCATGAATAGTTGAATCTTAGGTCTCCACTTGCTTGGTAGACTCCTAAGAATTTTTTTCACATGCTCAGCAGTAGTATAACTCTTCTTAAGTACCTTTAATCATGAGATCAGAGTCTAGAATATGGAAATAATTGTTTCAATGTCAACATTTTCTTCCATCTTGAACATCTCATACTTTTTGACTAGGAGTTGACCTTTGTTTCTTAAACTTGCTTGTTTCCTTCATATGTCACAATCTAATTATCATAAATAATTTTTTATGTCTCATTGTTGGTGCACTTGTCAAACTCCTTGAAAGTGATTACATTTATCATGAATGCTCTGGACTTATAATGCATATTGTACATTTTTTTTATCAGCATTCATCTCCTTTCTTGAAATCTCAATACCATAAGTATTCTTTGGAATAGTATAACCATCTTGCACCAAGTTCCAAAGTTCAAGATCTTGTGAAATAAAGAAACTTATCAGCGTGTCCTTCCCATCCTCAAAACGATCTCTATAAGACATAGGTGGTTTGTTGATGTTTCCTCCAATAGCTTCTTCGTTGAATCCAGTCATGTTGAACTCATGGATCTTTCCTCAAACACTGTAAAGTGCTTAGCCTTAAGACCGAGTTCTGATGTCAATTGAAGGTGCAAACACGAGAAGAGGGTTGAATTGTATTGGACTAAGTTGATAAATTTTTATTATTTGATTTTAAACTAAATCAGATTTGATGATTTACTTGGAGTAGAAGCAATAACAAAGCTAAGGAGTGCATGGATAAAGTGACACAAGTAATTTATCTTGGTCCACAATAAACATGGCTACATCGAGTCCCTTCACTCAGAAGGATTTAATCCACTAATTCAACAACTTAAATTACAAAGCACTTAACCCTTCAAGCCAGTCTTCTCAAACAACCTAACAACCTCAAACTTTTGAGGAAGACACACACCTTGACTCTACCAACCAAGTCTTCTCCACACAAATTGACAACCTCAAATTGTTGAAGGGACACTAACACCACAATTGGGTTTGAGTACAAAGGTTTGCAACTTGAGTAGTTGCTTCTAACAAGCTGATTATAATAATGACTATCACATTCTAAGAAAAACACCTAGAAAATATTTCTTATTTCAACAAATATTTCTCTCTTTGAACTCTAAGATGAATTTGGAATTTTGAATTGTATCTTCATTCCTAGCTTGGTCAACAATAATCTTATTCAAAATTAATTTGGAACAAGATGCTTTTTGATAATATGTTCTTTAGCCAATTCTTTATTTTTGAATCCAATCTAAGCAGTTATTCTAGATTGATTTTGTTCGTATTTTGTTCAGATTGAGTTTGTAAATTCTTCAAATTGATGTTGTTCGTATTTTGTTAAGATTGAGTTTGTAAAATCTTCAGATTGATATTGTTCGTATTTTATTAAGATTGAGTTTGTAAATTCTTCAAATTGATACTGTTCATATTTTATTACTTTTACAAATTCTTTAGATGAAACTTTCTTCCTATTGCTTGTTTTGATCTGGGTGGGAAGATAGTGTTGGACCGTTTCTTGAACTTTCACAAGTAGGTATGTGACTAAGTCCAATTCAGTATTTTTTTCTTTGTCAAAATTTGTATCATATCTTTGTAAATAATAATTGTATCTTCTTGTGGATGCATCTTCTTGTAAACAATTTTTGATCATATCTTCTTGTAAATAATTCATATCTTCTTGTGATAAATCTTGACCAAATCTTCTTGTAATAAATCTTGTTCCAATATTCTTGCAAATAATTCATATCTTCTTGTAGATAAATCTTGATCAAATCTTCTTGTAAATAATTCATATCTTCTTGTAGATAAATCTTGATCAAATCTTCTTGTAAATAATTCATAACTTCTTGTGATAAGATGTTGATCATATCTTCTTTTCAACTTGATCAAATATTTTCTTCAATTATAAATTTGAATCAAATCTTATTTTAGTTTGTCTTCAAAAACACGAATCTTCTTTCAAATCTGTGAAGTCAAATATATTGTTCTCATAAAATACTTTTGTTAACACAAAAACTCTAAGTATAAAACCAACTTGGTTCCAATATTCCTTTATACGCTTGATTGGATTTGGGCGTGAACAAATTTGGGCTTGAACAAATTTGGGCTTGTTTTTGGACCTTTAGAAGTAAGGATATGACTAAGTCAAATTCAATATGTTTCTCAATCTAATAGAGTCTTTGACCTTCCATCATAGTCGTTGACTTTCCTCCATCAGAATCATTGACTTGATTACTGGAGTTAGATGTTGTGTTGTTTGAGCAATTATAGTCACAAGCAGATGCAAAATTGTGACTTAGAATTAATGGCTTGGGCAACTTTACCTTTGTTGCTTTATTAGAGTCATTATAACTTCAGATTGTGTTGCGTATCAGAGGCAACACTTTGGAACGTGTTGCTATCTTCAAAGTCAGCGCATATATGCTTCAAATGCAGACTTGAACAATGGCTTCAGACTTCAGAGACATGTTAAAGTTATTGTTCATCAGAGGCATGGAACGGTTACAGTTCATCATATGTATGCTAAAGTTATTGTTCATCAGAGGCATGGAACGGTTATTGTTCATTAGATGCATGGAAATGGAAAACTCCAGAAACATGTTGAATCTTCAGAACACACAAAATTCTTCAGAGGCACGCTGATTTACCCGAAACACGTTGAGCTTCTAGAAGCACACTGAACTACCAGAAGCACGCTATGAGAGGCAGATGCGCGTACTTTTCCAAAGCATGCATTTATCCGATTCTAAGGATTTAGTTGAATAATTTGATTTCGCTTTCTCTGACCTTTTTACTTCCTCTGGTGGTATCTTTTGGTCGTTTTCTCTGATTTTTCTATTCTAATTTTTGCATACTTAATGAAGTCGTTAGTCCAAATTTGTTGTTCTCATAAAATATTTTTGTTAACATCAAAACTATATGTGGAAAACCAACTTGATTCCAACATTGTTGAAGTTTTCCTTTATAAAAAAATTAATACTAATATATTATAATAAGTATGTGGTTAATGAAATATATATATTAATTTAATTCCTAATTAATTATATATACTTAAATTATTTGTGGGAGTTTATCAATATACTTATTTGTTTCTGGATTAATACGAAAATATCAATGTATCTTAGTATGTTATTTTGTAGGGGGGGTGTCACATAGAGAGATATTTAAGGGAGGTTAGTATTGATTGCAAAAAATAGAGAAGGTCTAATTGTTATTAAAAGGATCTCGGGGAAGATCAATGCAATTTCTCTTATAGAAAACATTTTTAGGATGTATGAAGTAACTTCCGGTGAGCCCATCAATCTCCGAAAGTCAAAATAAAAAAATCGCAGTAGAAATGTGGACCAAATTATGAAGGATAAAATTGTTAAAATGTTAGGCGTTCTGGTCATAGGCATTGGCAAGTATTTGGAAGTACTACCATCAATGATGGGTAGGAGCAAGAATTTCACTTTTCATTTCTTAAAAGATTCAGTGTGGAAACATAGCAAGAATTTATCATCAGCAATTTTTCTATGTTAATCTTTTTACATTTCTTCTTCTTTTAAAAATTAGTCACTAAAGTAAAAGTGTCATTGATCAATCAATTAAATTAATATTTTTTAACATCTTAAAATAATTATGATGTATTAATTATAATGTATAAAAATTATACGTAGACCAACTATTAATCATTAAAAAATTAGTTAAATCAATGTTTTTTTTTTAATATTGTCGTCTTAAAACTAAAACAAGAATAACACAATTACTATAATTTTGTTCACACTTCAGTTTTTTTACTTTATTTATCTAGAAATGAAGACTAACAAAACTATTAAAATATACAATTTTATACACATGAGAAATGTTTGTTATTAATTATTTAATTAAATTTAATATTTTTTTATAATAAAGAAGAATTAATTTCTATCCGGCACACCGAATTCAAACAAAAAAAAGAAGACCCGTATTGTTGTTTGGAGCCCGATCCATGAAGTTACGTACTTCTTCTACTCTTTCTACCAACGTGATCTGACCGTTGAGATGACTATGGTTGCAACTGGAAGGAAGTTACTTTCCTTTACTTCAACCCCTTTTCTCAATCTCAATCCTCTTCCTCATTTCTCTCTTTTCTCTACTTCTTATTCTTCTTTTTCCGGTGAGTAAATTAATTATCATTCCTTGTGCAGTTTTATTTTTCTTAATTAATTAATTCTCTTTGCGGTTGTATTGTGTTTGAAGTTCAGAGGATGGTTTTGTAGATTTCAGTGATAAATTTAAAAAGTGGGAAAATGGGGGCGGCACTTTTCATGAATCGGCTTGCATTGATTCCACAGCGTTCCTAGATGTTGGTGCTATCGTTCATTCAGAATCTGTTGTTGCTTCCAATGTTCGTATTGCTTCTGGAACTGTTGTTGGTCCTTCTGTTTCTATTGCTCATTCAACCAAAATTGGGTACACTTCACTTTTTTCTCTATTCATAAATTATGCAACTTTGTCATTCATTTCGAATTTGATTTCACTCATTATCTGCATGACGCATTTACTGATCTTCATCGTGATGGAGTTATAAGAAGGAGGTCTCAAGTTCAAATCCGAGAAAATTAATCTAACTACTAATTTATTAACATTTTGTCTATAAAAAGAGTTAATTCGTGGAACTGCGTGTTTTCTTACTTCAGTGAATCCTGATGCTTTTCTTCTTTAATTTGTAATTTGAATAGAAGTTCACAATTCACATGTTTGTGTATGTATAAAAACTTTTTGTATATATCGAATTTCATAATTAAACTAAACTTATGTCTGATGCAAAAAAAATTGTAATTATACTGATGAGGTTTTGATACTACTATATTTCTTTTCAGGTATAACGTCTCACTTAATAATTGCAGTATAGGCGATTCATGTGTAATTCACAGTGGAGTCTGCATTGGTCAAGATGGTAAAGCTGAATTTCTAAGCTTGCTTGTTTTGTAGTATTACTTAAGGACACCATGTGTCCTGGTATGAACCTTACTATATAACTGTAAAAACGCATAGTTTGTGGTTAAGAGACGTTTGAGTTTTACCAGTTTATGGTGCTTAATTTATTGAATAAATGATAAGTGCACACTTAAATAAACTAGAAGTGATTGTTGTTTCATTAGCGTCACTACCTATGACGATGGCACTGACAATGACATGTTAGAACCGGTAATAATTTAAGATGATGGAAGTAATTTAATGTAACCACATGTGTTGGTGGTGGACATTGGACACATTTTCAATTCTGAAGTGTTGGTACTACATAGATCACTACATTCAGATAACATTAGTATTGTATTTTACATGCAGGGTTTGGATTTTATGTGGATGGTGATGGTAATATGATAAAAAAGCCTCAGGTTGGTAATTTGTCTTGTAATTTTATTTTATCCTATATATGTTGACAGATTCTTTCTGTTTAACAATGTTTTTCAACTCACTTAGATTGTACTTACTAATAATATGAATTTCTTGCTTAAATCTGTCAGAAGTTGAATGTAATAATAGGCAACAATGTGGAAATTGGTGCAAATACATGCATTGACAGGGGCAGGTTACTTTTTTGTTGGCTTATATCCTTTTCTATTAAGCTTCATACCGTGTCAAAAATGATGATGGTATAACTTATAGTTTGGTTTTCACGTGGAATTGATGTCAGCTTTAATACTAATTTTATTTTATTCACTCTTTTGCTATACAGCTGGAGAGATACCGTTATTGGGGACAACTCGAAGATAGATAATTTAGTTCAGGTTAGCATTTAGCTTTTTCACAATTACAGAAGCAAAAAAAGAAGGCTTTGTTCTTTTGTTCTGATTAATTCTGCAGATTGGCCACAATGTAGTTATTGGGAAGAATTGTATGCTCTGTGGACAAGTTGGGATTGCAGGTTCAGCAACGTATGTTATCATCATTCATTTTGCTCTTACCTAGTCAAATTCATATTAGAAGTAATGTCATGGCCAAGGCTCAAATTTCTCAAGAGTCGCAATTTTATTTTCTTTATGTGTTCAGCATAGGAGATTATGTGACTATGGGAGGAAGGGTAGCAGTGCGAGATCATGTATCAATTACATCAAAGGTATGCTTTTGTTTTCCTGATCTTATAAGGATATCCTCTAATGGCCTTGGTGTGTCGAGGATGGCTAGTGATTATATCCTTTCCTATTTAGTGAATACTGTCGTTTGCTGGTGCCTGTTATGTGACAATGGCCCTGTTTGGATAAATAGTTTAATGAAGCACTTATAGCATAAGTGTTTATCATGTAAGTGTTATGTATAAGCTATTTCTATAATAAAAGATAAGCTGAAGTCAAACGGTTTTTGTATAATTTATAAGTTGTTTTAATAAGCTAATCTTGGAGAGCTTATGGAAATTAGATGAAAGCAACTTACTATTTATGGACACGTCATAAACTATTTCTATAAGCTTCCCAAATAGTCTCACAAGTGTATATGTCAGTGTATATGTCAGTAGATAAGCTCAAATAAGCCAATTCAAACAAGCCAAACAATATCATCAAACTACAAGTTTTTGGGAAACTGTTAATAACTAGTAAGTTGAAGATTGGAAAGACCGTGGGAATAAATACATGTTAATTACATGAAGTTTTGTGTCCCTTCATATGCCTTTTCTCTCATCAAAATAGCTTTCATCTTCATGGTATCAGTACAACCTGTAATTCCTTGTTGGCTGTACTAAATAATGATCAATCAACACTGCTTAAATTTCTTTTGCTGTTATACTATTTTTGCAGGTTCGACTTGCCGCCTTAAGTTGTGTAACCAAGAACATCACGGAACCTGGGGACTACGGTGGCTTTCCGGCTGTAATGATCTAGTCTCGTGCTTTATTTGATATAATGCGTTAGCGTCAAAGTTCATAGATAGTTTGACATACATAAATATTATTAGGTGGATTCATAAACAACAATCTTTACTGCTTTGTAGGTTTCTATTTACAAATGGCGGAGACAAGTTGCAAGCAGTTTTGTTGTTAGATGAGTTTGAGTACTTGCCTCGCAAAATCAATATGTAGGGAGCACAGTTCTTAGTTATGGAAGAAATTTACTCAAACAACATAAATCCAAAACCTAATCATCTTGTATCTCAGTATTTTAGGTGCAGATTTGTAGGATCCGTCAGATACTAAGCTTATTCTAGTGGAAGTAAGGGTCTCTCGCATGTCGGCAAGCAGGAAGCATTCCTTGGTACAGGAGTGCACGCGACACAAATAATATTGTTTTCTAGGTGTTGGAAGGAAAGAAAAACAATCAATGTGCTTTCTACGGTGATAAGGTACTAAAGTCATGGAACATTTCTAATATTTGCCAAATGAAATTTGCTTTCCGTGCCACTCAAGTTTTCTAATGCTTTTCCAAATTTGAATTTAGTCACTAACACTTTCTTTGAGTATGACAAGGCTCAAATTTTGGATTGTTACATAGCAGTCGTTGCCCAATTGTGATAATTTTCCAGCTGTTTTTTATTAATGCAACTTTACTCTTCTAGGATTTAGCATAATCATCAAACTGTATATTCCACCTTTAAAGCAAAAACTCATTCCCATGTTTAATTCCAAATGACATACCTGTCTGCCACAATATGTTGATGGTCATGACTGGTGCTATGAGCTAAGCCAGCGCTGTGTGCACAGGCAATTACGCTTGCTCAACTAGAGAACAAATAGGTTGATTCATTTCTTTAAAAATGTGCTTGTTTCTTAAACACCAAATAACCCACATGATGCACATCTTTCTTAAACATATTAGTTGTACCTGGTGGGGGAGAGTCATTGCCAAAACCGCAAGCTATTCAGACCTCCATCATCTTTGTGCAACTGGAAAATACTGTGCAAAACAGTTTTGTCCTCTGGGTTACATATCAGATAGGTTTTGATCCCCAAAGACTCCTCTACTTCCTAGTGTCTCCCTTGATGGTAAGGCAGGACGGCAAAGTTGCCATCAAAACATGTACTGTTAATATGTTGTGGCAAAAGAGTATAGAGTACCTCAAGGTGTCACTTATCATTAGGGTTGTTAAAAAAACTGAAATTCATAATTGAAAAAAACTGAAATTCATAATTGAACTGAACCGCACTTATAAAATACCTTGTATATAAGTTCATCAACTGAACTAAGATTATAAACACAGCTCACTAACTAAACCAAATCAGATAAAACCGAACCAAACCAACATTTTAACATTTCAAGAACTGAACTAAATTATTTTCAATATTTTCGAAGTTTTCAAAATCAATTTAGAAAATTTATTTTGAAATCAAAACTGAATCCTATATCCACCCGAGAGCATGAGATAGAAGTGTCACCCACCATTTTTGACTGTCGTCTACTGGCCAGAAGCGTGCTGTGAACAAAACGTCTTTGCAATTAGAAGTACTACCGCGAACTGAACGTTGTCGTAAACACTACCATTCAAAGTTAGTAGCTAACTAAAGATTAGAATCGTCGTCGTATCCTCAAAAGCCTTTGGTTGCAAATACCACCATTGTCAGTTTTGATTTATACATAGCTATTGTGCATTTTAACTTCCACATAGCTCAATTGGGGTGTGTTTGACTTTGACCCGACTATTTTTAAGCTAAAAAGTTTCACTAAAGCTAAAGTTAAAAATAAGAACTTAGTGATAAAGATAAAGTTTGAAATTAAAAGTTGGTTGACAAAATGGAAAGCAATGGGACTGCTAATAAATAAATAAAATAACAGGGTTGAATTATAGTTTAAATATATTTTCTTTCAAGAAACATTCACAAAAGCTTTTTGAAAAGAATGTCTAAGATTTAAATTTAATAAAAAAGTTTTCTATTGTAGGACGATATAAAAAGTTTTATATTAGTTGAATACCAATTTGATAGTTACATTTAATCTCTTATATTTTAAAAAGACTTTTTTACCATCATTCAAATTATTATTGTTCCCGTATGTAAACATAAGGTACAAATAATGGTTATCCTATGAAGCTACTTAGGAGGAGGTAGAATACTCTAAAATAGCTTAGGTAAAAATACATTGTTTAAGAATGAATCCACTTTTTTCCTCTTAAGTGTCTTTTTTTATATCACTTCTTGACTTAATAGACCCTTCTTTGGACGTCCAAGCCTATTAAGATACATTTATGAGATTCACATTAATCATTCGTATGAGTATTATAGCACATGAAGTTGGGTGCCCCTTCTCTATGCAACTTTTCTATATAGGGCACACGGGGTTGGAGCATGTGTAGCCAAAGGCGCTCATTCGTGTAGGATCCATGGCACAACATGGATCCCATCCTAAAAGGACCACAACTTTCACTTGGACAATAACTTGGTGTCAGACTAACTTGTGCAGTTGAACTAAGGGTAAGTTTGGTGCAGTTGATTAAGGTGGACCTTAACATGACCTGAATGGACAAGCTAAGTTAGGTCTGACCTGAATGGTTAAGTTAAGTTAAACATGACCAAAATGGTGGAACTGAGCTAAACATGAGTTGAATGGTGGAGCTAAACTAAGTTGAGCTAACTGGTGGGGTTGAGTTGAATTATTGAGCTGAGTTGAATAATGGAGTTGAGCTAGGGAGGATATGAATGGTAGAGCTAAGCTAGGCTGACCTGAATGGTGGAGTTGGGCTATGCAGGAAATGAATGGTGGAGTTGAGTTAGGTTGGAGCTGAATGGAGTAGTTGAGCTAGATATGAGTTGAATGGAGTAGTTGAGCTAGATATGAGCTGAATGATGGAGCTCAACATGACATGAATAGTCAAGCTGATTTTGAGTAGGACTTGACTTGTCAAGTGAAATAGTGGGAGCCATGTGTTATGCTAGATCAGATGTAGAGATAACGAGAAGGGGTGGAGGGAGCCAAAATCTCTCCAAAGTTCATTTTGCTCTTCCTCTATTTTGAGAGGATTTTGAAGAATGGAGAGGAGGGCTTAGTATAATTAAAAAATCATTTAAAATATATATCCTCTATTTGAACCAAACACAAAAAACATTAAAAAGAACTCTACTATTCTCTTTTAAATGAAACATGTCTCTATTTTTCTTCATTCGTCTACCCTTGATTAAAATTCATCTTATTCTCTCCTTCGTTGAACCAAACACACCCTTAATATATCAGCATACCTTAACTCTATTAAGTAAGTGAGACTAACTAAGGAACCGAATTGATCAATCCCTAAAGCCATATACTATTTTTTAATAATATTGAAAAAACTAAGGATTGAATTGATTTAAGTGTCAACAGAGAAAAACAACTTTAGACATATATATTCCATTGTTATTCATGGTGCCTTTAAATTATCTTTTTATCAACGCAACAATTATTATTAATATTTAAATTTTTTAACTATTTAATATTGTAATTCACAATTTTATCTTTTATCTTTGCCTTTTAGATATTTTTTATATTCACTTTTTATTTATCCTACAATGAGATTTATATACCAAAATGTCCACCTTCAGTAAGTCGCATCTCCGGATATGTGACCTTATTTTATTTTATTTTTTATAACAAATGAATAATTATTAATTTAATAAATAAAAAATAATTAATAAAACAAAATTATACTAATAAAATCAATTAAAATATATTTAATAAAAAAAACATCAATGTTAATGCGTTTGAGTAGATATGTCAAAACAAACGATGTGTTAAATTATTTTAACAATTCCCTTATGACGTATTTTGTAGACAAACTAGCAACTTTATTACAACTTCCTCCTATTTTATCACAACTATTTCTTATTATCTTCAAAGTTATTTTATCTTTTTTTTATAACACGTTATTTGTTTTGATATATCTATTCAAGTGATGTTTTTACTTTATTTTATTTAATTTTTTTAATATTATTTTATTTTATTTAATTATTTTTTATTTATTAAATTAACAATTATTCATTTGTTATAAAAAAAAATAAAAAAAAATATTGACTATAGACGATCTCATACAGAGATGCGATTTTTTGATCGTACACAGAGATGCGATTTTTTGAAAGAATTTTAAATAAAAAAGATATAAAAGTTAAATAACTCAATTGTTGTTAAATAGTTATAAAAGTTAAATAAAAAAGAAAGAATATAAAAGATATATAAAAGATATAAAAGTTCAATAAATTGTTGTATCTTTTTTTCGGATATCTCAATTTCCTCTTTTTTCAATAATACAGTTTCCTCCTCTTTAATTAGAATTACTAATAATTTATCCTTTCAAAAAAGTTACTTTTAAATTAAAAAGTTTAAAATAAAATAGATTTAATTGCAGTTTTAATCCCTTTATTATTATCAATTCATGAAAATTGTCCTCCTATTTTAAAAGTTGACAATTTTGGTTCATCCCTAAGATTTTTGAACTAAAAAAATGTAGAATTGACATATTTTTAATGACGTGACATACAATTCTATGATATAGAACCATCTAAATATATTAATTATTCACATGTCATTAATTAAATTAAAAATATGAAAAAAGTTTGAAGTTGAAAACTAAGTTTTTACTGCGTTTTATTCCAATTTCATGGGTGTTAATCATTTTATAATACCGTATCATATGTCACGTTATTTAAAATATTTCACTCGTTATTTTTTAGTTAAAAAATCAAAAGGAGAGACTAAAATTGTCCACTTCGAAAATAGAAAGACCAATTTCGTGAATCAATAAAAATAGAGAGACTAAAATTGCAATTAAACTAATAAAATAAAGATTAGTGAGTTCTTACTCGAGTAACCAAACAAAATTTTGTTTAAACTTGCAGAATTTGTAGATACATCCATGATTAGGGTACACTCGCACAAATACCTCTATTCATTAAAACAATCTTTTTAATTTGGAGATTATAACTTTGACATAACTTAGTAAAAGTTGTAAAACTATATCCGTAAATAATCACTCATATTATGTAGTTTTCTTTATAAAAAATCGAATATCTTTTGTGCATAATTGTAGAGACTAGTGTCTTGAGATTTTAGGGATCTAAATCGACAACAAACTTTCTTTAATAACGATGTTGTATATCTAAGTTCATGTTGGATCCCAGAACTTTGATTAAGCTAACTCATACTATGTAGTACCTTCATGCGTGAGAAACCTAGTTAGGCCTATTTTTGAACCCAACTTTTGAACATCCTCTCCAACTTGTTGTCTGTATTCTCGGAAGCTAAACTTTTTGTAAAGAGAGGGTTTTTCACAACTCTCAATCACAGTATCATTTAAAGGACACAAGAAATATGCCATAGAAAACCTTTCTACTTTTGGATTGGTAACAACTCGATGTTTAACACTCTTGTACACCCCGTTACTCCAAGCCTACAATATGATGCATTTAAAAACAGATACACAATTAAATATTTATATAACGATAATATAATATCATATTAATAACTAATGTCATGCTAAGATACAATGTAAACAAATTTTACTTCGATATTAAATTACAAGCATCTTTTAGAAATAAAATATCCTTAAATATAAATTTATTTTCAAATTACTATACATTTATTTATTTTTAAATATACTCTTATTAAGAGTATTAATTTATCTTAAAAGATGAAATGTCAAAGTTGAAAATATATAAACACAAAAGAACATTTTAATAACATTCATATATGTAAAATAAAACATTAAATGAACTACCTACTTTTCCTTAATATATACATATAAAAAACATATCAAATGAAAGAAGTTTTATGAGACGGTGAAAAAGCTAAATCTTAATCACACAATGACCAAGAAGAAAATATGTTTTTAAATGTATCACTTAAATAACTCTTAAGAGGCACATATCATTTAAAAAAGTCACATAATTTTTTCTTCTTATCTTGACCATTCATATATAATTGTGTGGTCAAGATTTAACTACTAACGTCTCATTCTAAAACTTCTCTTATTTGATATATATATATCAAACTTAGCATCTTTGATAATTCTTTATCATATTTTTGAATTATATAAGTTACCTTTTGATCAAAAGTTATTATCACATAAATTATACTTATAAATTGACATTAATTTAAAATTATTTGATATGTCAATGAAATATATAAAAATTAACATCTTATTTGTTGAAAAGGATAACTTTGATGTATCTCATTAATATGTCAAATGATTTTAGATTAACGTTAAATTTTACATACATGATAAAAGTTTTTATGAAACGAGAGATTTTGAAAAACAAATATGCATTAAAAATTTATCAAATATGTCATACTAATAATCAAAACAAATATGCATTAAAAATTTATCAAATATGTCGTACTAATAATCAGATAAAAAGTCAATTACATTTGGAAGTTTACTTACCGAATGGAGTAGGATATATATAGATTTCACCGTATAAATTTTTTTTAATGTATTTTATTTTAAAAGAAAATATAATTTGACCTAATTTTGAAAATAACCGATAAGATCACTCTCTTTTCACACTTACTCTAACGGTCACTTTCTATTGAGTCAAATTTATGTAGACTCCACCACTTTATAAAATTCATCTTTACATTATGAGACTTCCATTAATTTCACTCAATAAAATAGTGAATATTAAAGCACATGTTGAAAATAGAATGTTTCTATTGCACCTCAATTTTGAAATATGATTGCACACATATTTTTTACATTATTGGTGCATAATTATTAAACTCTACCTGAAATAAGTCTCCTATGTTGATTATAAGAGAACCAGGATTTGGTTTAACTGCAATCCATTTCTTGTCTTTGACTAATTGCAAACCTCCTACTTGATCTTGATATAATATGGTGATGAAATCACTATCAGTGTGTGGCATTAAACCATGAATCTCAGAAGCTATGGGACAAGGAGGATATCTGTTCAATCGAATATAACTAGTATTGGGCAAGCAATTCTCCTTAAAAAATGTTGAATCATAATCATGACCCATTTTTTGAGCCAGAATGTCAGCTAATGTTTGTGCAAGATTGGATGCTATGGTAGCAAATTGTTCAATTGTTGATCTGCAAAAATTATATACATAAATATAAATCTAATAGAATTGGTAAGTTATAACTTTTTTATATACTTTTATAAATAAATAATTTTCTTTTTGTCCAGTAAGTACGACTCTAATAGTAACCGCGACATTTTTTTAATAAAAAAAAAAATAGAATATTTTGATTCATCAACTAATATTTTTTGCCAAAAAAATATTGATATGATACATCTAGAAATGACATGGTACTATGATATGGCATAGTAGAATTTAATATTTATATGTGTCCACCTTATCAAATATTAAAATAAATATATTTAAAATAAAATAAAAATATTATCAGAAATTAAAATAATTTACAAAAATATATTTATTTTTATAATTTTATCTTTTATAATTTATTTTTAACTTAAAAATATTTTGTTTTTATTTTTAAGTTATATTATTAATTTAACGTTCGATAAAATAAATAAATATAAACCATACTTGTATTTTATTACATCGAGATATTTAATATCATATTATTTTAAATATAATGGTTAATACTTTTTAGAGATGGCTAGGAATATATAGTATCTTTGTCATGTGGGTTAAGAGTGCAAGTTAGTTAATAAGCCGCAAATAATTAATTGTTTTTGCGTAAGTCGCAACTAATTAATTAGATAATATGTATTTGTAAAAAAATCTTGATTGCAGTTTTTTTCTTCTCGTGAAAGTTGATTTTTCTATCTTAAAATTTAACAATTTTGATTACTCTTTTTTATTTTTAAGTAAAAAATATATTAATGTGATATATTTTAATGATGTTACATATATTAAATGGTGAATATTTATAAAACTGCAATAAAATTCTTTAAAAATTCAGTTAAAATTTATAAAATTATTCATTTTTATAATTTAATTAATAATATATAAATAATTAATGTATCTAAATAGTTCTACATTATAAAATCTTATTTCACATTATTTAAAAAATATTACATCATTATTTTTAAAATAAAAGTTAAGAAAAAGAAAGATTATAATGTATCTTCGTGCATTTTTTAAAATAATAAAAGATAGAAAATGTGCAAATGTGAATTAAAAAAACACACGTGGTGCGAATTGAATAAATATAGGAGTGGACATAGTGACAACAATTCCACTTGTTCTTAAATTCTAACTCAATTGGTAAATATCGACATTGTTAAGTTTAACATCTTGTCTCGAAATCGAATAGAACTTCGTAATTGTGTGACTTAGTCAAAATAAAATTTATTATATTTTCTAAAATAAAATTTAAAAAAAAAAAAAAAAAAATAAAACTAAAACAGTGATTATGGTGTTAAAAATGAATTAATTTAACTAATAAAATAGTAATTATAATTAAAAATCAGTGTTATTCTTACCTTTCGGTGACTTTACCTTCATAACAACTAACAAACAATATTGTTCTTTAAAAAAATGATTTTTCCTCCAAACTCATTTTTTAAAAAGTAACTTTTGCTTTAGATGGTAAAAAAAAAACAGCAATTCCACTTGTGTATGAGGTTAATATATAGCTAAGGTTTTTGATAGGTTAATATATAGCTAGGTTGTATTGTAAATTTGTAATACATGCGTCTAGCCATATATGAGACGAGACATTGGAAATTAAACTTCATAGGCTATGTATGAAGTGAAATATGTTACATTCAAATTAAGTTAAAATAAATTATTTTTAAATTATGAAATTTCATAAGCTTCTTAAAATGACTAATTGAAATAACTTATGCATAAATTTTTAATGTGATAAGTGGTTATTGAATAAGGATTTAAGAAGATGAATAAAATAAAGCATATCAATTATTTTAGAAAGAAAAAAGAATAAATAAACGAAAGAAAATAGTTTTGAGTGAGGATACATACCTAAGTGCATTTGATTCATTGTTAGGCTCTAATACATCAACTAAAGGAATATGAAACGCTTCCGACCAACATAACTGTTTAACACATGTGGCACTAGGTGTTCCCCAACGATAACTACCAGAAGAAAATTGCAAGAACTTGTCCTCTTTAGTCTTTTTATCAAAGGGAAGCTTGAACATTTTCTCTTGTTCACACCTTAACCTATTGAAAATGTCATTTGGAATTCCATGCTTTACAACTTGAAAAAAACCCCATTCTTGTGAAGCTCTAGCTATCTCACACTTGCACTCTTCCCTAACCATTTCATCCTTGTCTTCTAAATGGCTTAGATCGATCAACGGAAGTTCGCATTTTTCGATCACTATGAACTCGTCGTCGTCGTCAAAATCATTACAATTGTTGGTTTTGGCCTTGTTCAAGAGGATCTTGTATGCTTCCTCAAAGGGTGGCTCCGAAATTGGTTCCATGTTTTGTTAGCTACATGAGATGGATGTTAAAATAACAATAGATGGGTGATGGTTTTCTTAGAAGAAAAAAATAAGATACAAAAAGACAAATACAACTAGTTTTTTTTAGTACAATTATGCTATATCCCTCTAGATTAAAATATAAATAAAAATTAATTATTATTTTTTAATATATTTAACTAAAAATTAGAACCAACTAAGTTAATTTTATTTGATAATATATTAAATTATTTAATTTTTTTAAAATCACTTTATTGCATTTTTCTTTCTTCAAATAAATCTATTTCTTTTCAAAAATTGAAAAGATGTAATCCATAAGAAATAATCCACGCATGTGGGAGTCACATGTACATACTAACACACCTTTGGGAAATTGAATGAGGTATTGTCACCATCATTTTTAATAAATATGACAAATCAAGCATTTTCTTTAACTTATTGAATGAGAGGTAGCAAGATACTAATGTAGAATGTACTATTACACGTAGAAATTAAACTATTTTCAAAAATGAGGTGGCTATATATTTAGCCTTTTAAAAAGAAAAAAGATTTAAGTTAAAATTGGAGCTAATTAATTTAGTAACTAATTTATTAATATTTTTCAATTAAATATATATATAGTTACACTACATGTCGACATCTATGGCACATAGCATATATAAGCTCATTTAATTTTATACATTGATCTTCAGTTGACACTTTCGCATGGTCACATCTAGCTAGAAGTCAAAGCACGTGACTGGATCTGTTGACTTATAATTTCAATTTACAAGTTTTAATTATTATAGAAGGCCCTCCCAAAAAAATTATTATAAAAAGCCAAGTTGCAGCTTAAGTAAACTTTAAATAATTTATATTTTAAATTAATTTTGATTAAAGTACCAATATCCAACCAAATTTAGGGATACTTAAGAATTTAAAAAAAAAAACTTTTGTTAGTTGGTTGGTTAAATATTTGGTTAGTTAGTTAGACTCTTGATATGCTTTTACTACCATGCAAGTTCTGCCACGAATCTACATTTATGGGTTCTGGGGAGAATATTTGAACATGACTCTTATTTTTTTAGTAAGTACATATTTAATTATTAACATTTTATATTATTTTATAATTATTTTAGATTATCTACATTTCTCTTTTCAACTGTTTAAATGAAAAACTACCCAAAAAACTTAGTATGAATTTTTTACAAAGGTCAAAATATACAAGATAAGTTTTTTACCTTTACAATGTCCAGAGGTTTAAATATCACGATTGATTGAAAGTTTAAATTCTCATTAGAAATATACTCATATCCTTTTTGATGAAAATATATATGCATATTTGAGTTTATGTTAAAGCAAAAAATAATTAAATTATTAATGAGTTTTTGTTAATAACGAATATGTAATAAAATATGAATGTGAATTACAATTGAGATAATTATTAATTAGAATTTAAATATTATTCAAGATACTAAAGCAATTTTGCTTAAAAATCATACGATGTAAAAAAAAAATTGAATTCAAATAGTATATACACGTATACAATGATGATATCATGTAAGTGAGAGCCAATATGTTATCATGCCTAGCTATGTGTGTGTACACATTAAAATTACGATGGTAAAGATTAATATGGAGAACATGTTTTAGGAAGTAATTCAAATGTAGGCATTTAATTTGAATTGCCATAAAAAATGGCTAAAATTAAAGTATATACCTTTTCCCGAAGAGTAATGAAATATATGCAAGAAGGATGGTGTTACATGTAGAAGAAGAGGTACCAATATATGTAGTAAGAAAGAATGTGATATGGTAAGATAGTTGAATTAGGAGTTGATACAATTTATAGGCAATAAGAGCATCAACTATTCACATACTAGTGCTGAATAAAAGCCCACGCGTCTCATGGAGATATCATAGAAATTAATATAGTCTCTTTGTAATAATTGTTCTATTTCATCTTCAGCATTGGATGTGGTTATTAATATAAGCTCTTTTAGCTTTTGAAAATAAAATATCACAGAAATTAATATAGTATATGATTTTTAAATTTTTTCCCTTTTGTTTTAATACATTATTAATTTAATATTAGTTCTTTAAATTGTAAATGTCAATTAAATTAATCTTTGTATTTTATAAATTGATAAATATATATCTGAAATTATAATCTAATAATCAAAATAATTCATATTTAAATTTTTATTGTTAGAGATTATGATGTGATATGTTAATTGAATTTTTTACCATTCATGTTGATCTCACATCAATGTCATCACGACGTTAAATTTTAATTTTTGACCCTTTATGTTAATTTAAATTTTTCATTAATTAATTTGTGTAAAATTAATTTATGCACAATTACAATTACCCACAAACTTATCTATAAGATTATAAAATTTTATCGACAAATTTATTTCTGAAAAGATGACATTGACGTGTGATTAACGTATATAAATCATATATTTAATTATATTGTCACATCAAAATATCTAAAGACAAAAGTTACACATAAATTATTTTGATTGATACTTTATAATTTCAAATATGTTTTTACCAACTCACAAATTTTTTGTATTAATTGACCGACGTTTATAATTTCATATATATTCACTCATTTCTATTCTCTTGTAAAACATATCGAAGGAAACATGCTTTTAAAAATTAATTCAATATTTTACACACACAAAAAAAAAAACTAATGTTGGGAACAACAAACACTACAAGAAAAACACTATTTTGTGGCTAACTTTATAAATATTTTGTGGTCGAATAAAACCCTCACAAATTAGTGACCGGAAAAGCCCTCACAAATACAAAAATTGAAATTGGTATTTATTTGTGGCTGAAAAAGCCCTCACAAATTCTTAAACATTTAACTGGATTTTGTGGCTGCCTAAACCCTCACAAAATCACAACGTTGTTATACAATTATTGCCTAAGCCCCTTTGTGGCTGCTATTTTTCCTTTGTAAGGGCTTTTGGCCCTCACAAATTCCTTCTTTTCTTGTAGTGAAATGATGAGTTATTAAACTCAATCTCACGTAAATTCAAATCATATTGCTATCAATTGTTGGAAAATAATATTATTTTACATATTATTTTGTCAATTCCATTTTCAATTATTAGATATAAATATTAGCTAGTTACAATTATTTTCAATTTTTAGTTGGTTAGTTTGTTATACATTTGGTAACTCTATCGTTATCATGTACTACATCTTTCTCTAATTATAAATATTCTTTGAGAATTTTTTTTTCCTTCTAAATATACTCACCCTTTCCATTTACTAGGTGTTTATTTTTTATTTTTTTTAAATATACCATTTATTAAGACTACTAATTTATCTTAAATATAAAAAATTAAGTTTAACACATTCAAATACAAAAATTATTTTAAGAATATTAGCACTTAAAATAAATACATTAATTACGTACCCTACCAATTTTTTCAATAAAAGTAAAAAATACAATAAATGTTTTTTCTCATGTCAAATATTATCTGATATACACTAAGAATCTTAAAAGAAATTTGACAAATAGATAATGTTAAAATAAAGATAAACTGTAATCAACAACCAACAACTATAGATTTTAATTATTTTAAAATTTTAAAATCTAAATTTATTTAATTAGACTATTTAAGTGTGAGTGCATTGAACTATAACCAATCCATATTCAAAAAACTTCAACATTCAACTAACTAACTTTATATCTTTATATCATTATATTTTATACCAATCACGATTTTCCTCTGATTGATGTAACATGAACAGTATAGATGGATAAAGAGAGACTTGGAAGAACGAGAGCCATATACACAATGTTTTAAAGTTCGTACATATAATGCAGCATTGTAATTAACTCTACAACTCAACATTAACTTGGATATTATTTTTTTACATTCAATTTTATGGCGCATGACACTGGAAAAAACATGGGGTTTCAACTATATCCTTCAATAAGTTTTTGTCGGCACTTAAACGTGGCTCTATTGAGGGACACATGCACTTCAAATTTTCCAATTGGTCAAATATGTTACAATGAGGCAAGGACATGTGCATTGCTCACATTCTAAAGGGAGAAGTTCTAGTAATATTCCCACTAATGCACACTTTTCAATATACTTCTTTTATCTTTTTTTTTAATTAGTTGAAATTTTTATTAAATCTACTAAATTTATGTGGATTTTATATAATTCAGTGAATCTCATATAATATTTAATTAATAAAAAGAATGTATTGAGAAGTGTACATTAAATAATATGAGAAAAAGGCTCATAGATGAAATCAGCATCCAACCACAAATTGTAGCACAATTAATTTAAAAAGGACTCAAACAATTAATATTTCATACATCTATCTATTTCAAAAAAGGTGGATATTGGCCTCAAACGACACTTGTAGCATTTATTTTCATTGTTATTTTGTTAAGTCTTAATCTTTTGATTTTTGATGATGAGATTATTGTGAACGTCTCTTCAATATGAGACAAGGAGTCGCTTCTTACTTCATAAAATAGACTGTTAACAACAAACCAATTCAAAAATATCAAAAATTGCACAAAATTAACTCTCTAAGAGTTGGGCCAATAAATATGTAAAATTGACGGGAGATGATTTTAGTTAGAGTCGATATATATCCTAATCAATTTTATTTATTTTAATTACAGTTTTAATCTATTTATTTTTATTAATTTATAGAATTGGTCTCTCTATTTTAAAAGTTAACAGTTTTGTTTTATTTATAAGATTTTTAAATTAAAAAATAACGATTTGACATATTTTAAATGACATGATGTTAGTCCTTTCGTTTAAGTTTGTTTTATATTTTACAACTTTTTTTTTTTGTTAAGGTGGTAGGTAGTGGTGATACATTTCAATTATGACGTGTAAATATTTTTAGACTAAATTAATCTTTTTTTATATTTTTTATTTATTTTAAAACTAAATGTTATATATGTTGCATAAACTAAATATTTACACGTAAGAAATTTTTAATATTGTAAACAACAACAAATGAGTCAAAGTTGTATTAAACATAACATAAAGATAATATGTCTATTTTATGCAATTATCATATATTAATTTGAGTATTTTTTTTAATGACTAAAATGACCCCAATCCAACATGTTAGAGATCAATTTGAATATTTACTCATGAGTTATCTTGTTGGAGAGGTTAAAAGATTTATTTCAATTGATATTTACTCATGAGTTTGGCTGAATTTTGATATTTTGGGCTTAATATTGATATTTTAACAAGATTCCTTTATGGGCTTAATATTGATATTTTGGTTGAATTTTGCATTATTGGACTTCGTTCGATTTAATTGCTCAAATTTGATTAACTTTTGGATTTACCTCTCACTTGATCTATATGTATTATGCAGACCATATCTTAAGCTACAAATATCCAAATTGAGTGGTTTCAATGGGCATGGAATGCTGAGAAATAGAGCTGCATATTTAGAGTTTTAGATAGATAATTGAATACTTTTAGTTATCTTTTTGTGTTATTTTCATTTTGTTGGAGATTAGATGGTTGTTGTTGAAGTTTGTTCTTTGGTGATGACTATGGAAGTCTAAAACAAGTGTCAATTCAAGAGACACGAGAAATTTGGTTTGAATTTTGAGTTTCCTATTTCTATTGTTAATTTATTTGTATCTTCTTCTCATTTTATATTCAATTTTGAGTGTTTGATTATACTTGATCTATATCTAATTATTTACATGCAATGTCTTTTTTATAATTGCATGTTTTAGTAAAAGATTTTTTCAAAATTGAATTGAAGTTTGAAACTATGATTGATTAATTTGAAATCTAACTAAGAATAGGTAACCCATATGTAATCTAGGTTAATCAGAAACTATTTGAATTAACATAATACCATATAACTTTATCATTAGGAACAATGAAAAATTCTACCAAATATCAGTGTCTTGAATTGATGTTTTAATTATATTTATTTAATCTTAATTGAAACAAAAAAAAAAATCATCAAACCCTCCATTTTCTGTTTGTTCTTAATTGGCTTATTCAACCAAAGATAATTGCGAGAACAATTCTTATGTTAACACCTTGTAGTGCAAGTATTACTTGTTTTTTATTCGTATATGTTTGTGGATCAATCATCTTCTTTCATTTCACTTTTCATTACGCTCCAACTACTCACATTTCCATTTTCATTTCACTCCCCAAATCTCATCTTTCAACTGTTTCAAGAGTATCATATATATGTATTGGGTTTAAACAATCAAAAGGGATCAACATTCTAACGTGTTCATATTTTTTTTTCAATTTGTTATCATCTCAATAGAAGATAAAAGGAACCTTGTTTTTCAATATGTTGTTAGTGCGAGTGTTGGCAAGGTTTTGATTTATAGTTTCTTGTTTCGTTTTATGTATTAAGTGTAGGGGTGTTCATATTTAAAAGTTTTATTCACTTATAATAAACACATTTTAAATTATAACAAATGATTTTTGGTTTTAAAGAATAGATTTTTTTTTTGAAACAAACGCATTCATTATTATTTCTCTAACAAATTCAGAGATATTCAGCAATAATATAATTAATATTATTTTCAACTTTGAAACACTTCTAAAGGGACTGCACCTATTTTATGCATTTTTTAAACTATTTTTTTACAAATTCGTATATACTGTTTTGATTTAAGATTTATTTTTATTTATAAAATCTAAAATTAGAACAACTTCAATGGAGTTTTTAGAAGACTTTTAAAAAAATTTACAAAGATTAACTTTACTGAAGGAATACAAAGATAAAAGAAGAAAAAAATTAAAGTAGTAAATATTGAAATCTTAATAATTATATAATAATATGAACGATTCAACTTGAAAAGAACGAGATTAATATGAAATGACTACCGAATATGAAATAACTACCGAGTGATTGCCTAATTGAGATAGACTTTAAAATAGAAAATAATATTATTAGTAAATAATAAAAAAAATGACATTAATAAATAATAAAATATATATAAGCCGTCCTGGCCTAATAGATTTTTTTATAAGTTTGAGTTTGACCTATTTAAATAAATAGACTTTAAAAATAGTATAAGTCTAGTCTTTTTATTAAACGGTCTAGCCTGTTCTCATCCCTAATTAGACTTATGATATTTTCTCTTTAAATTCTTCAGAATGTGCTCGAGCCATCCTAAACTACTTTCGGTGGAGATTTCAGTTTTTATTAGTTATATTAATACTGGATAATTAAATATGAAACTTAGGGTTCTAAAATTCTCTCGAAGATTTATAGTTTTGTTCCTTTTGTCATCTCCATCTTCTGAGTAGTATTTTGTTTTGTTTATTCTTCCACTTTCATAGTTTATTTCTCAATTTTCTCCCTTTTTTGTGGTTTTGTTTTTTTAATTATTTTTTCCTCTTTACATCTCACGGATGTTTTTATGTGTCTAGTTTTTTTTAGATTAAATATAATTTTAGTCCTCTTATTTTAATTGATTCGTAATTTTGATCCTTCTATTTTTAATTTTGTAATTTTAATCCTCCAATTTTAACTAATTCGTAATTTTGGTTCCCTATTTCTAATTTCACAATTTTAGTCCCATATTTTAACTGATTCTTAAGTTTGGTGCCTCTATTTCTAATTTCACAATTTTGGTCTTCCTATTTCTTAAAATTGAGATATTTTGTCCTACCTATATATTTAATTATTAATATTATTTCGACCAGTGATGACGTTTTATTTTTTTGTTAATGATTACTTGGACTTATTTTTTTTTTTTAAATTGTAGCTCATGTTTTTAAAAAATGAAATTCACTACTTATATTTAAAAGTAATTTTTAAAACAATTGTTAGCTTATTATTAATTAAAATAAACACAAAATAAAATAAGATGGTTGAAATTACATTTTTACTTTTTTAAAAATTATTGTGATTTTATGTACTTATTTGAAAGGTATACATCGAATCACAATAATTTTTAAAAAGTAAAAATATATTTTTGACCCCTTATTTCATATTATGGTTATTGTAATTAATAATTAGAGCTAGTAAGTTAAATTTTTTAAAAAATTATAATATAATTGTGAAAACATTATTAGTAGTGATTTAAATTATTATATCTAATTATTAATTAAAATATCTAGATAGGACAAAATGTCTCAATTTTAAGAAATAGGGGACTAAAATTGTGAAATTAGAAATAGATAGACCAAAATTAAGAATCAATTAAAATAAATGGACTAAAATTACAAAATTAAAAATATGACACCCAAAATTATGAATCAATTAAAATAGAGGCTAAAATTACAAAATTAAAAATAGAGAAACCAAAATTATGAATTAGTTAAAATAGGGAGACTAAAACTGCATTTAAGTATTTTTTTTTTTTGGTTTTATCCATTTCCTCAATTTTCTTGGCTTTGATTTTTCATTTTTTTTTTATCAAAACAATAAGGCAATCCATTCGAATAAATGATCTTTGGTTACTGTAGATAATTGTCAACAGCTGAATCAAAATCTCAATAAGCCTCTACACATTCAAAACATCATAGTTCCATCACTAGTAGAAAAATGGCTTTTTAATTCAGCAGATTTAAGTTGTTTACGTGGCACCAGACTTAAAAAATGAGACGAAAGTATATTTAAGTCGATTGTCCATATAAACGAGTTAACAAAATGAGACGGTGACAATTTTGTAAATATGTGAAACACCGTCAACACGGTTAGATTGGGAACCGACTTAACACATACAGTAAAAATAAAATTAAAAAATTAAAATAAAATTAAAAAATTAATATATCCCATCATGCTCTGGCTAAATTGGTTTAAAAGACTTAACAAAATGATGCGGTGTCAATTTTGCAAATATTTAAAACTGTTTAACGCGGTTATATTAATAACCGACTTAAAATATACTACAATAATATAACATACTGTTGTTTGTTTAAGGCATATTTATTGCAACTTTAAGGCATATTTATTGCAACTTTAAGGCATATTTATTGCAACTTTTTCAAGCTTCATCGCCACCATTTCAGGTATGGTTGTAACTTATTGAATAATAAATTTACATGAGTAATTTTTTACAATTTTCTACTCTTCTATTGTTTAATATAATGAGACGTTGATAAAATGATTAATATATGTGTTCATAATTTTATTTAGATAATATCATATTATTTTAAGGAAAAAAATATACGTCAAATTCATTTTTTTTTTTTCTAACTATTCTTTATTTTACGTTACTTATTCTTAACAAATGATTATGGATCCTAGTTGGATGAATACTAATTATTTGAATAAATGTATAGGTGTGAATAAATTTTTACAATTTACTTAAAAAAAAATTTCATAAAAACCAAAGAAAATTTTATTTGTTGTTAATTTTTAAATGGAACCCGGTTACATTTTGAAAAATATAAGAAAATCATTATGGGATTTGTCATAGTAATAAAAACGGATATAGTATGATGATTTGTTAAACATGACAAATCTATGAGTGTGACTACTATGCCATGTTACATATGTTGAACATCTTAACATAGTTGTTTCATGGATGCAAGTATATAATTTTTTATACGTTGTTATTGATTGTATTTTTTTATATTTGTATGATAAAAAATTATAAGTTGTTATTGATTGTATTTTTTAATGTTCATATGATAAAAAATTAAGATTCAGCCGATATTGATTGTGTGTTTTTTTTTTTCCAGATCTTTGATGACTCGAGATCAATTCACCCGGATCAAAGTAAAGAAGTTCGAAAATGTTGTGTGAATTTTATTTTGAAATTAATTGAAGAAAATAACGATACTAATATATGTCTATTGAATATTGCTATATTGTGATTTTGTAATTTTGTTAATGGATATCTAATTTTTTTTTTTCCGTGTTGTCAAGATTAGTCGGAAATGAGATACATGTACTCTATATTCTTTTTTGTATAAATATTAGATATTGTGATATTGTATATTTTGATTATTAGATGGTTATATAAAATTGTGATTGTTAGTACAAAACTCTTATTTGAAATTTAATACGAAACATTGTATGGATTAGGAACATGAACACAAAATGAGAAATTTATATAAAAAAAATTATTATTTTAACTATATATCTATTAAGTCGGTTGGTCAAAATATCCAACTTAAAAAGATGATGTGTTATATTGAATTTATGATGTTTAAGTCGGTTAATCTGAATCGACTTAATATGATGACGCTCTGTTAAGTCGGTTCATGTAACGAGTTAAAAAACAACATGTTTTTTTAAGTCGTTTGCTGTTAACTCGGGCACGGAACCGACTTAAAATGTACATTTTAACCGACTTAAAAAGACAAAATTCTACTAGTGCATCTACTATGTATGTTGCATCCTACCAGTGGAGCAAAGACTTATGATCAACACAACCAATAATTCTACAAAATACAAGAACAAAACAACATTATGCAAGATCACAAAAAACAATGAATCAATTCCAGAGGGTGATTATTTCATCTATGATGAGAATGATGTCAACGAAGGAATGGTAACATGGAACAAATGTATTATAGAAAAATTCCTAATAGAGAAACCAATTCACAAAAGCACTTTTCAAGTGTCACTCTCAATCATTTGTTGCAACCCAGAAGGCCTCAAGGTGAGATATTTAGAGGGAGATCTTTTTCAATTTACTATGGATGATGAAGATGATTACAACATAATTCAATCAAGTAACCCTTGGATTATTAGAAACTGTTGATTACTATACAAAGGTTGGGAGAAACAAACTATTATCAATAATTTGTATTTCTAAGATGTCCCTGTTTGGGATCAAATTTGAGGGTTACCCATTCAAATAAGTTCAAAATAAATAGAGATGAAACTAAGCTCAAAGATAGGTGTTGTGGAGGAAGAAAAGTTATATAAATACTCTGGAAATGTTATGTTAGTCAGGGTAGGGGTTAATATGGATAGTACCCAACCTACCAAACTTGGACAAAATATTGGGAATCCAAAAGATGGCATAATGTGGATGAATTATCAGTATGAGAGATTGCCTATGTTTTGTTCAAACTATGGGATAATTGGTCATAATGAGGATCATTGTAAAAAAAAAAAAAAAAAAAGGCAAGCTATGGAAAGGACAATTCAACCATCAATTATCTAGACCTTGGTTAAGGTCAAACCAATTTGGAAGAAGAACATTGATAAAAAAGAAAAAGGGTTAGCATCAACTCGACACAATCATCTATCAACAAACAATTCAGTCTTGTCCCAAAAGAAATAATCCAAAAATGACAACTATGGCTCTATCTGACACTAATACTGGAAAGAAAAAAATGTGAAAACCAAAATAGCAATACTACAATATGATGATAGATTGGATCTCAACAATAAATCTATATACATTGTTATTCCAACAAAAAATGAAAAACTAAGGAGACAAACACAATCGATATTTTCCACTTTTCAAGGTATCTTAATCAAGCAATTGCCTTTTTCAAATGGATGGCCGAAGATAATGAAAATATTGTCTTGAAACTATCGTGGGTTGGGAAACTCACGATCAATTAGAGCTTTTAAAAAACTCTTTTTATCCATGTTCTATGATATTATTTTGTGTAAAACGAAGATGTTTGATACTGATGCTAGGTTCAAAAATTCTTTTTTGTTTAGTAATTTCATTAGCATGCACTTTGAGAATTGGTCTACCCCAAGAGGGAGATAGCTGGTGGATTAGCCATGTTTTGGACAAATGATGTACAAGTTACCATTGTGGATTCTAATGATAATTTCATCGATTGCTATATTTCTTGTGATGATAATATTGATTTTTCTCTTGACAATAGTTAAGTGTATAGTACACATCAACGAGAACGACTGTTGTAAGATTTTCTCCTCTATTCTTCAAAGCTAGAAAGACATCGATTGTTGCTAAATCTAGAATTTCTATATCACTTGGGAATAGAACAACCCCATAGATGGTGAGAACTAACACCTCCATAAAAGCACTCCAATCTTGGGTTTTAGCTAAATGATGTGCTCTTTCCTCAAAAAAATTCTTAAAAAATCATAAGTCCCTTTCTTCTTTTGGTAAATCAACCTTTCTTCTTCAACCCTTAGTATCTCAGCTACTTTGGTTGTGGATGGATAACTCCCCATGTAACGATAAGGTTTCCCTTTTTCTAGGGGGTAGCCTAAAATTGGTCTAAATTCTTCCTAAGTAAGCGCAAGTTGGAAATCTTGAAAGGTGAAACATCTCAATTGAGTGTGCATAATTGAGTCAAAGTGGTAATAGCCCCTATTTGTACGTCCACATCTAATAAATCAAAAATATTTGTGTATTTCTTAGTAAAGGTTAATTGGTGATTATGCTCCAACAAGCTACAAAGTCTTTTTAAACTGTGAACATGAGGCTTTTTAGCTTTCACATTCAGAATGATTATGAACATTGTATGGTATGGTGTTTAAAATAATTTTTAATGCATGAAAGGAATGCATGGTACATTAAAAATATTTAACTTTATCATTAACGATGAAAGTTATTCACATGGATGCAACAAAGAAAAATTGAGAGGTATACTGACGTCGAATGGTGAAGAAAAAGAAATCATGCCATTTAAAAGCAAGAAGACTAGGACATGACTTTGATGCATTATATCCAAGATTGGAGAAATTTTAAAGTCTATAAGCTTCTAAATTCGTGAATACTTTCCTGGGCGGATTCTACAATCCTAAAAGTCATTGGTCTCTAGAGCCCGATACTCGTATTGAAACATCAGTACAAATAAGAAGTACATCCAAGGTATTTCTAATGGAGTCATACTCTAGATGAGATTTTTGTAATAACCAAATAGGATGTACATCCAAAATGATTACCACTAAATCCCTAACTAAACTTAAGTTTCACTCAGACTCAGGTATATGGTCTCACTCATAAGTGTGCGTGTAAGTGAATGTGTAGTGTGTGAAGAGAGTCACAATCTATAATTGGAAAAATCTTAAAGCCTATAAGCTTCTAAATTTGTGAACTCTTTCTTAATCCTAAAATTCATTGGTCTCTACAGCTAGGTACTCGTATTGAAACATCACTATAAATAGGAAGTACATCCAAAATGTAGGTATTTCTAATGTAGTCACACTCTAGACGAGTTCTTTGCAATAACCAAATAGGATGTACATCCAAAATGTATACAACTAAACCTTTAACTAAAACTTAAACTTTACTCAGGTCCGAGTATAGGGTTTCACTCATAAGTGTGTGTGTAAGTGAATATGTAGTGTAAAATAAACTTTGTAAAATACTCAACACATATATATAAATATGTATATAAAGATAATGACTACAAGAAAATAATTAATAAACAAATAAAGGCATAAAGTAGGGAAAATGAAAGGAAAATATATATGTAAAAGTATAAAAAAAATTGCACAATTAATTATGTTAGTCTTGACTCTCTAAGGGTCCCTAGCAGAGTTGCCAGTTGTTGCGGCCTACAATTTCGAGTATTTCTCGAATTCAATGAAGTCACCACAAAAATTTATTTTAACATAGAGAAAATATTGGGAAACACTTAAAAATAGAAAGAAAGAAAAATTGGTCTTTAAAACCAAAATTTGAATTCGTGAGTCGATTATGCGTAGAAAATGTTTTAGCACCCTATAACACCCGTTAAAATACAGTTATCTATAATAAATTGTGCAAAATTAATATTAACTTAAATATATTCATTTATCCTTATTATTAAATATGACTATCAATTATTTTTTAAATGTGATTTTCAAATAAATGTTTGCTTAAGAAAGAGAAGAAGAAAAAAAATTATTAATGTGTTTGACAAGAGTGTGATGTTGCTCCTACGTATCTCCCGCTGTGATGGAGAAATCAAACCTACATATTTCTTGGGTAGAAAGTGCATATGTGTTGATTGCTTTTAATGACAATGTGTTTTGTTGTTGATAAAAAAAATAAAAATAAAACGTTTTTTTATGAAAAAATGAGTTCGCTTGATGTGAATAATTATTTTGAAGTGCGAGTTTTAAGACTATCAAGTTGTACAACTCATGTCTCAAAATCTCAAGATGTAAAAAGATGTCAGGTTTAATTTAATTCAATCAAGAATATTTGAAATGTTTTCGATTTTAAAATTGAGTTTTAAAATGACCAAGTGGCAAAATTTGTGTCTTAATAACTCAAAGATTAACAAGATGTCGTATCTAATTTAATCAACTTTAAAATAATTTTGGTATAATTATTAATGTATTAAAAGTAAAAATGAATTTCAGAACTATCAAGTTATTATAACTCATATCATAATAACTTGGAATAAGATTTTACTTATTTTAATTTTGGCAAGAGTTTTTTTTTTTGCAAAAAATTAAAGATTTAATAAAAGGTATACGCAAGGTGTGCAGTGTCTATTTTGCGCAAACTGAACAAAAAGGTCAATGCAAGTTGTCTATGTGATGGATACGCGTTTATGTTTATGTTATACGTGTTTCATCTTCCCATAACAAGTTTCAACAGATCAATTTACTAATAATCTGATCTTTAAACAAATAAAAGGCAACAACCAAACAACAAATGAAAGACATCAAATGAAAAACTTCAACAAACAAACAACAAACTGAAGCACTATATTAAAAAGAGATAGAGAACAAGACAAACATGAAAGACGCATAATTGTGTATGGCAGCGACGAAGAAAGCGGCCGTAGTGCACAGTTCATGGTGGTCGACTAAGGTTACTAGTGGCTAGAGATGAGAATAGGTTAGGACGTCCGTCAATGGGCTATAGCCTGACCTACTTATGGCCCGGTCTGACTTACTTATGGTCCGGCCTGGCCTGACCTACTTATGGCCCGACCTGACCTATTTAATAAAAAGGCTAGGCTCAAGCTATTTTTTTGTCTCAATTTATAGGTCAAAATGATGAACATGTGTGTCCATGAGATAAAATTAAGATTTGAATTTTTTTTTTTGACAGCAAATCTCAAACAAACTCAAATAATCAAAAAAAAAAGTAATTGATCTTTTGGATTGAATTG
>NC_021162.2:48312432-48322612 GCF_000331145.2 Cicer arietinum | reverse complement strand
GGAAGAAAGTAGAAAGAAAATAAAATAAAGGAAACATTTCTTTTATATTTTTTTTTTTAGTTACATATCTCATTTTTTGGTATTAAATATAATGTAACGGAAACTCATATACACATACAAATTTAAAATTGGACCAACTTTTTAGTTATTTATTTTATTATTTTTATTTCGTCACACAAAATTAGGGTACTACACAAACTATTATCAATAATTTGTATTTCTAACACGTCTCTGTTTGGGACTAGATTTGAGGGTTACTCATTCAAATAAGTTCAAAATAAATAGAGATGAAACTGAGCTCAAAGATAGGTGTTGTGGAGGAAGAAAAGTTATATGAATACCTTGGAAATGTTATGTTAGTCAAGGTAAAGGTTAATATGGATAGTACCAATCCTATCAAACTTGGACAAAATATTGGGAATACAAAATATGGAACAATGTGGATGGATTTTCAGTACAAGAGATTGTCAGTGTTTTGTTTAAATTATGGGATAGTTGGTCATAATAAGGATCACTGTAAAAACAAAGGCAAGCAATGGAAAGGATAATTCAACCATCAATCCTCTAGGATCTTGGTTAAGGTCAAACCAATTTGGAAGAATAACTTTGATAAAAACAAAAAAGGGTCAGCATCAACTCGACACAATCACCTATCAACAAACAATTCAGTCCTGTCCCAAAATAAATTATCCAAAAATGACAATTATGGCTCTATCCAACACTAATACGTAAAAGAAATAAAATGTGAAAATCAATGTAGCAATACTACAATATGATGACGCATTGGATCTCAACAATCAGTCTATATACATTGCTATTCCAACAAAAAATGAAAAACTAAGGAGACAAACACAATGGATATTTTCAACTTTTCAAATTATCTTAATCAAGTAATTGTCTTTTTCAAAAGGATGACCGAAGAAAATGAAAATATTGTCTTGAAACTATAGTGGGTTGGAAAACTCATGATCAATTTGAGCTTTTAAAAAACTCTTCTAATCCCATGATCTATGATATTATTTTATATAAAACGAAGATGTTTGATATTGATGCAAAGTTCAAAAATTCTTTTTTGTTTAGTAATTTCATTAGCATGGACTTTGAGAATTGGTCTACCCCGAAAGGGAGATAACTTGGTGGATTAGCCATGTTATGGACAAATGATATAGAAGTTACCATTGTGGATTTTAATGATAATTTCATTGATTGCTATATTAGTTGTGATGATAATATTGATTTATGGCGTGCTATTGATATACATGGTATCTCAAACCACAATAAAAAGCTGTTAACTTGTGATTTCTTAAACAATTTGTATAATAAGATCAATTTGACTAGTGGTTGGTGTTTGGGGATTTCAATATGGTTGTATCTCAAAATGAATAAATGGGTGCAAATCCTATTGATATATCCTCAAATTACTACTATGTTTAGAATCACTATGAACAATTGTAATCTCAAGGGGTTTGGGTTATTATGGTATTGTTTTTACTTGGACAAACAATCAAGTTGACAATAAACATGTAAAAGTCATACTTGACTATTCTTTGCATCCACCCAATGGTCCCTTAATTACCCAAATTTCACCAATAATTATTTATTGAGGTATACTTCTAATCATTGTCCAGATACGTTATATTTAACTATTATTCTAAAAAAAATGTTTATCGTGAAAATTAAATTAAAAGGTTTGAACAAGTTAGGGTTCAAGATGATACGTGTTATAGCATAGTCAAAAAGGTGTGGAACAACATAAATTGTTATTGTCAAACCAAATTCATTACAGTTCTTACTTAGTAGTATACTCAGAGACACATTTTTTTTTGGAAGTAATTCCAAAATAATCAAAGTGAAAAATGATCTTAAAAAGCTTAATGAAGTCAATCCAATAAGCCACAATTTGGATTTGATAAGAAACAAAGAAAAATAGTTTAATGAAGTGTTACAATATGACAAACTTTGGTGGAGTCAACAAGCAAAGTCTTTATGACTTAAAGAGAAGGATACATATACAAAAAAATTCCACCAAAAAGAATCCCTAAGGAAAAAAGGAACTGAATTAGGACTATTGAATATCAGAATAATCAAATTTATGAAAACGAGTAGGACATTCAAAGAGTTTTCAAAAACTATTTTCAAGACACATTCACTTCTACTCCTAGTGCCAATTCAAATGATATTTATCAGGTTGTCCAAGGAAGAGTTACTCAAGACATGAAGAAAAAAATCGAAGAAAAAAATTCTTAGATGAGGATATCTATACATGTATATCTCAAATGAAGGGACTTGCAGCTCCAAGGATTTCTTAAGCTTGACATGGCAAAAGCCCATAATAGAGTTGATTGAGTTTTTCTCATGAAAACTATTATTTCCAAGGATTTTCCTAATAACTTTGTCTCTACTATTATGAGATATGTTAACAATGTGAATTTTTCTATTCTTATTAATGACATACCTACTGAAAATTTTAAACCTCGGATAAGACAAAAGGGCCCCTTTATTCCTATTCTTTCATCCTTTGTGCTAGGGGTCCTTTCTGGCCTTATTTCTAAGAGCCACTTAATAAAAAAAATTAATTGGTTTAGATAGCTAAGAATGCTCCCTCCATATCTCACATTTTTTATGCATTGATGATAATATTATTTTCTGTGGCTGTTAAGGAGGAAAAAAATGAGTTAAAAGTTTTGTTTAACCTTTACCAGGGTGCTTTGGGTAAAAAATTTAATTTTGAAAAGTTAGAGATGATGTTTAGAGAGAATGTTAAAGAGGGGCACAAAAGAAAATTTCAAAATTGGATGCTTGTTGAAATTTCTAATAGATTTGAGTATCTTTGATTGCCAATTTTTGTGAGGAAATCTAAACAGCAAGTGCTTCGTTTCATTACTGAGTGTGTTTGGGAAAAGCTCACTGGCTGAAAAGAAAAATGTCTCTCCTTTGCAAGAAAAAACATTTTAGCAAAGTTGTTGCTTAGGAAATTCCAACTTATGTGGTGAGTTATTTTCTTCTTCCAAAAGGACTCGTAATCAGCTTGAAAGTCTCATATGTAACTTCTAGTGGGATAAGAATGACAAAGAGAAAAAAGTTCACTATGCTAAGTGGAGTAATCTTTTTAAAGAAAAATATAGGGGTGGATTGGGATTTAGAACTTTTAGGGATTCAAATGAAACAATGTTAGCAAAACATGCCAAGAGATTGAATACTAATCCAAATGTTTTAGTTTTTAGATGTTTGAAAGCTAGTTGAGTTATAAAATAGCGTAGTTGCTGAAAAATTGGGGATATGAAGTCAATAAAAATTTAAGAAAACAACTTGTTACCTTTTCAAAAACTGGTTTTAAGTCATAACTTGGAAGTTGGATTCCAATGTGTGTTTGACTTAGGGTATGTTTGGTTTAGTGAGATGAATTTTAATGGAGGAAACAAGAAGTTAGAGAAAAAAGTAGAAATATGTTTGATTTAAAAACGAGAGATAAGTAATTTTTAATAATTTTATATTTGATTCAACAACATGAAAGGTGTGTGGAGGGAAGTGAAATATAAATATATTTGGTTCAATGTAAAAGAGAAGAAACATTTTAATTAAATTTGTGTTTGGTTCAAGATGAAAAGAGAAATTTTAAATGATTTATATATTATTTTAGCTTTTCTTATATCAAAATTAGGTTGAGGAGGAATATAGTTCCTCTTCCCTCCTCTTTCATTCTAAAAATTGAATAAAATACAAATAGTTTAAAATATTCTCTACTCGTGGAACCAAATAATTTATAAGTTATTTCTCCTCCTTCTTAATTTTCCAAAATAATTTATAAGTTGTTTTACTCACTCTCCTTCTTAAAAATTTAAAAGAAACACTTTTAAAAACTATTTTTCATTTTTCTTTCTTCTCCAACCTCCGACGAAGTACCCTTTTAGAAACCTATTTGATGAAAATAATAAGAGTCAAAACAAATACGATATTATTAAATAACATTTCAGCTACTTATATTTAAAATAAAAATTAATTTTCTCTTAAGATGTTGTAGACCATTCTTTAGAAACTTAATTTTTTTTTGGTAATTTATATATTTATTTTTTGGAGATAATAATTTATATAGTTTTGTGTTTATATGTTTATTCAAACTAACAAATGTCATACTATTAAATCAGGTCATTATTATCCAAATTTAAAATAAAAACCTCACAATTATGGGTATAAGTTTTGGATCGTAAATTATAAAATAAATATTACATAATTTGGTTAACTTTTTCCATTTCTCTCCACCATGGAAGTAAAAAAAGACCCATATTCTAGCTAGGGTGCAGTGAAAAGAAAAGGTGGTTTACTACTCTACAGTTTCGCGCTCCAGAATCAGTTACATTCATTCATTCATTCATGTCTTCTTCTTCCTCTCAAGTGGGTTACTTGGTTCCTCTGAATCAAAATTTGGAAGATGAAAAAGAAGAAAAAGCTTCAATCCCTAAGTTACCTATCTCAAAAGGCACAAATATTCTTGGGCGTAACAACCTTACTGTCTCCGATAAGAGGCTTAGCCGCAAACACCTCACTATTACTGCTTCTACCGATGGCTCTGCAAATTTGCTTGTGGTATTAAAAATTAACAATGAACCCTTCCTTCACAATTTCTCCTTATTTTATAATGAAAAATATTAGTATAATTACTATTAATGTGATACAATCGTTAAACTACGTACAACTCTATTTTCTTGACGAGTAACTATGTAATTTGGTACCTGAAATTGTAAATCTATATCAATGTAGTCTCCATATTATCGATAATTTGAAATGATTTATAAAATTGTAAAAATGATATTTAGGTATTTGTAGGGTTTGTAATGTTTTTTTTGAGTGAAGATCTGTAATGTCGGAATACATTGGAAACTAAGGTCCTCTTTAGATAAACAACTTATTTACAGCTTATAACATAAACACTTATGAATAAGCTATTTTTATAACATTGAGTAAACTAAAGTTAAACTGTTTTTATATAAGTTATAAGCTGTTTTCGTAAGTTATCATAGATAGCTTAAGAAAAATAGTTGAAAATAGCTTACGGATATGCCATAAGTTGTTTCCATAAACTCTCTCAAATAGACTCACAAGTGCTTATGCCAGTAGATAAACTCAAATAAGCCAATCCAAACAGGCCCTAAGTCAATAATATAAGTGATACATTTGTTAACAGATTTAAATAGAAGGACAGACCTGATTACTTTTTTTCAATTTGGGGGATCATATTAGAATATTGATATGTGGGGGACTAGGTTGATACATTTCTACAATTTTGGAGACCAAATTAAGTATTTACTCATTGTTTAACTCCTGCAACCCAACCAACAAGTTAATAGTATGCCACCTGATGTTTTTGTTTTCTTTTAATTGGTGATTTTTGCTTTGTGAATGTTAGGAAGGGACAAATCCAATTGTTGTTAATTCTAAGAATAAGAGAAGGAAGCTGAACTCTAAAGAAACAATTACTATTTCTGATGGAGATGTAATTGAGCTCATTCCTGGTCACCATCTTTTTAAATATCAAGTGTTGCGAAGATCTTCAAGTGTTGCAGACAATGGAGCTCATGTATGCGTGTTTTTGTGTTGTGTTTTGTGTGATAACCGTCACTTTATGTCGACTTTGACAAGTAGTATGTTGTTTTGTGTATAATGTGCAGGAAAGAAGAAGAAATGCAGTGACACAAAAACATGATAAAATTGCAGTGACAGAAAAACATGGTTATTTGCAGTCATCTGAAGAGGCTATTCGTGATTTCCATGTAGCTGATGATCAAATACCTCGCACTTTTCGGCTTTTGCGTGTGCAAGGGTTACCGCCTTGGGCAAATACTTCATGTGTTTCAATAAGTGATGTTATACAGGTTGTAAATATTAGTTATATTATATGAAAAGTGCTCTCTCAACACCCTATCTAACATGGTTTTCAACACTTTCTCCACAATTGGGAGAAATTCAGGTGACGATAATTTAACGGGATCACGAATTTCACTTAATCACAGAGAGAGTGTTGAAAAGAGAGTTTGAAAGTGTGTTACTAGTATTCTTTTTAGTTATATTTGATTTTATGGTACTCTGTACTTTCTCGACCATTTGGTACGTATACGCATGCAGTGGTTCAAGAGAAAGCTTGCACTGTTTCATGATTGCCTTGAGAATTATTTTGCATAAAAAAACACACACATGTTGAATTGCGTGTTGGCAAAACTTGGGACTATTTGTTGATTTATTTCAATGGTTATTGTTGGTAGGGGGATATTCTAGTTGCTATCCTTTCAAACTACATGGTAGACACTGATTGGTTGGTTCCTGGTGAGTTATTTTTATTGTTGTTCTGGTTTTTCCAATCAATCTCTCTTTGCTTGTTCGGTTCTCTTGTATCCCTGATTTTCCCTACTTGTATTCTGACTTCTGAGATGCTGCACTAATTTAAACTATTCCGAAGTTAGTTGTTCTTCTTTGTATTTTGAAATTGCTGGCTGCAGTTGTGTTAATTACATTTCTCTGCCGTCCCTCCTTCTTTCCCTCCTTACTAATATATGATATTGCATGATATAATATAATAAAAAGCCCCAATTCCATGCATCTGTGGCATAGTTTGTATGGCAACAAGGATACAACATATGCCGTGTATAATGATTTTTATTAGGAAATTATATTGGTGTACTTTACATGTTGACATTGACAAAAGGGGCTAATGATCAATCTGTCCATGATGTAGTGTTGTTGGCTGTTGGCAGATTGCAGTAAAATACTTGCATATATGTCTGCATTTTGATTGAAGTCCTTTCATTTTTTCTTATCTCATTTTAGCGAGTTTCTCTCTTCCATCATTTTCTTGGTGTAGCATGTCCAGCACTTTCAAAAGTTCCCAGTGTGCTTGTTCTTCATGGTGAGAGTGATGAGAGGGTGGCTTGCATCAAGGTTTGTCTCAATTCTACTTTATTTGGCTACCTGCTTTGCTAGATTGAATATATAAGAGTGGTTAAATGAATGTTAACTTGCTACTTCTATGGTCGTTAGAGAAGCCAACCTGCAAACTGGATTTTGCACAAACCACCACTTCCAATTTCATTTGGGACACACCATTCAAAGGCCATGTTTCTTGTATATCCTCGAGGAATAAGAATCATTGTACATACAGCAAACTTAATTTATGTAGATTGGAACAATAAAAGCCAAGGTCTATGGATGCAAGATTTTCCATGGAAAGATCAAAATAGTTTGAGCAAGGGATCTGGATTTGAAAATGATTTGGTTGAATATCTCAGTGCACTGAAGGTATTGATAAAATTGTTCTTTTATAAGTAAAAAACTTAGTAAATGATCTCAAGAGAAAATGGTGCTTTGACCACATTGATGTGACAAAATTAATGCATAATACAACAAACAAGAGCCTTTTCTAACTAAGTGTAGTCAAATGCATGTACTAAGGATGGCATATGTCCAATACTGCTAAACAATTGGATTAAAAGAACTTATTGAGTCTACTCTGTTCTCAAAGAATCTGCCATATCATTTAGTTTCTTTTTTTAAAAAAAAGCTTTTTCCTTTGATTAAATTAATTTATGGCATTTCTGATTATCAACAGAAGTTGACATTAATGTTGTTGATTGACCTGTTGTTATCATGGGGGTTGCCATTATGAATTTATGACTATCCATATTATTTATATCACAACTTATTTGGTGATTCAGTGGCCAGAATTCCCTGTTAATCTTCCATCCCTTGGAAACTTCAGTATATGTCCCTCATTTTTTAAGAAGTTTGACTATAGTGATGCAACGGTATGTTTTCCATTCACTGTTTTAAAATTGATATCCTTGTTATTTAAAGGTTATTTCTTATTAGATATTATTTCTTTTGCTTGATTTGTAAAATTGTTGGATGCGTTGTACATCAGGATATATGATGCTTTTGGCATTATGTTCAGGTTAGATTAATTGCATCTGTACCTGGATATCATTCTGGTAATGGTTTGAAAAAGTGGGGCCATATGAAGCTTCGTTCTGTGCTTCAAGAGTGCACATTTGATAAAGAGTTTAAGAAATCCCCCCTTGTTTATCAGGTATTGTCAGGTTGTAGGCTAAATTACACGTTTTCTTTGTGTGTCAGTTAGTTCATGTTTAATCTTAAGTCATTACTCTTATGTTTGCTGAAGAAATTAATGTTACAAGATCATACTTTGCTTATATTTTCTTCAACTTATTTATGGTAGTACCTTCCAACTAAAATGTATCTTTTTGTGATAGATTTTAGGAAACTGCAGTATTAAATTTTTGTTTAGTTTCGATGATATACTTTGCCTATATCTACTGCAGTTCTCCTCCCTTGGCTCTTTAGATGAAAAATGGATGGTTGAACTGGCATCATCAATGTCAGCTGGTCTCTCGGAAGATAAAGTACCCCTTGGTATGGGGGAGCCTCAAATAATATGGCCTACTGTAGAAGATGTCAGATGCTCTCTAGAGGTAAGTATTTAGGTCTTGATGTTGATTTTTTATATTCTGACCAAAGAAGAAAACTACTTTCAGTTTGCATTCATGGTCAATTTAAAGGTTACATTTCCCACTGTACGGCTTGTGTATAGTGTCAATTCAGCAAAAGCTGCTGCTGCTGGATTGGTTCCCGAGTGTAGTAAAACTAAGCAAGAGTCCCCACATCATTGTGAACAAGTATGGGTAAAGAAATTAGTTAATGAGTGTCATTTAATTTGAAACCCTATATTTTGGCATTTACAGGAAATCAGTGGAAATTCTAGACACCATAATTAGGAGTAGGATAAACTTTATGTTCCTACTTCCTACAAGAAATTAATTGGTTAGGAGAATATACTGAAGAACTAAATGTGTCACGATTTATGCTTTGGTATTCAGGAAAAATAGATTTATTACTAGAGTAGACATTATGCAGATAAGCATTGGAAATTTTTTATTTGTGTCAAAGTTTAGGAGATAGGGTCATAGATCTAAAGTTTAAAGTCAGACATGAAACCTTGTGCCAAGCAGATAGAAGAGCAACACAATGTAAAGTTTCGAGAGGATTTAAAAGGTTTAGTTCAAGAAATAATTTTTAAGCGAAAAGGTATTTTGGGAGATTATTTGGGTAGTTCATCTAAAAGTTATGGGGTTATCCACGGGGTAGTATTATTAAGGAAGTTAAGACAAAGGGTAAAATTGTCTTGGATTTTGCTGCAACTTTTGATTTTACCGTAACTGTTAGGAGATCGTGTATTATGGGTGTCCAAGTCTGACATCGAGTAGTATAGGATGTTCGATGGAGTATTTAAGTGTCCTGGTTCTTCCCCCATCATTTCTAACTATTAATGAAGGTTCTCTTAGTGCTTGGAATTGGATGCTTCAATTGATATCATAGCCTGATTGCTGGTGTATCAGAAAGGAATGCCTACAAAGGGGTTGACCTAAAAGGCCGAGTAAAGTGCACCCGCCTTGATGTTGGTTCTCAGGGGTGGTGCTTTGATAGGGATTTGGGAATTATAGGGTGCTCATGTCCCACATCAAGTAGTATGGGATGCTTGGTAGAGTATTTAAGTGGCTTGGTTATCTCCTCTTGATAACTAGTTTTTAATAAGGGTTCCCTAAGTGCATGGATACTTATCAATAACTAACACTTATTTTGGGAAAAGAGACAGCCACTTTATAATGTATGAGAGGGGAGGCATGCTCTTAAAATGATTTTTTGTAAGGAAACTAGATTGAAAACTTTGCATGAGCTGCAAAATTGTACCTGGAGTGAGTCTAATAACCCAACCTGAGAATTGGTTATGGATGTGCCAACAAGAGGAAAGTGAACATAAATAGAAAAGTTACCATTTCTAGGATAAAATGGTGGTAATTAAAGGGTGTAAAGCTATACTATGAGAGAAAGGTATTCGAGGGAGGTTTTTAAGGAACGAGATTACTAAAGGAATTGAGAAGATAGCCAAAAAGTCACGTAGAGAATCAAGAAGTTTTGCTCTAAAGGGTAAAGATTCTTGGTGGTGGGATAACAACATGAAACAAAAGATTAAGCTTAAAAGAGTGTGTTGTAAAACTTGATCTCTGTGAAAAAAATGAAAATATAAGGTAGCTAAGCATGTGCCTTCCAAAGCTAAGTAAGACCACTGACACTAAAAAAGTTGAAAAATGTATATATAAACTTGATCAATGTAGGG
>NC_021162.2:48232966-48312363 GCF_000331145.2 Cicer arietinum | reverse complement strand
AGGGAAAGAAAAATAGGCTTGAATCAGGTGAGATGCGTAAAGAATGATGAGGATAAATATTGATCACCAAACATGGTATCAGGGATAGACAGAAGAGTTATTTTCATAAACTCTTCAAAGAAGAATATCAGTATCATTTTGAATTCATATAGACTTGATACTGGAGACTAGATAGGAGGATCAGAACTACTCCTACTTGGGTGTGTGTTGTTACTCATTTCTTTTTTTTGTCCTGTTCTGAATTTTTTTTTATATCAAATATGGAACAATTATGTTTGTCCTATCCGTTCCCATACTTTTTTGTAAATTAAATGGTCCCTGAATCATATTTCAATGACACTCTTATGGTGCACACCACTTTTAAAGTGAGCCACCTATGGATCCGTATTTTAATTGTTGGATTCATTGGACAGTATAGATAAATTCCTATCCAACGGTAAAAATCATGGCTGTAACAGTTGACCATTTTAAAAGTGCTGTACTACTGTGCCTTAGTGTCCAGATCAAGGCTGCACTGTTAATATATTGAAGCCCTAAGTCTTGCTTTTTAAAAAAAAATATTCTTTACCATTATCACTTCTGAAGACTTGAATATTTATTTTGGTATTTATATGGCTGCGTAGAAAAAAAGAATAGTGATGTTTAGCAAATTCGCAATGAAATAAAGACGGCTCCTTCTTAGAAAAACCATTGTTGGAGAAACCATTTCAGCTGCCACCTCCTGGGCCACCGCCACTGCCTGAACCAACCCTGGCGGCGTTGTTGACCACTTTTGGTTTTTCACCAAAACCATCACCGTTGCCGCCACCGCTGCTACTCTTAAGGGCCGCCTTCCATGGGGTATTGTCTGCCATAGTCATCTGTCACCATCAACTGCAGCTGCCTTTCTAGCAACCAGCCACGACGGTACAGCTGGCCTCAAAAGCACCGCCTTCACTGTGTGTTTTTCCAGTGACTTTTTTTTCTTCTTTCAAACACAGCTGTGCTTTACACCAGCTGTCACTTTTTTTTTACTCTGTTACAGCTGTGCCAACACCAGCTGCCTCTTTTATAGTGCGCATCCAAAACCAACAAACACCGCCGCGCAATCCTCCGACGAGCACGACAATGCTTCTTCCGTCGCCAACCAACATTGCACACGTTGTCACGCGTGTCCGTCTTCTCTATGTATGGGTCCCATGCGCCTCCACCAAATCCGCGCGTGAGAGCGCATGCACCTATCTCCAGCCCCCTTCTGTAGGTCTTTTCATGATGTGGTGATTTTTCAATAACCTCATTTTTCAACTCTTCGTTCCGCATTGTATCTGCTTGTGAGAACTTAGTTTCAAGGACAAGGTACCATTTGCTCAGACAATCATTTTATTCCACCGACGATCAATCCGGTGGTGACTCTATTCCCACATATGAATCATATTAGTGGCGCTTTTTATTCCCACCGATAATCAATTCAGTTGTGACTCTTTCACAAAAGAAATACACAAATAACATATTTTTACAAGGTAGATAGAAAAATGGGTCAAGTCACAAAGGGGTCGTACAAAAAATAAAAACATGTTGGTGTCCTTTTAAGTTTGGAGTCCCGAACCCCACTAGGTTGTGGAAAACTTTGTTATAGAGAGTGGATGATAGAATTATGGGGTATTTTTTAGAAAATAATTTGTGTTAGTTATGGATATAGAATATTGTTCTCTGTAGGAGCTTGACTCTGGACATTAGATTAGGATATTCATCGTTTTGCAGTTTTCTTTCACTTCCAGAAGTAATACACTCCTTTATTTCCATTTTTGGTCTGCTTTCTTCCATTTATCCTTTCTGCAATATAGGTTTGCATCAAATGCTTCTCAGCTATAAAAATAATTTATTGACTAGAACAATTATTTTGAATTTATTTTCTGTTGCACATATAGATGAGCAAGTTTTTATTTATTTTTCGTAGTTGAATTCTTAAGCGCAACTTTCTGAACAACTTCTTTGTCATTTATTATTATTCTGTAGGGCTATGCTGCTGGAAATGCAATCCCAAGTCCTATGAAGAATGTGGAAAAAGCATTTTTGAGAAAGTATTGGGCTAAATGGAAAGCAAACCATACTGGTCGCACGTAAGTAGATTTTATCAGTCAATTGAAGTTATAACAGCACATATAAAAGTTTCCCTTTAAAATAAAACTTGATAGACCATAGACCAATGTTTAGGTAAGGAGAGGAAAGAAACTGAAATATTGTTTGACAGTAGAAAAGTCCCATTGAGGTAAGAGAGGAAGGACATAGGGAAGTGGGTTTGCTGTGGAAAGTGGGTTGGCATTATGTTTATTGTCAAGTCCAATGTTGTTAAATGGCAACCACAGTGCCATTGTGGCGGAATGGTGTGACGGTTTTTGGACAACTGCCATAGGTCGCCAATGGTGTATTTATATGGCGTATTTCTGGTCTTCCACCATCGACAACACTGGTCAAATCCTATTTTGTAACTCCCAGATTTTGTGTATTTTGTTGGGCATGCCATGCCCCTGTTGTTGTTGGGTTTTATTCTCCGGAACATATATCTTGCCAAAGATAAGCTGCATTGGTTTTGAAGTGGAACTTACCTTGAAATTCAGATTCTATCAGTTTGGTGCTGTAGCTCTCAGATCCTCGGAATATGAATTGAATCAACAAGATTGGGGGTGGGGGGGAAATGCAGACCATGGAGAGAAGGGTAAAAGAGATGAAAGAGAGTGGTGGCAGTCTCACTAAAGGCAGTGGACGACTTGATGGAGACCATGAGGGTTAGATTGCATGTGTCGGGTTTAAAAAGACAATTAAGAATATGTGATGATATTGATATCAATCAGACGAGGGAACATGGAAATAGGGATTAGGGAGTAAAAAATAGGGTTGCCGAAGGAGACTAGTGATTTCTACTTCACTTGAGAATTGAGATAATCCCTCTACTTCCCAGGTTCCTCCCATTATGGCGTATATTACCTCTCTCTTACACAGTCCTCACGCCTATACCTCAGTTCCCCACCATTACTGCCCTGAGGCAGTAAGTTAAGACAGTCTCTCTCAGTCACTATCAGGTGTGATCTCACAGTATTTTTCAGGTGCCAGCCCTTTCTTGGGCCTTCTGACATAAACTTTAGTGATTTTGGGCCTTGGGTCTGCAATGCCGATTCATTTGAACCCCCAGAAGTCAAAGTAGAAAACTTGGCACACGGCAGATGGTAGTTAGCCTCCTATTTGGTGGCAAAGTCGAAGAGGGGACAGGGGATCAGAACCAGTGACTAAATAGAAATTATACTTATTATTATAATTTTTATAATAGCAGAAGAAATAACTTTCATTTTCAGGTTGATAGGATTTTTACATGGTTAGTTATATAAGGTTTGGATTGGGACACTTTTGGGATGGAAGAGAGTTACTGTTCTACATCCCTCATCCCTGCTTCTGTATTTGATTTTCTTCTGCAATGAAGATTGGTTTCTTGCATTATTTCTGACTTTTTGATCCAGTTCTAACTTCTACGCTTGCTTGAAAACTCTGAATATATCTCCCAATTTTTTTGGAGATTAACACAAATTTGTGTCTCACCAATTACACCTATTTTTTTCGTTTCAGCCGTGCAATGCCACATATAAAGACTTTTGCTCGATACAATAATCAGAATCTCGCGTAAGAGCTTTATCAGACCTATTCTATAATCTTCGATTTCCAATGTTGAATTTTTGACACTTTAGTGCACTGCTAAGTCATGCTATAGATAGTTAATCATGAAACATCATCTTTCTAAATAGTTGGTTCTTGTTAACTTCTGCAAATCTGAGCAAAGCTGCTTGGGGAGCTCTTCAGAAGAATAATAGTCAGTTGATGATTCGTTCATATGAGGTGTGTTTTTTTTGTCTGACTATTTCTGTTTCTTATGCTTGGAGGATTTGTTACCCAGTGCTCCAGAGGATGCACTAAACAATATTTATATGCACATTTTACTTACAGCTGGGTGTGCTCTTTCTATCTTCGTTATCGAAACGTGGATGTGAATTTTCCTGTACTAGTAATGTTAAACTATCCAAGGTATCAGACAGTTCCTTACTCATTCATGATGTTTTATTCTTGATATGATTAATCTTCAATTGGTTAGAGAGAAGAGATCTTTTGATCACCTTTCTGACTATGGAAATGAGAATTACAGGACAAATGCTCGGCACAGGAAACGTCTGAAATGAAGAAAACTAAACTTGTAACCCTAACTGGGCTTACAAGGGATACTACACATTCATCATCTGAAGTTATCATCCAGTTACCTGTGCCTTATGAGCTCCCTCCCTTGCCCTACTCTTCCGAAGGTCCTGACCTGTTACTCACCTGTTCTAAGTGGGCTGACCCATTATGTGTTTTCTAATTATCATCATTTTTCCTCTGCAGATGTGCCCTGGTGTTGGGACAGACGATATTCTAAGAAAGATGTCTATGGTCAACTTGGGCCTCGGATGTAAGCATTTCAAGGTTGATAGCATTCTTAGTGTAAATATGAATTGGTCCCCTCTCCCGTATTCTAACTCAAATTTGGCAAGCTTGAAGAACATGACACCATTCGTTTTGCAACCTAGAGATCTCTCATGCAGTTGTGTGTCGTTAATTGGACAAAGGTATTTCACTCTTCAATTCACATGTTATTTTTGTGTCAAAAATCAAGTTGAACTAAGTGTTGGTGAGGATGCGAAGAATCAAGCTGACTTGGGTGCTATCTGAATTATGCTCACTTTTGCAGGGTACCATGGTCTTTAGTGAAGCAACGCTCCTTTGCAGTAGGGATCCATTCTTTTCATTGGATGGGCATGTTTAAAGTGAGCGGCTACTGTGTCAAAGCTGTAGCAAGTTAGCACTGTGTAAGTAGTTTTAGTGGAGGATGGATATGGTTTAAGTAGTCTCGTGCTTCCTAGCATTGGGATTTTGTCTGAGTCAAAGCTATGAGTAGCACTTTCTCCTTTTTCTCAACTCTTTGAACTGATCACTAATGCACAAATCGATGTGAACTCTCCAATGAGAACGTGAGAAGGGCTGAATTTTCACATCCCTCAATTTCTTAAAATCCGCACGTGTCTGAAAGTGCATTTTCGGATTACATAAATTGTTTGAAAGTGCACTTGCGACACAATTAGCAACTTTTTAGGATTTGTATCTTCAAATTGATAGTGGAGGTGGAGAAAGATACTCCCACATGACAATAGCTTTAAGCTTTTGAACATGCGTGCTATGAAATAAATACAAGCATCCCAAGCTCATGTGCTTTCCAATAACACAGTCTAAGGCTAATTGTTGTTTAAGTTAATGTATCTTCTGCAGTATGGAAATGACGTGGATGCGTTACATTCGGTGCTTCATATTTTAGTCTTCATATTTATATTAGCAAAATTGCTCCGGTAGACCTTTAAGTTATTTTATTGCAATAGATTAATCCTTTCAGTTTTTTTCCAACTAAGCGCTTGTTTTGTTTCCATGGTGAGTTTGATATGTTTTCACCGTGAAAACAAACACTCTACAAGCCATCTCAAAACATGCACACCATTATTACTTTTTACAAATTTTGACAAAAAACACTTATGGGCTGTCATAGATATGACACAAATTCGTCGATGCTAGTGTGGCGATGTCAACTTGTTTTTTTAGTAAAAAGTTAGTTTTTTATTTAATTATTTATTAGAAAAATAAAATTTTTAAGAACCCTGAAAATTTTGATTTTCCCTCCTTAGTCCATTGAAACTTTGGGGGTATATGGGTTTCTTAGTAGTGTGCAACAATGTCAGGTTTGGTGTCTTGTGATTTGGAGAGTAACTCATCTTCGTAAGCTTCTTCAAGAGCTTATCTGAGTTTCTTTTTATGTTTGGCATGGATTCAGCCTTCCCATTGCTCTTCTCGTACATGATCAGAGAAGCAATGAGAAATGGGCTTCCAAAACGAGAGATTGTAACTTCCTCTTGTACTCAAACAAAGCAGTCTAGGCTGGACTGTTAGCTTTTGTACCCCCCATTTAAACTTGTACCCCCAATTTTTTAAAAACTCAGTTTTATCCTTAATAAATTCATTCACGTGAGCGGTAAAAAAAAATTACTCCAAAACCTGACCCCTCGTTGAAATTTCTGGTAAGTAATTTTTTGCAACTAAATTTTCGGTAGTTATATTTATTACCGGAAATTTGGTCAATGAAATTTCCGGAAGCTACTGAAAATTTTAAAAATTTTGAAAAATCCGGTAGTTAGTTTTTGTTCACCGGAAATTTCGTTTTTTGAAATTTTCGGTAGTTAATCCGGAAATTTTAAAAATTCGGTAGTTATTTTTTTTGTTTTTTTTTTGAATATTTTTTTAATTTGTTTGTTATTTTTGCTCCTCTGGTCAATAAAAAATTATATATAAAAAAAAAAGTTACACAGTGTACTGAAAATTTTAAAAAGGAATGAAATTTCCGGTAAACAAACTGGAAAATTGAAAAATCCGGTAGTTAAAAATGCATACTGAAAATTTCAAAAAATGAAATTTCCGGTATTGATTTTGAACTACCGGAAATTTCAGTCCTCTTAAAATTTCCGGTAAAAACTTTTTTTCAGAAAAACTCACTTTTCGGATTTTTCAAGTGTGGGGTACATTTTTTCTTATTTTGACTTTTACTAATTTTTTTAAGGTTATTTTGGGTATTTCACTCAAAAAACATTAAATTGGAAGTACAAGTTTAAATGGGAGTACAAAAGCTAACCGTTCTGAGGTGATATTGACCCAAAAAAGGCCACCCAAACTCCGTGCACCATAACAATGCTAATTATTTTTGTGGGTTAATCCTTACAAAATTTACCCTCCAACAAACAGTTACCTCACGAGTTCCTCAACTGAGACAAGAAAATAAAGTAGCTGGAATGTGAATTTGACAGCTTCCCTTACCCTCTAGAAACTATAAACATTTTTCGCAGTTACAAACGAAGTTAGACAACACAACATGATTAATTGTTTTGTTTCTTGGTTATCTTCAGTCGGTGATTTCAGCTGTAGGCGGTGGTTTACTTAGAGTTGTTGCAACATGGAGTTTGACTATAGTTCTCACTTGAACTATAGGGGTTTAACCATTGTTGGATTTGTCACCGTGTATTGGAATTTCTTCGCTTATTTCGTTTGTTGTCATGAGGTTGTGGGCGATTTTGGACATGGAACCTTTAAGATGGGGTGAGACAAATCTAAAGGATGTTGATTGGATAGTGTATTTGTCGTGGGTCTTGTTGGGGAGTCCATGGGAGGATCAAATGCTTGAGTACTATAAGAGAATCTAGCACTATATCTCAACTCAAACTCTTAAAAGCATTAGGTATATGAGTAATTACTCTTATATATCAAACATGTAGCTTATTCATAATCAATGTTTGAATTAACAATTTACATTTGAATCCAATAGTTCTTGGACACTTATTTGCCACTTCTCTGATATTGCTATGATAATTTGAATAGTGTGGTTGCAATGGAAATTCTATGTTCGGAAGAAAATAATGGTGGTGGCGGAGTTGATGAGAGGAAAGGAAAGAAGATAGAAAAGAAAGGGATAATTAGTGATAAATCAAATTATTTTTGTTGAGTTATAATTAATAAAAATGAGAAATCAATTAAATTGTTGCACCAAAGAAAGATTCTACCCCGCCAACATGCCACCTCAATATTTTTGGAAGGATAGATTCCATCAATGACCAAAAATAAAAGAATTTGAACCGTTAAGGATGAAAATAAAATAACTTATAAATACTAGAATCAAATTCACCACATATTACATGGACCAAAAATAATATTTACCTTTTTTTTCCTTAACTTTTTGGTTTCTAGAGGAAGGATACCTTTGTAATCTAGGGTTTGATTAGAAGATAGATAAATTTTGGTTAAAAATTGTTTCTGTCATGATTTTAACTTTGATCTCCCCAATGATTTGATCTTAACTGAAGTTCATAAACACTTGAGCATATCCACTTGATTATAACCTATTCATACTTTGTCTACTTTACTTCCAATACATACGATAGTCACACATTGATCTTTCTCCTTTCCGTCTATGTTAAAAAACACACATTGAATGAGATAGAGCTTAAATATGTGTTTATAAGTGAGAGAAGTTCTCACCTTACAAATCGATTTTGTAGAGATTGAATTAAGCCACTCAAAAACTCTGGTATTAGAATCAATTTAAGATTCATTGAGCCATTAGTTACCGCTATAGGACCACTGAGATGACGCTCCAGATGTCCAATCATAGACGTGACAAATTGTATTAAAAATCTCACATTAAATAAGATAGAGTTTGAAATATGTTTAAAGTAAAAGCAAACGTTACTTTACAAACTAATTTGTAGTTGAGAGAGTTAGGTCCTGCACCTTGAAGTCCTTTCATTTCTTGCTCATTCTTGTCCACAGGATATTAAATATTATCCTTATATGTGATACCTTTTTAAAAAAGACTTAGTTCCTTTATATAAGATATTATTCAAATTACAAAAAACATTAATTAATTTTTAATAAAAATACTTCTAATTACTGTAAAGAAATTAAATACCAATCATTTATCTCTTTTAATAATTAAATAATAATTTTGAAATGAGAAGATACATTATCGTTAAATTTATTGTGAAAATTACTTGTTTTTAATTTATAATTTGTGTACATTGATAAAATAGATCTTACTTACATATAAATATATATAAATATATGACATAAGTAGTATTATTTTCGTTCCTTTTTAATTATTATTTTTAAGTAATTTACATATACCGATGAAACTATCAAATTTTTGTTACTTTTTATAAAATTATTAGTCTTTTACTTTTTAATTGTTTATTATTTATTTTCATTTTTTTCTTTTTCTGCGATAAATAGTTAAAAGATAATTTTGCTATATCAATAATTATTAGTATTTTAAATTTTGAAAATAACAAATAAAAAATTTTAAAAAAGTGTTCTTTAAAAACAACTAAGGAGTAATTGATTAATGACATAAAAGCACATAAGCATCTAGATGACTTATGTTTGGATTCATAAACAGATTCCACATGTATACATAACTTTTTCTTTTTTTAATAATAATTTTTTATAAGTATTTAATCTCGTTAACTCAATACCTTAATAAAATACTAAATAAGTCTCGTCAGTAATTCTATATTACTATTTAAACAAATTCATTTATTTTAATATAATTTATTGTATACAACCACATAAAGTGAAGATATATTCTATAGCAACCTTTTTTCACAGGCATATTCAAAACAATTTCTATATAATAGAGGTGTCTATTTATCTTATGTTTTAATAAGTAAAACACTTACTATTGTGGATGGAGTGGATGTACTAAAGCATCTTACTTTATCTTTTTGAAAGTACTAAAGCATCATAAATAGCACAGAGAGAGGAAACTATGACTAACAATAATACCGTTTTATAATGAAGTGGTCGAGTCAAATGACTCAGCACGTGGGTTTAGTTATTTTCCTTAGTTTCAGCACGTGGATTTATGCATATGTACACTGTGTAGAAGATATATATCATGCTATGAAGTGCTATGTAACTATTATAATAAATCCAATTTCATAGCTTTAATTTTTTCTGGAATTGCTTCAACCATATAAGTTTTATTTTTATTAAAAAAATCGATATTAATTTATTCATGTTATAACCAAAAATACAAATTGATCAAAATTAAAAAATGTGACTTTGTGAAGAAGCTCACACTGTTATCATTCGATAAAAAAAATAGATATAATTTTGATAAAATTATAGTGATTGGAATATCTATATTTTTGGATATATAACATTGCCATCAATAAAGTCATTGATTGAATGTCTGTACTCGATCAAAGTTAATATGTCAATTTGAGTACTGTAACGAGACAGAAAAGCCAAACAACGTCACACTTATTTAGCAACATAACAGAAAAACACGAACCAAAAGTAGATATATGTGATAATCACTTATTTAAATAAAAGATTAAAAAAATATAAATAGGTGATTTTGAAACAAAAAATAATCTCAAGTCACTTCTCTTTTGCGACGAAAAAGAAAGAGAGATAAGGAGAGCAAAAGAGACAACGCAATAGGTTTTTGTGTGCTGTGTAGCTATGACGATTAGGTATAAACTAATATATGGTAGGTTTGGTTGAAGTTTTAGGATTTGAAAAAATCTCATATTGCTTGGAATTATAAAAGAAGGGGATTCTCAAGAGTAAATATATAATTGTAGTTTTTCATTACAATTTACACTAATCAAAAATACTTTAAGCATGTATATGATTATTTTATTTTCTCTTCTATTCTTGTGTTAAAGTATTGTGAGATGTAGTTCAAATATTAATTTTGGACAGTGTGGGTATACTTAGGTCATGATGAGTTTGAGATTCTAATATTTTTTATGTTTTTCAATATAGATTTTGCTAATGTCAGTATTTTTACTTCTCAATGGTTTTATCCCTATGGGTTTTCATAATAGGGTTTTTAACGAGGCATAGTTTGTATCTTGAGGATTGTGTTTCTTGGATTTTGGCATAGTTCCTTCAAACATCTTTTTATTTTTTTACTTTTAATAATATTTTAGAGTGCTGAAAATGATTGATGATTAAATTGGAGTGTCGATATAATTGAGATGTCAGATTAATCATGTGATGTCTTTTCATAAAAAAGTTGATAGCGGTGGAGATGAAGATTCGTTTGCAAGTTCAACTAAAAAATTCATGCATTCTTTGGAAATAAAGTTATCTTCTTGATAACCAAGTAATGCTTAAGAGTTAATGAATTTCAATTATGGATGAACTGTTCGGGAGAATTCAAACTCAAGTTTGAATTCTGGCCGAAATAATTCTTAGTCAAATTTTATTTATCTCTCAATCGAATTTAATATTATTAGGGTTTTGTTCCCTTGAGAACTAAAGAGTTAAATAAAAATGAAGTTATTTTCCTGTTGTAAATCCCCCATTTGGTCGCCAATACACTTATAACAGTAATAATAACAACAACAACAACAACAACAAAAATATCTTTAATAGTCTAATGGTTGTAATTAATTGATAGTATAAAAACTCTTTAGACTAATCGTGCATGAAAATTAAACTCTTACTAAATTTAATTACCATGCACTACACGAATATCACATCAAACCCTATTCATGAACAATGATTATAGAGGTAGTTATGGTAAAATTCAAATATTTTTAATAATCTAACCGAGATTAACTTGTAAAAAGATTTTACATAATTGTGTATATGAATTAAATCAATAATAATAATAATAATAATAATAATAATAATAATAATAATAATAATAATAATAATAATATGTTTGGTCCTAGTAAATTAGCATTTTTTATATTTTGTCTTTGTAAATCATCTCTACCATTAGAGACTATTAAAAAAAGACACGAGATGGAAAACGAAGAAGAGACAAAAACATAAACTTACAAAAAAAAATCATTCATTTATTGAGGACCAAATATATATTTAAATTTATATTATTATTGATAATTGATTATTGGTTATTGATTTTTCAATCTGAAAAATATAAAATAAAAAATAAAAAAGGAAAGTTAGAATCCTAGATTTTATCTCAGCGGATATTAAGGAGAGAATGTGGGAAAAGGCTGAACCATAGACATACATATCAACTTAAAATTATCTCGTGTTTTTTTTATAATTAAAAAATCAAATTCAGGAAAACGAAAGGTCACATGCAATGGATTAATTAATTTAGATTAAGACTTCGTTTTTTATTTATATAAGAATGTAGATTTAGACTCTTTGACAAAGGTTGTGCATAATAGTTTTATATGATAATAGTTGAAGCTATAGTTAACATAGGAATTTGGATGTGTGAAGAAAAAAACTACAAATATGAGAATATCCATTATCAAATAATGTCATCATACTTCATTTAATTCAATGATAAAAGATTCGCACATGAATTAGCCTACCAAACATTGCTAAGTAAAATAAACTTGTGTAATAATGTGTTCCACTTTCTGTGTACTATATTAAGAACATTTGTCCTCATCATTGATGAATATGCATGATAGAACAAAATGTATGCACGCCACTCTGCAATAATGTCTTCCACTTATATTTTATAAAACCTTGTCTTGTAATGATTCATACCTATACATAATACAAGAAAATAAAAGATATGAAGGTGACCCCTCAGCCCACTTGGTATACTTTTTTCACTAAAACAATAAAAAATATAATTAATAGTCCAACTTCACCAACAGCCATACTTTAGAGTTTACATAAATTAAGCCAGACAACACATAAGAATTTAATCACGTGTATAAAATAAAAAATAAAAGTTTAATGAATCTGTACCGTCGGTGTACATGCGCCATTAGATTTGTAATCCTTATCTTCAAAATATGCAATATTTTGGTCTATATATAAGTTTGATGAAGTAATGAAAGATCATAGTGAGAAACCAGCAAGCTTATGAGTATGGCTACTACACAAGAAACTTTGTTAGACAAGCCAAGAAAATCCCTTCCCAAAACATTTTGGTTAATTTTGTCTTTGGTTGCTATCATAAGCTCATCAGCCCTTGTTATTTCACATTTGAATAAACCAATATCCTTCTTTCACCTCTCCTCTGCTCCCCATTTGTGTCAACTTGCAATTGATACAAAATCATGCTTAACTCATGTCTCAGAAGTATCTCAACATCAAACCTTGCCAAACACAAAAGACCACAAATTCAATACTTTAATATCCTTGTTAACCAAGTCAACCACACACATTAAAAAAACCATGGACAAAGCCAATGTTATCAAACGCCGAGTTAACAGTCCTAAAGAGGAACTTGCTTTGAATGACTGTGAGGAACTAATGGACTTGTCAATGGATAGAGTTTGGAACTCAGTGTTGACACTAACTAATAATAACATTGACTCACAGCAAAATGCACACACATGGCTAAGTACTGTGCTTACTAACCATGTAACTTGCTTGGATGGATTAGAAGGTTCATCTCTGGTTGTTATGGAAAGTGATCTTCATGACTTGATATCAAGAGCTAGAAGCTCTCTCGCCGTGCTTGTCGCGGTTTTTCCTTCAAAAGATAGTGATGGATTCATTGAGGAGAAGTTGAATGGAGACTTTCCTTCTTGGGTAACAAGTAAGGATAGGAAACTTTTGGAGTCTTCAATTGGAGACATAAAGGCAAATGTTGTGGTGGCTAAAGATGGAAGTGGCAAGTTTAAGACTGTGGTTGAAGCTGTTGCATCTGCACCAGATAATGGTAATACTAGGTATGTTATCTATGTGAAAAAGGGAATCTACAAAGAGAATGTAGAAATTGGAAAGAAAAAGAAGAATGTCATGCTTGTAGGTGATGGTATGGATGTAACAACAATCACAGGCAGCTTGAATGTCATTGATGGATCAACCACTTTCAAAAGTGCAACTGTCGGTAGGAATTTTTAATCAGATACATCAACTTTTGTTAACTCAATTTTCTCTTATATTTAAGATAAGAAAAAGTAAAGACTTATATTCTTATATAATTTGGTTTTGCAGCTGCTGTTGGGGATGGGTTTATAGCTCAGGACATTGGATTCCAAAACACAGCAGGCCCAGAGAAGCACCAGGCAGTTGCTCTCCGAGTCGGTGCAGATCAATCCGTCATCAACCGATGCCGCATTGACGCGTTTCAAGACACTCTCTATGCACACTCCAACAGACAATTTTACCGTGATTCCTACATTACCGGTACAGTTGACTTTATCTTCGGGAACGCAGCTGTTGTATTCCAGAAGAGCAAACTCGCGGCCCGAAGGCCCATGAGCAACCAAAAAAACATGGTCACAGCCCAAGGTAGAGAAGATCCAAACCAAAACACTGCAACTTCAATTCAACAATGTGACGTAATACCAAGCTCGGACCTCAAGCCCGTGGTGAGCTCGATCAAAACATACCTAGGCCGTCCATGGAAGAAATATTCAAGGACTGTTGTTCTACAGTCCTTGATAGACAACCACATCGACCCAACTGGTTGGGCCGAATGGAACGACGCGAGTAAGGACTTTCTACAAACATTGTACTATGGAGAATACTTGAACAATGGACCAGGTGCCGGTACCAGCAAGAGAGTGAATTGGCCTGGTTATCATGTTATCACAAGTGCAACAGAGGCTAGTAAGTTTACAGTAAAACAACTCATCCAAGGTAATGTTTGGTTGAAGAACACAGGAGTGGCTTTTATTGAAGGCTTGTAGATATGAGCTTCAGCAACTTTGTACTGCTATGTTTTGCAGGAACTAAAATACAAAAAACTATGCTTTATGGCAGCATAATGAGGTTACCGAAAAAACATTCTTACATAGGATGTTTCAATAATCTTTTAGTGGTATTATTGTAATGAATGTGTCATGTCTGGAAAATAAATTTGTCTTACTCTTTACTCGTGCTTCAACCATCCTAGTTTTAAATATTCCAATAGACAGTTGTCATCTTACATTTAATGCAGGAATTTCTCAATGCTTGACATAGACATACATTCAAATACTACAATTTTATTTTAACCATAAATTATAAATTAAGATTGAGATAACAACCAAGTAGGATGCTGGATTAGAGTTCCTAATTTCAATTTAGGAGTAGTTGAACAAATTTAGATTCTTGCGCACACATCCATACAATGTAGTCAGTGATTGCGTGATCGTTCAATTAAGATCAAATGATCTAAATTTTAAGTAGATTTTGATTTTTTTTAAACTAAAATTATTAAATTTGAAATCTAAATAATCTAATCTTGATCAGGCGGTCACTCGCAGCAAATTTTTATCCAAAGTTGAACACTAAATATTTTACCACAAAATTCGTATAGACAAATTATCTTAAAAATGAAAAGAAAAAAAAAACTCTTAAACATATTTTATTATCTAGATTCTAATATCCTGACTGCCTGTAACTTTATTTCATGAATGAAATATGAAAACACCAAAGTAATTGATTAAGATTTTGAAGACCAAAATGTGCAATGATAGGAGACATGTTATGAGACATATTACTTGTCCAGTCAATTTGTGTGATAAAAATAAAGAATAATTTGAAACTCCATCTAAGTGTGCATGGATTCTTTCCAAAGCATCCAACATAATTGAGAATTGACTTCTTTTGTTGTCGGTAATGACCTGGAAATAGAAGAAAAAAAAAAAATTTATTACATGTTCATGATTCTTATTCACATTTTGCTCATGAGAAACAAAAGAGCCACCATATATGGTCAGAATAGTATGGTTCACAATATATATATGAGAAAGGATAAGTGTTTCAAAATGAAAGTACATTTGTCCTTACATAAAAAGTAAGAAGATAAGTAATGTGCCAAAGAAGCACCTCATTCAATCAAAATCTAACAGTTTTGATATTTTTTAACAAAAATTTTAATTTTTATATTTAAATCATCTTATCTTTATTCGGATGATTATGATCACATTAGAATATGAAAAATTAAGTTTATATTTAAATGTAAAGGATGTTTTAGAAACATCCACATATAAAATAGATCTATTAAATTTATTTCTACTTTTCTAAATTATTAATATATCTCGACAAAAGAATAAGTGTTTATAAAAAGGACTACAGTAGTAATGCACAACCCATATCATGAAAGACACAAACTTCAAATTTGATTTTTAATAACAGCGGTTTATTAATCTATTAATATAAAAATGAATTTAATGATTATACTGTCAATATAAAATAATTTTATCTTGATATCTAATAAAAGATTATAAATTTTTTAGGTCGCACTATGAAATTCAATAACTATACAAAGATGAAATAATGTAGCAAAATAATAAATTTTTATTAGTAGTAAGTGTAAAACTAAAATTATTTACACTTATCTTACATATTCTTTAATTCTTATAAAAATAAACACAAATAAGTGTTCAAACTACAAGCCTGTCAATCAATTTCCAACAGATTGAACATGATCATGGCTGAGGACAAATCAGTAAAAAGCAGTGGCTAATTCCACTGCCTTTCTCTTTCTTTAACCATTACACATGGATACATGTGTTATATGATGTTTTTTTAACACTAGAAAAACAGTTCAACTTAGAAAAAAGTTCGATCTAGTAGAAAAATTCACAGATACAAATTGAAAATCTCACGTTCGACTTCGGGTCATTATGAAAAATGTTTAATTTAATATATTGTTAGTTGAATATGGACATTGATAATTGAACTAAACCTTAAATATTAATAATATTTAATTTTTATAACTAAAAAATGGATAATATCACACTTGAGTGTATATGTAAATTGGTCCTTAATTCAAATTGTAAGTGTTATTCAAATTATTTATAAATTTTATAAATTGACAAATATATATCTAAAATTATTAAATATTAATCAAAATAATTTATATTTAAATTTTTATTAGTAAAATCTATGATGTGACATGTTAATTAAATATACTACCTTATACGTTCATCTCATATCAATATCATCTCAGCATAAACTAATTTTCTTATAAAATTGAAATTTCACATGGACTAATTTGTCAATAATTAGTTCATCTATAATGACATTAACTCACAAATTTCTCTTTTGAGATGACAAATTTTCACTAACAAATTTGTCTACAAGTAAATGATATTGATGCAATATTGATAAATCACATGTTCAATTATAGTGCCATATCAAAATTTATAACATAAAAAATTATTATAAAATTATTTTAATTGATGTTTTACAATTTAAAAAATATATTTATTAATTTATACGATGCTTATAATTTTAATTACCGTTTTTTCATTTCCCTCTATCACACTTGTAAGTCACTGAAAATTCATAATTGTTATAACGATTAGAGTGTTTGTTTTATCGATCAAAACTGGATATCCGTTTCCAGAGTATGTTTGGGTGTCATTATTTCATTGGACAAACTCACTTTTAGGACAAAATTGGATTTACACAAAATTTGATCAGATATACTTTTAAATTTAAAGTTTTCCATTTGCATGGTTTGTTACCTTTTTGACCCACCACTGCATTTGCTTACGCTGCATTGGTATTATATTAACAAAAAAATCAAGGTATATATTGGAATTATAGAAAAAAAAGCACATTGATTATCAATTGTTTTCATTTTTTAAAATTGTCAAGGTTCAAGATTGAATTTCAAATATTTCTTATCAGTATACTTCTTATCTCTCACCTCAATTATCAAATCAACATTATTACTATTAACTTTTATACATATCAAAAATAACTTCGCGAATATATTAAGAAACATAATAAAGTGTTGGATTTGTGTTGGTAACAATTGCTGCAGTACTTTAATAGTGAAGTTGTTGATGAAGATTATATGTAGCAAATTTCAAAGTGTATTGTTACACTAGCCTTTAGGTTCGATTCGTCCCCACCAATCAGATGCAAATGAGATAACCAGTGAATCCCCTTCAGAATAGTTTGAAAAACCTTAATATGATTTACACTATCACACCAAGAGTATTTTTCAATAGTATGTTACAAAAGAATGTTACATATTCTTTACTCATGCATTAGAGAAGAATAAGATGACTTAGAATATAAGAATGAGTGAGAAAAGTGGATGACAATCTCAAATTTTTCGTGTTTTCATTATGTCAAAAGTGACTATTTATAGAAAAATAATGTCACTTGAGAAAGAGGTACAATTCTTGGGTTTGTCATTCTATTTTGCGAAAGTATATATGCATATAACGTTCATTAATTAATTAAAATGTTGCAATGGTCTGGTGGTTGATCAACGCCTCTTTACGCGCACGACCCATGTTCAAATCCGTTCGGTGTTCCTTTTCATAAAAGAAAACAGTTGCGCCTTTTCAAAAATAACTTATGCAAAAAGAAAGCACACGCAAGGATCTTAGTTTTACAATTAGAACACAAACACTAAACCAACAACTAAATCATGTCAAATAAAACCAATTATATATATATATATATATATATATATATATATATATATATATAAGAAATATCTCACAATTCCCCACCATTTTCAAAATATACTTAGTCCCATAATTTTGGAAATATCATAGTTTTAGATAATGGTATCTTACAATTTGAACCACTACTTAGTAAGCTATGAGTATCACTTATCCCGAATAGATTGGTAGACAAGCTTTGAACTAGTTATTCATTAGAATAATTATGCACAACTTACACATGAAATCTCGGTACTATCGAAAAAAATATACAGATGACACATTTGATAAAGCTTTGTGTCACATAGCCTTTTGATGAGAATTTAAGAGTCAAGCCCTTTAACTCGTTGAAGCGGTCTCGCTTCATCCTCCCATAGTGTAGACTATATCATAAATACATCCATAATATTATTTTAGCAAATTCATGCTATGTGTCTATTAAGAGTAAAACTCAATCTTCCAACTTTATACTTATGGTCCAAGTACTTTCAACCTTTGGGATGTATCTGTATCCAAGTACTTGCAATCACTCTAATAGTGTACTTTATCATTGAACTGAAGACTTGATGTTACTCAAGTGTGAGTCGATTTTCCATCATTGATGATTAATTAGATATGAGCTTGAGTCTCATCCCCAATGATGTCTTCAACACCATGTCCCTTGTCAGACCTTTCGTCAAAGAATTTGCAAGATTCTTTTCAGTTCTTACAAACACTATGGATATTACTCCATTTAAAATCAAATCATTTACATAGCTATGTCTTAGACCAATATGTCTATATTTTCCATTATATACTTGGATATATGCTTTGGATAATGTGGATTGACTATCACAATGTATGGAATCTGATGCCATTGGCTTTGGCCAAATTGGTATCTCACACAACAAATTTCTTAGCCATTCTGCCTCTTTACTACCTACAGCTAGGGCAATGAACTCTACAGCCACAATGGAGTCGACAATGCAAGTTTGTTTCTTTGATCCCCAAGAAACTGCACCTCCACCAAGGTTGAAGATTCATCCACTTGTTGAAGCATGATCCTCAACATAAGTTACCCAACTAGCATCTGTATATCCTTCCAAAACTGAAGGATATCCACTATAGACTAAAATATAATTAAATGTTCCTTTCAAATATTTTAATACTCTATTAACAGTCTGTCAATGTTCTTTACTTGGATTGCTAGTATACTGACTTAATCTACCTACAACATATACTATATCAGGTCTGGTATAGGTCATGGCATACATCAAGCATCTAATTACCTTTGAATAATCTAATTATGCCACAATACATCCTTTATGTGGTTGTAAACTAACATTTTGATCAAATAGGGTAGAAACATGTTTGCAATTGAATTGATCAAATTTCTTTAGCACTTTCTCAATATAGTGAGATTGGGATAAACCAATATTTACTCCATCTCTAATGATTTTAATTCCTAAATCACATTTGCTTCATCTAAATCTTTCATATCAAAATTTTTTGATAAGAAATTTTTAGTTTTTTCTACCTCATCTAAATTGGTGCCAAAAATTAACATATCATCCACATATAAACAAATCATAACACCATTTTCATTATGAAATTTACTATAAATACACTCGTTAGATTCATTTATTATGTATCCATTAGAAAGCAAAACTTTATCAAACTTTTGGTGCCATTGTTTGGGTGTTTGTTTTAACCCGTATAAAGATTTAGTCAATTTACACACTTTATGTTCTTGCCCTTTGATAACAAATCATTCAGGTTGTTTCATATACACCTCTTCATCTAACTCTCCATTTAGGAAGAAGTTTTAACATCCATTTGATGGATTACAAACTTATAGATAGAAGCTAGTGCCAAAAGCACTCTTATGGATGCAATTCTTGCAACAGGTGCATAAGTATCAAAGTAGTTGATACCTTCTTTTTGTGTAAACCATTTGGCAACAAGTCTAGCTTTGAATTTATCAATGGTACCATCAACTTTCATTTTCTTCTTAAAGGTCCATTTACAGCCTATTGGTTTGGATCCAGGTGGGAGGTCTACTAATTTCTAAGTTTTATTCTCCATTGAGTCTATTTCCTCTTGGATGGATTCTTTCCAAAAGGCAGAGTCTTGAGACTTTATTACCACTTCATATATGTCTAGGTCACTCTCTAAATTGTAGAAAATTGGTTCATAATTGTTAATGGAATCATTTGTACCTTCTACAAGGAAAATACAGAAGTCTAGTCCATAATTTTTCTCTTTTATGGCTCTTTTACTTCTTCTGGATTCTGAACATGTCAAAGTATCATTATTAGTTACATTATTTTCTAGACTTTGTACACTAGAACATACAATTTCTTTGGGATGTGGAATTGAATTAAATCTATTTTCTTGAAAAATTCCATCTCTTGACTCAATCACTGTGTTAATAGGATATGAGTCATTAGATTCAACAACCATGAATCTATAGGCCTTGCTATTTTCAGCATAGCCCAAAAATAAACTTTCAATTCTTCTTTCTCCTAATATCTTTCTTTTTGGTTCAGGAACCTTAACAATTGCTCTATAGCCCCAAACTTTTATACAGTTAAGATTGAGTTTTCTTTTCTTCCAGAGTTTATATGAGGTTATCTTGCTCTTTTTGTTATGAACTCTATTTAGCAAATAACATGCAGTTAGCATGACTTCACCCCAATAACCTTTAGATAAACCAGAATAGGATAACATGACATTCACCATTTCTTCTAATACTTTATTTTTCCTTTCTGTGATTTCATTTTGTTGTGGGGAATATGATACAGTTTTTTGATGCACAATACCAGTGGACTCTAAATACTCAAGATGATTGAACTCTCCTCCCCTATCGCTTCTAAAACACTTAATAAAAGTTTCATGTTGAAGTTCTACTTGTGCTTTAAATATTTTAAATTTGTATAAAACTTCATTCTTAGAGTGCATTAAATAAACATAACAAAATCTAGAGTAATCATCAATAAAAATGACAAAATACTTTTTACCACCAATTGTGGGCCAACCATGTAAATCACATACGTCAGAGTGAATTAAATCTAATACCTTAAAACTTCTTTAAACTCTTTTAAAATGTTGTCTTGTGATTTTAGTTAACATGCAAGTAGTACATGAATTTGGATTTTTATCAAAAGTCAGAATTAAATTTGATTTTATCATATCGTTCAATTTTCTAAAGTTAATATGTCTTAGTCGCATATGCCATAAATCACAAGACACAACAATATAAGCAGAAATCATATTATTATTATAGTTACTAACAACATTACAATTGAACATATTCACACAAAGGTAACCCTTCCCTATAAACATACCATCTTTAGAGAGAATAAATTCATCTCCCTCAAGTACACATTTGAAACCAAACTTGTTAAGTAAAGGTACATAAATCAAGTTCTTTCTAACATCAAGAACATAAAATAGATCTTTAAGAGTAAGTATTTTTCCATAAGAGAATTCAATCTCCACTGATTATTTTCCTTTGACTTGGACAGTTGAGACATTTTTCATGTACAAAACACTTCCATCTTCTTCATCAATGATCTTATACAGTTCTTTGTTTTTGTACACATGGCGGGTAACACCAGAGTCTATCCACCAAGATTCAACATCTTCAATCATGTTGAGTTCAGAAATGACAACAACAAGATTATCTTTTGTTGCACTTGAATTATTCTTTTTGTTCTTCCTTTTCAAGAACCTGCACTCATTTTTAATGTGTCATGGTTTTCCACAATGAAAACAACTTCCTTTTCTTTTCTCTCTTTGTTCATCATTACCATTGTGTTTTTCATGAAATTTATCAAAATCTTGATTTATTTTCTTAAAAGGTTTGCTTTAATTTCCTTCCTCCATTACATGGACCTTTTTATGAGAAAATTGGTTTTTAGTATCCTCTTGTTTATGGTACTCTTCTTCTAAACGAAGGTGATTACTCAATTGCTCAAGAGATATGTCCTCTTTTTTATATTTCATGGATTTTTTGAAATCTTTCCACGAAGGTGGAAGTTTGTCTATTATGGAGGATAAAATAATAGTTTCATTCATGTGCATTTGATGTTGTTTGTAGTTATTAAGAATATGTTCAATCTCATGCATTTGTTCCATTATTGATTTATTATCAACCATTTTATAATTATTAAATTGAGAAACAAGAAACTTCTTACTTGTAGCGTCTTCTTGCATGTATCTTGACTCCAATTTCTCTCATAGTTCATTTGCAGATATGCTACTTTGATATATATAGAACCAAGAGTTTGAAATTTTGTTGAGAATATGACCCATGCATATATAGTCATCATTATCCCACTTCTGTCTTTCTCTTGTTTCTGTTATTGTTTCCACTTTATTCTCTAGTGGTCTTTTGGTGTTCAGAACATACACCACCTTCAAAGTTGTAAGAAGGAATTTCATCTTTTTATGCCAACAGATAAATTTTCCTCCATCGAATTTCTCCAACTTCACAAAATTAGAAGTCATTTCTTTGAGTGATGCAGCCATTGATTGAAAATAAAATCGAACCTAAATATTGTTGAATTTATGTTGGTGACAAATGTTGAAAGACTTTAATAGTGAAGTTGTTGATGAAGATTATATGTAGCAAATTCTAAAGCATGTTGTTACACTAGTCTTTAGGTTCGATTCACCCACCAATCAGATGCAAATGAGATAACCAGTGAATCCTCTTCAAGGTACTTTGGAAAAATTTAATATGATTTGCACTATCACACCAAGAGTATCTTTCAATAGTATGTTATCAAATAATGTTACCTATTCTTCACTCATGCATTATAGAAGAATAAGATGACTTAGAATATAAGAATGGGTGAGAAAAGTGGATGTCAATCTCCATTTTTTTGTGTTTTCATTTTGTCCAAAGTGACATTATTTATAGAAAAATAATATCACTTGTAAAAGTGGTACAATTCTTGATTCTGTCATTTTGTTTTGCGAAATGATATATGCATATAACGTTCAGTAATACCAAGAGCATCTTTCAATAGTATGTTACAAAATAATGTTACTTATTCTTCACTCATGCATTAGAGAAGAATAAGATGACTTAGAATATAGAATGGGTGAGAAAAGTGCATGACAATCTCCAATTTTTTTGTATTTTCATTATGTCGAAAGTGACATTATTTATATAAAAATAATGTCACTTGAGAAAGAGGTATAATTCTTGGTTCTTCCATTCTGTTTTGAGAATGATATATGCATATAACATTCAGTAATTGACTAAAGCATTGCAATTGTCTGGTGGCTAATCAGCGCCTCTTTTCGGGCATGACCTGTGTTCGAATATGTTTGGTGTGCAAGGATCAAACTCGGGATATTACTCTTTCACAACTAGAAAACAACCACTGAACTAACAACTAAATCATGTCAAATAAAACCAATTATAAATACATATATTCACCTATATTTTAGGAATATCTATCATAAAGTACATATGGTTTGACTTCTTCTCAATCCTCCACAACTCAACACATTGCATGCATATGTTTTTGTTTATAAGCACACAATGATATAACTTTTAAGAATATTTTAAAAGTTTTAAATAAATTGAGTTTTATATTTTAAGTGAGAAATCTATTTTTATTAGAAAAATATTTTATTTTCTATTGTACGAGGTAATATTAACTTAGTCTAACATACACTAAACCACTAATTTTTGTTCTTTCTAATATTGACTTGGTCTAATCTCATACACTAAACCACTAACTCTTTTTTTCCTCCCTTTTTAGTTAATTAATCTCTCTATTTATTTGTGAAAATGATATACTTACTACAATACTTTTTATTTTAGGCCACACTAATGTTTCCAACGGCTAAAAAATTGTGGCCTAAAAAGTTTATATGTTTTGGGATGATTATACATTCTTCAATACACTTTTTTTATTTTCTAATAATAAAAAACACTGTCTACTCATTTTAGGCTACAATTCATAAAGTATTGAAAAAACCTCTCATCCTCCTTCCATTTTCTCTCTCTTTTTTCTCTTGGAGTGATATATTAATGATTTTCGAGGATATTTCTAGCTGTTCTCTGATGAGGACATATAAAGTATAACCAAGGAAGGAAGCATAAATAATATTCAAAGTCTTGGAACTCCAATGACAAGAGCATGTCAAAGAAGGCAAATGAGGCTCTAAATAACTTGATAGCCACTTTATTTGAAGCAAGTCCAACTCATGAAGAATTGAAGCCAAAGAATTCAAATTGAAGAAGTTAAGGAATGAAGATTGAACTATATGATCAAATTTTAATATTAGTTTTAATTAAAGTAGTAGACTGAATTAGTAAGAATATTTAGGCTTAATTGTAAAAAACTTGAGTTGGTCAAATTTAGAGGACTTGTAAGGTGATGCCACTATAAAAGGCAAACCTTTAGCTGATGCAAAGGGGATTTTGAACATATTTTTATTTTGAGAGACTTTTCTCTCTAGAGTTCTTGAAAGAATCACTATGAACTTATCAAAGGTTGTTAATCCTTGTGGCGTTCTTTTCGGCTTATCAATCCTTAGATTGTGATGCCATTATATTCTTTTGTCCATTTACTGAATTATAATTTCTAGTTTCCTTTACATCAAACCCTAATACACAAAATTTATCAATTTTTATGATCAATAACTTGCGCACATATCTCAAGTTTTACATAGTCATTTTCGGTGATTCAACAACCTAATTTTCATTTCAGAATGCCTTCTTTCACCTCGTTTTGGAATCTTCCGATTCGGAGTTTCGTAGCTTTGGTTATCGCGTTCTCCAATAAAATGTGATTTTTGTTCCAATCTATAAGTTTCCAACTTAAAATGATTGTTAAATTGATTCATAACAAAGATGATCATATCATTCTATTACCTCAATTTTTTATTGGGAAGCTTGTTATGGGGGCATGTAACATGCATGTTATGGGAATTTGTTTTTTTGTGTGTGTATATATCAATATCATAGTTTGAGAAGTTTTATTTTATTGTGAAAATATTATATAACATTTATATACTTATATTTTTTAGCGAATATTTAAGATGACTTTGGTACCTTGTAAATAGAAAATAGAAAATATTTATTCCATTAGTGAAAAAATAGAAAATGTTGATTGATATATTAATTTTTGATTAGTGATTGTATTAAAATAATAGAGTGATGTTTAATGAAGATTGTTTATATAAATATAAATATTTATTTGAATTTGTTTATCTCATTTGTCGCTTTAAAATTGTTCAAGTAGTTCAATATACGAAATCCATAATTAAATTAAATTTTTTTCTTAGTGAGTATGTTGTCGCTTAGAATTTATCTAAATAGACTTGATGAAGTATATTATGAAAGTCAGTTTGACAATATATACGATATTGTTTAAAGTGGATGAATCATTGTATTAAATTAATACAATGATGTTAATTAGACGTATGAGCTAATGAGAGTAAATCTATAAGTGGATTTATTTTATCCTAAATAAAAATATAGTCGCTCACTGGTCAACTAAGGAGACATGTATATAGATTTATTATAGAGATTGAGTTTATTGTTATAGACTTGAATATATACAAGATTGATTGACTTTGAGACGTCTTAGTATATATTTCTTGATGTAAGAAAATTTTGTCTTCATTATTGTGTGTAAAGTATGTATTTAATGAAGAGTTTATATCCTCTATTTATGAAGTCAGATAAAAGTGATCGTAGTCGATCCTCTGGCAAAGTCCTTGAGAAGAAATTAATATGTGAAACATCGACGAGAATTAAACTTAAGTCAATTGAAACAAACAAATGATAAAAACCCAACCTTTGTGATTGAACAAAAAACTTATTAATTCTGCTATCACAAAAAACTGATTAATTTTTGTTTTTGGTCATTTCCTATGGTTTACTTGAGAATGTGCTAGAAACTGCATTATTAATAGGGTGAGTTATACAACTTTTAGTGATGTTCATATCCCTTATAAGTGGTATATGTTTGCAACATATACTTGATAAAATCTACTATACAAATGTAAAATGTGGTTATTTGCATGATGTTGGTGAAATTTCTAGAGCACTAATGAGAAACCAAACATTCGGATGATCTATTAACACAAAACAACGTTAACAACAAAATTTATGGGGTGTGATGTAAGTGGTAGACCTCTGGCATATGCGAAAGTGGCTATGTGTTTAGTACTATCATTTTAGGACTGATTCATATCACTTGCTACATCAGTTGAATGCATCCCATCAATGATCTTAACCCATAAAATTTATTTTTGAGTCTTCTTTTTTGTCTTTTGAAATATGTGAGATTGCTGTAAATTTTGAGGATATTTCAAAAATGTTAAATAAATTAAGTTTTATATTTTAGTTTTAATTGCAGTTTTAGTCTTTTTATTTTTTTTCAATTCGTGAAGTTTGTTCTCCTATTTTAAAATTCAACAGTTTGATCATTATCTTGAATTTTTAACTAAAAAATAGCGACATAACATATTTTAAACGACGTAATATATGATACAATAATATTAAATGGTTAATACTAATAAAATTATAATAAAACCATCTAAAAACTTCAATTTCAATCAATAAAATCATTCATTTTTACAATTTAATTAATAACATATAAATAATTAATGTATAAAATAACTTCGTATTAAAATCGTATATTATATTATTTAATCTATATTAAATTATTATTTTTTAATTAAAAAAATCCAAACAACTAAAACTGTCGGATTTTATGTAAAACAAACATGTGTAATAATGTCTTTTACGTTCTTGGTATTATATTAAAGCATTCGTCCTGGCCATTCAAGCATATGAAACAAAAAAAATGTGTGCCTTGCAATAATGTCATCCACGTTGATTTTTTAATAAGAAATCATTTATTCTTTCATAAAAAAAAAATAATCATTATCCTATTTTGTAATGATTCATGCACATAAAATAATACAAGAAAAATAAAAGGTAAGAAGGTGACTCCACAGCTCACTTGGTACTCTTTTTCTTAAAAAAAGAAAATCAAACATTAAACATGTGACTGAACCAAAATATGAATGGTTTTATGACAAATGGTCCAAACTCCACCAAGAGTTATACTTAAGAGTTTACAATGAATTAAGCCAGACAAGAGATAAAAATTTAATCACGTGTTAGATCTTCGTTATAGTTTTAAGAAAAAATTGTATAAAAGAAATTAAACACTACGCCAAAAATGACATTTTATAGCGCGTCTTTTATAGCGCTTATTAAATACAAGCGCTGTTGTATGATATTTTAAAAATAACGGAGGATACAACGGCGCTTTTTTGACAAGCGCTGTAAAAGACTTTGATTTCACATAATTAAAGGACCTATTAGAGCGCTTTTTGGAAAAGCGTTGTACAAAGGTTTTTAAAAAAAATAAGGAGGTCTTTTACAGCGCTTTTGGACAAGCGCTTTAAAAAGTCTGTAAAAAAGCGCTGTAACAAGCTTTTTAAAAATAAAATAAGGAGGTCTTTTATAGCGCTTTTCTAAAAAGCGCTGTAATAGGCTTTTAAAAGTAAAATAAGGAGGTCTTTTACAGCGCTCTTTAAAAAAAACGTTGTAATAGGCTTTTAAAAAATAAAATAAAGAGGTCTTTTACAGCGCTCTTTAAAAAAGCGCTGTAATAGGCTTTTAAAAGTAAAATAAGTAGGTCTTTTACAGCGCTCTTTAAAAAAATCGCTTTTATAGGCTTTTAAAAATAAAATAAGAAGGTCTTTTACAACGCTCTTTAAAAAAAGCGCTGTAATAGGCTTTTAAAAAATAAAATAAAGAGATCTTTTACAGCGCTCTTTAAAAAAGCGCTGTAATAGACTTTTAAAAGTAAAATAAAGAGGTCTTTTACAGCGCTCTTTAAAAAAAGAGCTGTAATAGGATTTTAAAAGTAAAATAAAGAGGTCTTTTACAGCGTTCTTTTACCGCACTCTTTAAAAAAAACGCTGTAATAGGCTTTTAAAAAATAAAATAAGGAGGTCTTTACAGCGCTCTTTAAAAAAGCGTTGTAATAGGCTTTTAAAAGTAAAATAAGGAGGTCTTTTACAGCGCTCTTTAAAAAAAGCGTTGTAATAGACTTTTAAAAAATAAAATATAACAGTAAATCGCTTCAGTTTCCTCTTTATTACATAAACTTCACTACACTTCAGTGTCCTTCTCCTCTTCATTATCCTTCTCATTGCGAACCCTAATGTCCCTACGAACCATATTGTTAACCATCTCCATTGCAAATCATCTCCATATTTGTTATTATCCCTACAAACATTATTACGTACTCTTCTCAATGCGAACCCTACTCTGTCCTACGAACCGTTCGTATTTCTGCGCATTCTCGCTGTTTCTTCTTAAACGAAACCGTAACCCTATGAACTCTACGTATTTCTTCGCACTCTTTAGGTATTGTATTCATTTATTCATTTATTTTTTATATATATATATATATATATAATGTGTCTGTTAATGCTAATAATCACATTTATTTGATAGTGTTTTACAAGTTTTCCGAGCTCAAATGGGTGCTACAGTGTCGAAGCAAAAATCAAATAAATCACATGGATTCCAATAAAGGTTTGAAATGTATGGCTTTAAAATTTCATTAACAATCAATCCACAAATATTTATTGACTTATATATTTTATTTTATAGTGCTCTCGTCAAACTAACAACATAGACTGCGGATACTGTATATTACGATTTATGAAGGAGATTGTTGTTATAATCCCAGAAAGAGATCTAATTAAAATAAAGGAATGCATATTACAGCGCTTTTTTTAAAAAGCGCCGTAAAACTAATACAACAAGCAACACATTTTTAGAAGAGATTTACAGCGCTTTTTATTTATTTTAAAGAGCGCTGTTATATCTTTTTACAGCGCTAGATACTACAGCGCTTAATTTTTTGAAAAAGCGCTGTAAATGGCTTAAAGAAAGCGCTGTAAAATACCATCTTTCGCGTAGTGAAAATCAAATGGCGGAAGACAATGATTGATGAGATAACGACTCTAAATACTGATCGACACTCTTATTCCCTGTCATCTAAGGAATTCTATATTTGATTGTTATTATTAAGTATTCACAATCCATGCAAATTCATTTCCAAGTAGTTTTAAATATTTTTAAAGGTGGGTTTTAATTTTAAAAATTAAGTCCTAATAAAAGAAAGCATAATTTTGATAAATAAAAAATAAATATTTTATTTTATTTTTGTAAAATTTTCTTTTAGTTTTTATAAAAATATTCTCAATTTTTAAATCTCTAAATTTTTTTAATTTATTTTTAGTTTCTATTTTATAAAAAAATTATAAAAAGTTGATACTTATCTAAAACACATCCCTATAAATCAAATTATAGACTAAAAATAAATAAATTTTTCTAGAGACTAAATTTAAAATATCATTATTTAATTTATAAGAACTAAATCATATTTAATCAAAAAAAAAATGCACTCTTGATTGGATTGAATGCAATAAATATCACCCTATCCATATGGTTAGATTGACCACTTGGAAGCTAGTTTTTTTTGCAACTAAACACAATTTTTTTATCTAGCTATCGTGGCACCTTCTTCTAATCTAAATCAAAGATTTAAATATTATGTGATTCGGCTTAAATGATTTAAAAATTAACATTACATAATAATAATAATAAAAATAATAATAATAAAAATAATAATAATAATAATAATAATAATAATAATAATAATAATAATAATAATAATAATAATATTGGGTTTGTTGCTACGGGGAAGCTCCTGAATTTGATCAGTGTCGGCCTAAAGGACAGACACAAAATTTTATTTTATTTTAATTTTTATAAAGTATAAAAGTTCAATAATATATTATAAAAAGTCTTTTATTATAGTCACAAACAAAGATTAATATCTATATTGATTGTAGTGTTAGTAGTATAGTGTTGAGAATATATTTTGATATTAGAGACACTGCTTCTTACAAGTATCTTGTATTAAAGACATGATTGTTTTTTCAGTAAAATATTATAGTGAAACATTCGTTTTAACTTTTGCTATCAATCGATAAAATCTTATATAAATTAAATAATATATATTTTTATTGCAAATTATTTAATACTTTTCTTAATACAATTAAATTGGTTAACGAATATAGTAGGGGTGTGAGAAATATTAATTATAAATTGATTATGAGACCTAAAGTGAGTATATTGCTGATATGAGAAATATTAGTTATAAATTGAGAAATCACGAGACAAGTAGTAAACGCTAACAAGAGTTATTATAGTGGTAATAGACACACTATTTTCTTCTTCAAATTTTACATGAGTTCTTGATGTTGCTGTTGAACAGTTGAAATGTTTTATTTTATTTTTTGAAAAATATAGAGATAATAAATTTGAAAATGCTATTAATTCTATTAAAGAAAATTTCTATAGTTATTAAATAAAATATTAATAATTTATTTATTAATTTTTGAAAAGACCTTATCAAATAGTTTTGCTTTAGGTCTCATAATGTGCTGGTCCGACCTTGAATTTGATTATAAGTTGCATTAAATTTTATATGTCCTAAAGCAAAGTCCGAAAACTTTATATGGCCTAAAGCAAACTCCCTGTTTGACGGATTCAATATGTTCATAGAGGAATTTTGGTATGGTGTATAATTAAGCCTCATTTAGTGTTTTCTAAATATTCCTTTATTTACCAGCTAATTTATCTTGTTTATTTGGGTAACAATTTAATTACAAGATATAATTATATTGAGAGTCATAAGGTTTGAAAGAGGAACATAAAAATTGAAGTGATAAACATATCATAGTTCAAACTATCCGTCTAACAACTATTAATATTCACTATTAAAAAAATATATAGTGATATAGGAATTGAATATCACAACGACATTTGTTTCAACACTTTCATCCAACAAAACAGGTTGTGTTTCAATACTATTGAATGTAAGTGAATACTAAGGTCATGTTTACAAAGATTATTATTCAAAATGACATGTTCACTTATCTGAAATGAGTTCATACCTAACATTAGTCTAACGTGGATCTTTGTCCAACATTTCAGCCGCCTCACATACCTATTTCTAAATTTGCTCTATTCTAATTAAAAAGGCCAAAGGTCACTAACATGAAAGGTCTAGTATAATGGACAAATTCAAGTTGATTGAGTTAAAGTTACGAGTGTAATAATGTCTTCGACATTCTTTTTATTATATGAATCAAAACCTTTGTCCTAGTAGTTCATACAAATATATATAATATAACAAAGTTTATGCAAATTGATCCACTAATAATACCTACAATTATCATGTTTTAAAAAGGAAGAGGTTCTTCCGCCTCAAAATTCTCGGTGTTTTTTACTCGATTTTAAAAATCGGTGGTGTAAAATTTTAAATTAATGAATTATTGAAAATTATAATCCAGTGTAGTTTTTTTATTGTACAATTTGATTAAATATTGAGGATAAAAGAACGATCATTTTTTAATGTATTTTAGTTATGCGGTAACTAAAATTTATTTTGAATAAATTTATTTTTTAAAATTGATTTTAATTAAAAACGAGTTGAATATAAATTAATTTATGTTTGAATATGTTTAAGTAAAAGTAATTTCAACAATAAATTTCAATTTAAAAATCACATTTGAATTCAAAAGCTACAAATCATAACTTCAATTAGAATCAATTCTAAAACTAGAATCAATTTTGCTCAAAAACATACAAACATGCCAAAATCGATTTTATAACTCTAAAATTAATTTTAATCCTCCAAAATTGAAAACAATCTTACACTTTCCATTGGAGTGTTGAAATTGTGTAATGGAGGAAGGGGGATTGAACTTGCTTTTAGAAATCTTGTACCAGTTTTCTTTCTTTTTATTTAAAAAAAAATTAGAGAACAAAAAGTTATTAATAATTTAAGTGGCATTAATAATAGTCACTAAAAAATATTGTCGAGAAAGTTTGAATTTCAGACCCTTGAAATTATAAAGTCAAGTGTTTATCAATAAGCTAACAAGTTTTCTTTCATTATTTTTAATAAAATGACTTTTTCAAAAAATAAAATAGTCTACAACTTGTGCCTCTCCTATCCTACCACTTAAATGTGAGTATAAAAAACCTACCACTTTAATCTCTAGTTATTGTTTTTACTAACACTTTAATGTCTAGTTAATTAATTAATTTCTTCCACTTGATATTTTATTTTATAAACGTTTATCTTTTTTCCCAATTATTGATGCAAATGCAAAAATTTAAAATGTTTGCACATGGCACACCAATGTAGGCTTAATTATATAACATTAACCACAAGACCACAAGTCCAAATCCACTAGCTGTCATACTAATTTAGAACATACAGTTTAGTATAGTAGAGCTCTGAAATTAATTTCGTGCTAGATATCAATAATACTACTAACTAATTAATATATAAGTTATACAAAAGGCATGTGCATCCTTGTGGATTTGTATTGCGGTCTAAAAAAAATAGAGCCAAATTTATAAATTAAAGTATTTTGGTATATTAATTTTTTAAATTAATAATTATTTTTATAAATCAAATAGTTATTTATAAACTTTTGAATTTAAAAAAATCAATTCATAAAAAAAAAAACACCATTTCATTATTTATATGCATTATATTAATGTTTTTCATTTTATGGTAAAACAAGATTCAATATTTACTCATTTAACTCATTTAGATGATAGAAAATAATTTCTATAATAAAACTCATTGAACTATTATATTAATTTAAAGATAGTATTTTTTGGTCTATATAAGCATGATGAAGTTACACAGATATCATAGTGAGCAACCAGTACTAGCTAGCTTATCAGTATGGCTACTACTCAAGAATCTTTGCTAGACAAGCCAAGAAAATCCCTTCCTAAAACCTTTTGGTTAATCCTCTCTTTAGCTGCTATCATATCTTCATCAGCCCTTATTGCTACTCATCTCAAGAAACCAATCTCTTTCCACCTTACCTCAGCTCCCCATGTGTACTGCGAACATGCTCTTGATGCAAAATCCTGCTTAACTCATGTATCAGAAGTATCTCAAGGACCAATCTTGGTCACCACAAAAGACCACAAATTGCATGTACTCTTATCCTTATTAACCAAGTCCACCACACACATTCAAAAAACTATGGACACAACAAACGCTATTAAAAGCCGAATTAACAGTCCTAGAGAGGAGACAGCATTGCGTGACTGTGAACAACTAATGGAAATTTCCATGGACAGAATTTGGGACTCAATGTTGGCCCTAACGAAAAATACAATTGACTCACAGCAAGATGCACATACATGGCTAAGCAGTGTGCTCACTAACCATGTAACTTGCTTGGATGGATTAGAAGCCATATCTCAGGTACTTATGGAAAGTGACTTTCAAGACTTGATATCCAGAGCTAGAACTTCTCTGGCTGTGTTTCTTGCTGTTTTTCCTCAACAGGGTCATGACCAATTTGTCGATGAAACATTAAATGGCGATTTTCCGTCGTGGATTACAAGCAAGGATAGGAGGCTTTTGGAGTCTTCAGTTGGGGACATAAAGGCAAATGTTGTGGTGGCTAAAGATGGAAGTGGCAAGTTCAAGACAGTGGCTGAGGCTGTTGCAACTGCACCAGACAATGGTAAGACAAGGTATGTTATCTATGTGAAAAAAGGAACATACAAAGAGAATATAGAAATTGGCTCGATAAAGAAGAATGTGATGCTTGTGGGTGATGGTATGGATGCAACAATAATCACAGGCAACTTGAATTTCATTGATGGAACAACCACCTTTAAAAGTGCAACTGTTGGTATGGATTCTTACTCTTGTCTGTTCTTACCACTTCCTTTTGTCTTGAGTAGTTTTTTCAGCTTAACAATATTTTCATGTATATTTATAAACTTCTGTCTTTCTTAGAATTTACCTAACTGATTACAGCTCTTGTATATTTATAATTTTTTTTTCTTCTTCTTTTACTGAATTTCACATAACTCCTTACAGCTATCTTTCTAATGTTTAGAAGACCATGCCTAATTTCTAGTACATCTTTAGAATCTAAATATGATTCTTAAATTTAGAATAAACTATATAGTAATTATTAGAATGTCTTCACAGAACCAGGAAATCAAGACTAGGTGTATTACTACAATCAAGAAACTAGACACAATCAACATTTTCTCTTACGTAGTTCATGTAGATGTAGGTGACAAAGGTTTGGGTAGCGTAATAGACTAATACAGTGTTGCATCCATCTGTATAGGTATTCAAGAAAACTTTTATGCTCCAAATTAGTTCATGATAACAATTTCACTGCCTATAATGATCAAATTCTTTATCCGTACAATGTGTTTATTTTCTTCTTTTAGAAATTAGAACAAAAAAAAATTATTTTAATATTGATATTAAATACAAAAATCAATAAAACAATATTATTATCTCATAATAAAGCATCAAGTTCAATTCCAAAATTTCACACCTCTTTCAAACACTATCTTTTTGGGTATAATCTTGCAAACACAAATTATAAAAGATAAAAAATATACCATTTCAAAATGAATATTAATATGGATTATAAAGTAATTTGCTAAGTACATACTCCATCCTTATGTATGGAATGCCTACCCAAATATCAACATTAACCACATAATAATCTGGTTTTGCAGCTGCTGTTGGGGATGGTTTTATAGCACAGGACATTGGGTTCCAAAACACAGCAGGTGCAGAAAAGCACCAGGCAGTGGCTCTCCGTGTCGGTGCCGACCAATCTGTCATCAACCGTTGCCGCATTGACGCCTTTCAAGACACTCTCTATGCACACTCCAACCGGCAATTTTACCGTGACTCTGTCATTACAGGTACCATTGACTTCATCTTTGGAAACGCAGCTGTAGTGTTCCAGAAGTGCAAGTTGGTGGCCCGAAAGCCCATGGCCAACCAAAACAACATGTACACGGCCCAAGGTCGAGAAGACCCAGGTCAGAACACAGGAACTTCAATTCAACAATGTGACTTAACACCAACTGCAGACCTTAAACCTGTGGTGGGCTCCATCAAAACTTTCCTCGGCCGCCCATGGAAGAAATACTCCAGGACTGTTGTGATGCAATCCTTTCTGGATAGCCACATTGATCCAACAGGATGGGCTGAATGGGACGCCGCGAGTAAGGACTTTCTACAAACATTGTACTACGGAGAGTACATGAATAATGGAGCAGGTGCTGGTACCAGCAAGAGAGTGAATTGGCCTGGTTATCATGTCATCACAAGTGCAGCAGAGGCTAGCAAGTTTACAGTAGCACAACTAATCCAAGGTAATGTTTGGTTGAAGAACACAGGGGTGGCTTTTATTGAGGGATTGTAATATGATTATATGAGCATGAGTGAGCAAGTTTGTATTGGTTTTTTTCTGACGTGAGTGAATGTTATAGAAAATAAAATAGAAAATTTGTTCTTTGTGTGAAAAATTTCTAATGCAGAATGTTTTAGTCTTCTATGGTATTGTAATGAATGTGTTAAATCTGGACTAAAAGTTAAGATAATGGACCAAAGATTATTTTAGCCAAAAAAAAAAAAAATTACATTGCACGTTGCTCGTTGTACAATGTACATGAATACCTCATCCTTAATGGAGAAGACTTAATTTTTCAGAATAAATTGATAAAATTAAATTATAAAATGTAATTAGTATTTGAGATATCTTTTAGTAATTATAATATATTTTGACATCAAATTTTATTCATAACATGAAGAGCTGTGCTTTAATTAATAAACAGATTTTATTGCCACCCCTAATATTAATCAACAACAATAACCGCCAAACTTTATCCCACTAAGTAGAGTCAACTACATGGATCAAACGATGTCATAAAGTTCTAACATATAACATATCTCTTTCTAGGTCTTTTTCCTGCTTATAGAGATTTGACTACTCTCCATTTGATATACTCTCCTTATTAAAGAATATACAGGTCTTCTCTCCACATGTCCAAACTCCCTAAACCGAGTTTCAACCATTTTTCTACTATAGTTGCTACCCCAACTCTCTCTCTCTAATGTTGTCATTCTTAATCCTATCCCATCTAGTCTTTCCAAACATCCAATGCAACATTCACATCCCTTCTACACTAATTTTATCCTCATGTTGGTTGATTACAGTCTAGCATATGGTGGTGTACATCACCTAATATTAATCAACAATGACGTTATTTTGATTTTATACATTTAATCGTATGGTGGTGTACAATAGCAAGGAAATTGAGTACTATTAAAGACTGCAATACCAACTGGTTGTGTGTGAGGGAAGTGTGATCTGCTTTGGGTGATGGCAAATTTTGACAATCTGCCCATGTAGCAGGTGGAGCAGGAATAGAATTAGATAATTGGAGTAGGATAAGGATAAATGCAGATGAGAGAAAAGGGGACAGTGAGGTTTAAGAAAAGAGTAAGGTAGCCCCTCATGTGCTTGAAGTGTCTCTGCGTGCCCTAAACTTCCATTTGAGCAACTTGCCTAAACCAAATTTGATATCAGGTTAAGTTGGTTGGTTAAAATCTAGCCTTAGCGCAAAGTTCACTATTGGTCCTTGTTTTTCAACAGTTAACTTCCTAATTAAGGTCCCTAACCACTCAACTAAGTTCCTATATGTATTCTCTGATGTGGAACACTGCAATCTAGAAGCTACAACCTAAGTTGAACCATCTAAGTGCCTAAAATCAAACACTTAGTCACTCAAATCCTTTTCCGCAAAATGAATCTATTTTTCAAGTACAGGAACTTTTCTAATGTTATGACAGTTTTTATCCAGTTGAAAATTCATCAGAACAATCAGATATGAAGAATATAAGAAAACTTCAAGAAACAAGTGTGAATTGGCGGTCTCATTACAGCCTAAAACATGACAAAAATTCAAGCACAACCTTACCTAGTGAAAATGAAAGGCCATATCTGCTTTAATTTACTTTTGCTTCTTTTATCTTCATACTAACCCAATCACCAAAATATAAACCTGTTCACAATACAAAAGAGAATATCAAAACATGAAAATGCAACCACTATAAATAATGTAAGCACATAAATACAGCCTGTAAAGCACAGATGCACAATATATACATATGGCTATGAAGGAAGAGATGCCAATGTCACAAGTTCTGCCTGTGAGGCATGTTTGAGACCATAAAGCACATAAATAATGCAAACAAATTAATTATAAAATCAGAATTTATTCTGGTATATATATCAGAATTTTAAAAAGTTCTACATGTTATTTATTCAAAAAGAGAATATCAAAACATGAAAATTAATTATTTATTCTGTTATATATCAGACTTTTAACAACTAACTGACTTAAAATTGCTAAAGAATTAAGAATTAAGATACATGAGCAGCTAATAGTGCAACACAGTATCACCGACTGAACATAGAGATTCCCACTGCAATCTCAGTAACATGCTTTTCCACTTTCATAATTGAGAAAAATGAAACAAACATTTACAGAATACTTTGTAATTAACTTTCAAAGATATTATCAAACCTAAAATAAAGATCAGAAATATATTTTGTACAGTTCATAATAAGGGTCTCAATGACAAGAAGGATTACCAGTTTACTCAAGTGATTTTATTTCATAATAACGGTCTCCATTTTCTGTAACAACAGTTTTTATAACATTTATAACTACTGAAGTAAAAAAAAAAGTATTAGTAACTACTTTAGCATTGGCCTCTATTCAATAATATAATGTTAGGTAATGAGAAATATACCCTTCATTTCTTCGTTAGAAAAATGAACATTAATAAAGTTAGGGTAAACCAATAACTTCCATTATTAACTCAATTTTCCTCAAATAATTGGTAACTTTTTCACCCTTCATAAAATGCTATACCAAACATTTGTTCCGAAACCCACGTAATGAAATAGGAGGAGATTTCGAACGGAGAGCGTCGAATTTAGTAGACGGAGGAGATGAGGGTGTGTATGTAAAGTGGAAGTGTTGAAACGTTTACGTTTGGACAGAAACCGCGTCGCCGGCGATTGAGAGGGTATGGTGCACCATAAAGGTGCTGCGGCGCAGGTATTGATAAATAAAATTTAAACTAAATGCATTTTTAGTCCTCCCATTTTAAATGAAATCATTTTTGCCCCTCATTTTAAAAACCGTGAATTTAGTGCCCTATTTTAATTTTTTTCATTATTATTCACACAACCACATTTTATCCCAATTTTTATTGACGTGCCCGGTTTTTAAATATTATTAGAACTAGTAAGAAACTATAAATAAAATCAAAAATTAAAGTACTACAATGAAAAACAAATTAATTAACAATTAAAATTTGAGATTGACCACAGTTTGTTTGAAACACTTCTCCTTTTTTATTTTTAAAAATCATTTTATAATCAACTTTAAAAATAGTTTTTTAAAAAATTATAAAAATAAAATTCATTTGACTATCTAATATTTCAAAATTATTTTAAAGAAGAGAAACAGAGAAGAGAAAAGTAATTTTGGCAATTTAAATTTTTTGAAACAATTTTAAAAATCAAATAAAAAAAACTAATTTGAATATAATTTTTTATAATAATTCAACTAACATACAATTGATTCATTGAGAAAAAAATATTTAAACAGTACAAATGCTCCAACATAAGGTCTTTATAATTTAATTTAATTAAAATTAACTAAAATATTTTTTAATTTAATTTATTTTAAATTAATTGATTAATAAATTGCAATTATTGTAGATTCAATTCTTTTACTATTTTGTAAAAAATCGTAGAGTTGTTAATTTTTCACACCTAGATGAGATAGATTTCGACAGTTTATTTGAGTTAGGGTAAGTCTCAAAGATTTATAAGGAGTCATCAAGATACTCACAATTTACATAGTACAAATTAACTCAAAAAAAAGTCTTCAAATGTACCCGTCAAAATAGTCTTTAAATATAAACAAAAATTACCTAATTTATACACATTCACTGATATTGTTTCAAAAACATTCTTGCATTAATAACTTAATATTGTTGGAGATGACGATAATAATTATAGGTAAAATATATCTATGCATTAATTCTTTAAGCTTGAAATAGATATTTTTGTTTATAATAGAGATCAACAGTACATATATCTTTTTGTTTAGATTTGAGATGACATAATATTTTAATAATTTTAAATTTGTATAGAAACTTATATTTAGAAGAAAGAGAGTATAATTATAAAAATAAATATTTGGAGAATTTCCAAACAAAAATATTTTAATGATTAAAGAGCAAATGGAATTTTTTTATAAAAAAGTTGGAACCAAATCCCATTATTATCCCAATGCTTGAGAGCATCTCTATCTTTTACATGAATGCAAGTAAGTTGTTTGGCGCATATAAATCAAGCAGTTGAAAAAATATATAAGCATATTTTGCAATAACTACAGAGAATGTCATTAATGAAAATGACATGTATTCCACCTATTTTTTAGTGTCTTTTATTTGGAGTACAAAAGGTGAATAGTAAAAATGGAAAAACAAAACATAATTAATTTTTTTTTCATTTTCAAAAGAGCAAAATAGAAAATAGTTTTTTGAAATAGTTTTGCAAAATTATGTGCTCGAACAAGTTTTTAATTTTTTTTATTTAAAATCCTAAAAAATTGTTTTTGAGAACTAAATCAAACAGTCCATTAGAAACTGAATCTCATCGTTTGACGCCATTCATCTTAATCGTCATCTCTGTCATCATTCTCACTACTCATTGTTATCACTGTTATTGTGATCACCATCATTGCTTGCAAATTCTGTTCTGAAAAACACTCAGTTCTCTTATGCTCGACAAGAAAATAGGAGAATAAAAAAACTGCTCGACAAGGAAATAAGAGAATAAAAAAAATCTTGTTTCATGGTTCAAGGGCAAACGAAGAAGAGAAATATTTTGTCAGATATGTGTTTTCCCTATTTCTTTGTTTACTTTTGATTGTCCAGGGTTTATAAAAATTGTCATTTTGCATGTTCTGAGTATTTTATTACTTTTGATTGTCCAGGGTTTATTATTTTATTAGCATTTTATTTGTTTTTATTTTAATACTTTGGGGTGGTCCGAATACAAAATTTCTGGTTATTTTATGTGATGGTGGACTATGGCTATCTTTCTCCTGGATCGTAGGGTTGTTTTTTTGTGGTTATTTTAATACTTTATTGGTGTATAGGACTTATGAAAGTTAATGTTATTCAAGTTCAGAATTCAACACAAAGGTAAAAGTGAATTTGATGGTGACTATATTGCAAGTGATGAGGAAGATGATGATGGTTATTTTGATGAGAACGAAGAAGATGAATGTACATATTGGACTACTATTTTGTCACTTGAAACACTTGGAGAATTTAATGCTTATATAGGTGCTGAAGCAACAAATACTCCCAAAACTGCAACTGATTTTCAAGATGAGGCACATGAAGATTCTGATCATTTACATACTCCGCCAGAGAGTGAAGATGAAGAGCTTGTTAACAAATTTTCATCTTTTAAGATGGGTGATGGGAAAAGGTTTGTAGTGGATATGAAATTCACCAATAAAGTGCAAGTAAAGAGTATGCAATGGAGAATAAGAAAAATGTTTACATCAAGAAAAATGATAACAAAAGACTCATTGTAAAGTGTATGGTTGGCTGCCCTTTACATTTGAGGATTAGTAAGAGGAGTGAAAATCAGTTTTGGCAAATTGTGAGCTTTGTTGATGATCATTCATGCCATAGGACATCTAGAAATAAACAAGGCAAAAGAGAAAGACTTGCTAAAAAAATTGTGACTACACTCCAGCATACTCTTGAAATTAAACCGAAAGAGCTGATTGATGAGGCCATTGAAAGATGGAGTGTGAATTTGCCACATGATCAAGCATACAGTTCCTAAAAAAGAGCAATAGAAATTACCCAAGGAGCGAGTCACGATCAATTCTTACATTTAAGGAGCTATACTGAAGAGTTGATAAGGTCAAGTCCCAAGACCATTGTTATTATTCAATGTGATATGGATGCAGAATGACCTATTTTCAAAGAATTTATGTATGTCTAGAGGCATGTAAGACATCATTTGCATATACATGTAGGCCTCTTATTGTGTTAGATGTTTGTTTCTTGAAAGAAGAACATGGAGGACAATCGATGGCAGTAGTTGGCATTGATTGAAACAATTAGATTATTCATATGGCTTATGTTGTAGTAGAAGTAGAAACAAAAGAATTGTGACAGTGGTTTCTTAATCTTTTACTTGAACATCTGCATAGTGTACAACACAAGCAATAGGCGTTCATATAAGATCAACATAAGGTATACTTGTTTTTCATTGATAATACTTTCATATATAATACTTAATGTTATTTATTATTTGTAGTTCTTTCTTACTTTACAGTAATCATTTTAGGGATTAGTGTCGGTAATTCAAAACATTGGTAATCATGTAGAGCAAATACTATATGTGAAATATCTTTATAGTAATTAGAAAAAAAATATATCTTGGATTGGAATTGAATAAAGTGTTTTTGGATGGCTGTTAGGGCTACAACATAACCACTATGAGATATAGCAATGAACAGGTTGAAAGCAATTAATGAGAAGGAATAGAAATACATGATGGATGTACCACTTGCAATGCGGATTAGATCTTTGATGACTCTTCATTATATACATATTTTTCCACTATTTTAGTCTTATTTATCCTCAATCATTAGTTAAATTAAGGATTTATTTGATATATTTTGTTGATTTTTGTTCTTTGAGTTGATAAAATATCTTGTGTTTTTATTTCGTTGATTAAATAGGAATTTGTCGTAATTTTACATTGCGTTTTGTTTTAGTGCAGTGCTGAATTTTGGTGAGAAATCAACATGACATATGTAGAGTATTTCAGCCCTCTCTGGAGTTGTAGATGTTCAATTGGAGTCACACCAAGTGCAAATGAAAGCTAAGATCCATAGCTACAACTTTCATGAAGACACCGGAACCAAATGCAGACTCGAAAGAGGAGCAAAATGCAATATACGCCGGACAACAGATGCTGAGCGCTGGAGCGCGCCCAAGTGCAGATGATGAGAAATTCATGAATTTGTAGTCTAGACATAGGTGCAGGTCATGAAACCAATTAAATTAGTTGCAAAGCAATAATTTGTAGGAGAATTTCTATACGGTAATGCTTAATTCTAATCTTAAATCTACTAAGGAATTAGGGGTTACTTTGGAATTAAAGGTTCTGTCACTAAGACATTAGGGCAAGAATAATAAAGAGAATTCAATGATAATTCAATAAAGGAATTCAATAACTAGGATCAAATTAGACACCAAGGTTGGATTCGAAGTGAAACTCATCCCTGACATTTTTCTCAATTTATAAAAGATCAATTTTACTATTGCTGTCAATTTTAAATATTATTTCAATCAACTTGGGAACCTTTTGTTCAATTTTAGTAACTAAATATAATTCAATAGTAAAACGCAATCCTTGAGTTCGACACTCGATACTACCGTTTTATTATTACTTGCAACGATTCAGTACACTTGCTGAAACGCAATCAGAAATAAGTCCTGCTCTATACCGAGAGTTGAGGGAAATTCATTTTGCCGGTAGACATAACGAAGACGCTAATAGACACCTCACAAATTTCTTTGAGTTATGTGAAACAGTGAAGGTGGATGGTTTATCTGAGGAAACCAAGAAATTGAAGCTATTTCCATTCTCTTTGATAGATGATGCTAAGGAGTGGTTTCTTTCATTCCCCGCCGACAGCATCACCACATGGGATGATCTTGAGGATAAGTTCTTGGAACAATATTTCCCCCCAGCCATGTTCGTTAGAAAGAGGCAAGAAATCACCGGTTACAAACAGAAAGAGGGGGAATCTCTTCGTGACACTTACAGGAGATTCAGAAACTTACTAGCCGGATGTCCTAATCATGCTTATGACGACACTGCCCAAATGCAAATATTCTGTAATGGTTTGAGGCCGAGCACTAGAATTATGTTGGATGCCACAGCTGGTGGTTCTTTGAATTACAAAACCGCAACAGAAGCACGAAATATTATTGAGATCATGGCATCAAATGAACAGATGATATTGTATGACAGAAGTGGTGGTTCAACAAGTGGTGTAATGGAATTGAATGTTATGGATGGGTTAGCTCCAGACAGGCTACTATCGAAGATGGAAGAGGGTATCGGCACTGAGATAAAGAAGGGAATGGCAGCTCTAAATATACAACCACAAGTGGCCCCCGTCAAATTACTAAAGCAGACTAGTTGTAACCTTTGTGGAGGAGCACATAAAACTGGAGTCTGTGAAGCACTGGATGATAATGAGGTAGAAGAACTAGAACGGGTGAATTTTGTGAGTAATAACAATAGGCAGAATAACCCCTACTCTAGTACGTACAATCCTGGTTGGAGAAATCATCCAAATTTTTCCTGGAGAGATCAGCAAGGTGGTTCTCAGGGTCAACAAGAAGCTCAAACAAACCAATTCCCACCCAGAAAGGCTGCTTGGGAGAGCGCTATAGAAAAACTAGTTACAAGCACAAGTTCTTTCATTGAAGAGTCAAGAGCCATCCAGAAAAATCACTCTGCATCCATAAAGAATCTGGAAACTCAAGTGGGTTAACTTGCTCAACAAATGGCACAAAGAACGACTGGACATTTGCCTAGTGACACAGTTACGAATCCACGAAATTATGTCAATGCCGTGACAACAAGGAGTGGCAAGGTAAGTGAACAAGTACCACTTAAAGTCAAACAAAGTGTAAGCACTTCAAGCTCGACCCACTCAGAAGAAACAGTCACACCGACCTTAGTGGAAGAGCACACCACTCTTGAAAAGGAGGAAGAACATGTGGTACAAAAAAGGGAACCACTGCCAAAACCAGAAATTCGACTTCCGTTTCCTCAAAGGTTAAAAAAGGAAGAAACAGAAAAACAATTCGGTAAGTTCCTTGATGTTTTTAAAAAATTACAAATTAACATTCCTTTTGCAGAGGCACTAGAACAGATGCCAACATACGCCAAGTTCATGAAGGAGATTCTGTCGAAGAAAAGAAAAATCGGCGGTGAAACAGTGATGCTAACCGAAGCATGTAGTGCTATACTACAGAGAAAACTTCCGCCGAAGCTCAAGGATCCTGGAAGCTTCTCAATCCCGTGTGCCATTGGAAATAGAACTTTTGGGAAGGCTCTGTGTGATCTTGGGGCTAGTGTAAGTCTTATGCCCCTTTCCATATACAAAAAACTGGGCATTGGAAAAGTCAAAGACACACAGCTGATGCTACAATTTGCGGATCGCTCAATGAAACACCCTTATGGAGTGGTGGAAGATGTGTTGGTTAAAGTGGATAAGTTCATTTTTCCAGTGGATTTCGTGGTACTAGACATGGAGGAAGACAATGACATTCCTTTGATTTTGGGGAGACCGTTCTTAGCAATAGGGCGAACTATGATTGATGTAGCCGATGACACCTTAACCTTTAAGGTAAATGAGGAAACAGTTACATTCAATATTTTAAAAGCCATGGAACATTCAAACGAAAGAGAAGGGTGCCACCGAATTGAGATTTTTAATTCGATAGTCCATGAAGAAGGTGAACATCAAGGACACATTATGCCATTAGAAAGAGTGGTATGCCTACCCCAAGATGTTGTTAAAGAAAGTAAAGATCCAAAGGTGAAAGAGGTTTTAGCCATGGTTTTAGCCATGCCAGAAGCATCATCATCGTACTCCCCCCGTTTCCCCACTACATGGGAGGGGTTGAAAAGGAATGAAGATGAATATGTAGAGAAAAAGAAAGATACGCCATCGGCTGCACTCAAGCAATTGCCACCTCACTTGAAATATGTATCTGTTGGTGAGAAGGATGATGTGTTCTTCCTGTCATATATGCCACATTGACAGTAGTTGAGACATCAAGCTCAAGACGCTAAACGAGCGCTTATTGGGAGGCAACCCAATTTTATATCCGTTGCACCGTATTTATTTATTGCATTTCAAATTTATTTTACTCCATTTAGTTCCAATTTTAGTCTCTAATTTCTAGTTCTCTTAGTTTTGATGTTTGGTATGAGCAAGGAATCAAAAAGATGCGTTGAGAAGCGATTATACAGCTCCAAATGACAGAACGCGCGCCCAAGCGCTTTTTCCAGCAAAACGAACTAAGGTTGCAAGTACATCCTTCACTCAACAAACACCAAGAGGCATGTTTTATGCTGATCAATTTGCACTTCACCAGTATACTGGTGACCATAACGGAACATGAGCGGATGATCTAAACGAGAATCCTTGAACTACTAAACTGAAAGAAGTTTTCTTTCCTTTTTTTTCTTTATGTTGTTTGTCCTGTTTCTTTCCGTTTTCTTTGTTTAATGTCAGTGTATGTTGACTTTCTTTTCTTCATGTTTTTCTTCCTTTCACTAAATGTGTACTATGATGAAACAGTCGTACTGACTTGCATTTAATCTTAAAATTTCTATTTGTGATTTCGCAAGTTAAATTTTATTTCTTAGATTATGTTATTACTCAAGTCGACAACCCTTCCTAATGCATGCATTCTTGATTACTAAATGGTTGTAGAAGGCTAATATGCCATCAATTTTTCAAAAATACAATTTTAACTTTTCATAAGCATGTTGGCTTTATTTTGATCGTTCATACTCTCTCTTATTATCCTAGCTGTGAACTTTTGAGCCTAAACACTTAAATTCTTTGTTGTGTGATTATCCAGACATGTGTTATCCCTCTAGAACTTGCACTAATTCTGACTTGCATCACTTGTAATTTATGCATACATTGAGGCAATTTTATTGGTCGTTTGAGCCTTTCTAACTACCCTATGAAAATTTTAACCTTTGCTAGCCCCTTTGAGCCTTGCCCTTTTATTTCGGTTACTAGCCACATTACAAGCAAAACACCTGACTTTAATTAAATCACTTTACTTGGAGTTAGGTAGAAAAAAAAATTATTGTCTTGATAAAATTCTAAGTTTGGGGTTGCTCATGAGATAACAACTTTTTAAGTTTGGGGTGGTGATTCTCACAAAAAGAGAATAAAAAAAAATAAAAAGAAGAAAAAAAAATTCAATTTGTGTACTTTGGTAAAAAAAAAAATATATATCTTCTTGGTTCTTTTGTCAATGTCTGAGAATCTCCATAATGAAAAGGTGAAGAAAAAAAAATGGTAGAATAAGGTGGAAATGTATGCCTAACTCCAAGTGGTAAAGCCTACTATCCTAAAATGTCATACCCTTACCTAAGCCCCATTACAACCCGAAAGTCCTCCAAAAATGTATGTATTTACTGCATTGTGATTGCTAACTAGAATTTTTTCAAACCTATGGTAGCGTGATGCATGTTCTAGGATTTGAGTGATAAATTCATAAACCTTTCTAAACACTTGAGAGAAATTTTGGTGAGATTGTGTGAAGAGAGAGTTGAATTTGATGAATGAATGCCAAGGTGTACAAATCTTGTTGTCTGTATTTTTGAAAACAACCATAGAGCATGATGAATGTTTTGCAGTAGCAAGAACTTTGAAATTTGAGTTTGATGTAATTTGAGAAATTGAATTTAAGTGTGCATTTAACAGGACCAAATATGAAATTAATTGTTGCTTGGGGACAAACAATAGATTAAGTTTGGGGTTGTGATGACTCTTCATCATGTGCATATTTTTCCACTATTTTAGTCTTATTTATCCTCAATCATTAGTTAAATTAGGGATTTATTTGATATATTTTGTTGATTTTTGTTCTTTGAGTTGATAAAATGTCTTGTATTTTTATTTCGTTGATTAAGTAGGAATTTGTCGTAATTTTACATTGCGTTTTGTTTTAGTGCAGTGCTGAATTTTGGTGAGAAATCAACATGACATATGTAGAGTATTTCAGCCCTATCTGGAGTTGTAGATGTTCAATTGGAGTCAAACCAAGTGAAAAGGAAAGCTAAGATCCATAGCTACAACTTTCATGAAGACACCGGAACCAAATGCAGACTCGAAAGAGGAGCAAAATGCAATATACGCCGGACAGCAGATGTTGAGCGCTGGAGCGCGCCCAAGCGCAAGCCAATCGCTTTTTCCCAGCATTCGCCACTGTCGATACGCGCCCGAGCACAAGCCAAGCGCTTTTTCCAGCATCTGCTACTGCCCAAACGCGCTGGAGCGCGTTTTTCCGCGCCTGGGCGCGCGACCCGCACCAGCAACCATAAAAACAGAGATTTTTACTGTTTTATTATCTTTTTGACTCTTGGGAACTTGGGAGACTTGTGCCCTAGCATAGAAACTCAAAGACGGCCGTTTCTAACGCGATTGAAGCAGTTTTATCAAGAATCATCCATGAATCATTCTTGTAATTCTTCTTTAATCCTTATCTTTTGTATCTCTGTCATGAGTAACTAAACCCTGTTTGTTAGGGATGAGTGTAACCAGATGAAACCCTTATTTTTCTGATTTGATTTCTAGTTATATGAATGAGTTTATTGAATTGTTTTTCTCATCTCTGTGCTTAATGCTTTTTATTGCTTGATCAACATTAAAATGTTCTACGATTTGTATTTTGAAACGGAAGTGGACTTTACGAATGCTTGAGATGAGAAATTCATGAATTTGTAGTCTAGACATAGGTGCAGGTCATGAAACCAATTAAATTAGTTGCAAAACAATAATTTATAGGATAATTTCTATACGGTAATGCTTAATTCTAATCTTAAATCTACTAAGGAATTAGGGGTTACTTTGGAATTAAAGGTTTTGTCACTAAGACATTAGGGTAAGAATAATAAAGAGAATTCGGTAATAATTCAATAAAGGAATTCAATAACTAGGATCAAATTAGACACCAAGATTGGATTCGAAGTGAAACTCATCCCTAACATTTTTCTCAATTTATAAAAGATCAATTTTACTACTGCTGTCAATTTTAAATATTATTTCAATCAACTTGGAAACCATTTGTTCAATTTTAGTAACTAAATATAATTCAATAGTAAAACGCAATCCTTGAGTTCGACACTCAGTACTATCGTTTTATTATTACTTGCAACGATTCAGTATACTTGCTGAAACGCTATCAATCTTATTTCAAGACAAATTCACAGTATGATCTACAAGTTAACAACATGATTGAGGTTTTTAATAGGGCAATATTGGAGTATAGAGACAAACCCATCATCACTCTTTTAGAAGGACTTAAGCATTACCTCATAAAAAGAATTGGAGTCTAGAAGGATCTCATGAAAAGATATAGAGGGAACATAAGTCATAGGATCCAACAATAACTTGAAAAGTCAAACATCGTAGCTAATGCATGGAAACCAATATGGCACAATGATGACGGTTTTGTCATATTTGGAGTGTCAAATGGTACTGACACATATATCGTGAATTTAGTGCAAAAGACTTGAGCATCTGGTACAATCAAAAACAACTCGAAGATTTTTTCCCTCCTATTATAGGTATTCAATTTAGTTTAAGTTCATATCACACTACGCGAAAAAACGGATTTTACAGCGCTTTTTTTAAGCCATTTACAGCGCTTTTTCAAAAAAATAAGCGCTGTGGAAACGAGCGCTGTAAATGATACAACAGCGCTTTTAAAAAAGCGCTATAAAACATGTAAATACAACGCGCGCTTGTTATGCACCTTTTACAGCGCTTCTTCACAAAAAAGCGCTGTAATATGCACCCCATTATATGAGTTATGGGTGTGCATTTTACAGCGCTTTCTCAAAAAAACGCTCTAAAATGCACACCCATAACTCATATACGAGTGGGCATATTACAGCGCTTTCTCACAAAAGCGCTGTAATATGCCCACCCATAATTTCATATATGGGTGTGCATATTACAGCGCTTTCTCGAAAAAGCGCTGTAAAATTCCCACCCATAATTTCATATATGGGTGTGCATATTACAGCGCTTTCTCGAAAAAGCGCTGTAAAATGCCCACCCATATATGAGTTATGGGTGTGAAAAGGAATATTGTACAATACTTCGGGAGAAGTATTGCACAATATTCCGATCCCCGCGGGCCATGTCAAAGTATCGCCTACGGTTGCTTTCGAACCAACTGCACCGTTGCCCATACCGGACAACGATGGAGATATGAAGTTCTTAAGCGACGCTATTGGCAGTTACGTGGCATGGCCCACACACCTTGTTGCCCTCGAAAAAAAGATTCCCAAGGACAAATCAGTTACATCTCCCGAAAAGGTTTGTCACATTTATTGCCTAAGGTTTTTTATTTTTTCAGATTCAATAAACTAACATTTTACCTCATTTTTGTAGGTCCAAATAAATAAACCACCCCTACAGCCAAAAAAAGGCAGCAGACCTCAAAAATTGGAGGTTAATAGGGCTGCCAAACTACAAAGGCTGGAGGGTAATAAAGCTGCAAAACTTGCAGCAACAAAAAATCTGGATCGGGGAAAATCGGTCGCTGCTGCTGCTGCTCCTAATAAAAGTCAGCCACGCCTTGGTAAATACGGGGCGTGTCTTGACATCCAAATAAAAAGGAACATGGGCAGCAGCAACGATTCGCCCATTGTACAAATGAATCAAGACATCTTTGGAGATGAGTATATTGAGTACCTCGAAAAGGAGCAAATGTACGATCTTCTCGAACATAAGGAGCTGAGTGTTACTGTAATCAGCTTGTACATAAGGTAAAAAATACTTTTAATTGCATTTATTTGTAATTAATTAAATGTATTGGTAATTAATCTAGTTTAAAATTTTCATTGAAGGTTTTTGTACGAGAAGGTCGTGTGCACGAGGAAACTGTCAAATAAATACTCATTCTTGTCTCCGCATAAGATGTCGATGTTCAAACTCGATCCAGACAATGTAAAACACTACATTGTAGATATGTTTTTAAGAAATAAAGAAAGTGATAAATTGTTCTTGGCACCATATAATTCAGGGTACGTAATTTTATCTTTTTTAATTGATGAGAATTTAATTTATTAGTTGTCTATAAACAAAATTGCTTAACCAATTTTTTGTTGTTGTAGGGCACATTGGGTGCTATTTGCAATCAATGCGGTCTCTGAAGTGATATACTATTTGGATCCCGTGCACGGCGATTACACCAATCACCCCGGAATAAAGAATATGCTCGACACGTAAGTAATATTCATTTATTTCTTACATATATATATTTATATATATATATATATAAATATATATATGTAAGAAATAAATGAATATTACTTACGTGTCGAGCATATTCTTTATTCCGGGGTGATTGGTGTAATCGCCGTGCACGGGATCCAAATAGTATATCACTTCAGAGACCGCATTGATTGCAAATAGCACCCAATGTGCCCTACAACAACAAAAAATTGGTTAAGCAATTTTGTTTATAGACAACTAATAAATTAAATTCTCATCAATTAAAAAAGATAAAATTACGTACCCTGAATTATATGGTGCCAAGAACAATTTATCACTTTCTTTATTTCTTAAAAACATATCTACAATGTAGTGTTTTACATTGTCTGGATCGAGTTTGAACATCGACATCTTATGCGGAGACAAGAATGAGTATTTATTTGACAGTTTCCTCGTGCACACGACCTTCTCGTACAAAAACCTTCAATGAAAATTTTAAACTAGATTAATTACCAATACATTTAATTAATTACAAATAAATGCAATTAAAAGTATTTTTTACCTTATGTACAAGCTGATTACAGTAACACTCAGCTCCTTATGTTCGAGAAGATCGTACATTTGCTCCTTTTCGAGGTATTCAATATACTCATCTCCAAAGATGTCTTGATTCATTTGTACAATGGGCGAATCGTTGCTGCTGCCCATGTTCCTTTTTATTTGGATGTCAAGACACGCCCCGTATTTACCAAGGCGTGGCTGACTTTTATTAGGAGCAGCAGCAGCAGCGACCGATTTTCCCCGATCCAGATTTTTTGTTGCTGCAAGTTTTGCAGCTTTATTACCCTCCAGCCTTTGTAGTTTGGCAGCCCTATTAACCTCCAATTTTTGAGGTCTGCTGCCTTTTTTTGGCTGTAGGGGTGGTTTATTTATTTGGACCTACAAAAATGAGGTAAAATGTTAGTTTATTGAATCTGAAAAAATAAAAAACCTTAGGCAATAAATGTGACAAACCTTTTCGGGAGATGTAACTGATTTGTCCTTGGGAATCTTTTTTTCGAGGGCAACAAGGTGTGTGGGCCATGCCACGTAACTGCCAATAGCGTCGCTTAAGAACTTCATATCTCCATCGTTGTCCGGTATGGGCAACGGTGCAGTTGGTTCGAAAGCAACCGTAGGCGATACTTTGACATGGCCCGCGGGGATCGGAATATTGTGCAATACTTCTCCCGAAGTATTGTGCAATATTCCTTTTCCCACCTTCCGTTGAGTCGGCGAGGACAAGTATAGGACACATGTAGTGACACCCTACATCAATAGTTAAAACATAAGTACAGTTAATATATAAGTTTGTTTAATACATAAGTAATTACATAAGCAAGTAAGTAGTAAGTAATTAATTACCTCGGGAATACTCTTCAAACCGACGTTGCAACTCCCGGTTTCACTCTCCATTTGTATTTCAGGTTGGAGCTGAACCGGAAGTTGCTTGTCTTTATTCGTATTCACCAAGAGTGCCACTTGCTCCGATAAGATTCTGAGCTTCTCTAATACTTCCTCGTTGGAAGGTTTTTGGCGCTTCTCTTGAGGAAAAAAGCTTTTGGGAGTTACGCCAAATCCTTTCCCCCTCACTCGACCGGAATACTCAGGGACATTAAACACTTTCCCAAGAATGTCCCTGCACGTATCCTTGTTGCCCTCTTGAGTTTCAGAACTTTGTTCAATAGTTTCCTAAAATACATGTAACATTAAAAAGATAAGTTCAATAGCATTTTTAAAATACAATATTAAAAAATATTAAAGTGATAATATACTTACACAAAGTTCTACAACTTTCTTGACATTTTCATTATCAACCACTCCTTCTTTGTTAACACGCGCTTCCTTCCATAAGATATGACGACCCAAGGGTTGATCGGCTTGGGTGTCTTTTCTCTATTCGTTAAAATCATAAACAAAATAATACAAATTAGTTACACACTATAGTTTATAATACAAATTACAAGTGATGTTTAATTACTTACAATTTTTTGTTCAAGGCGTGCATATCCCATACGTGATTTCTTGTATGGGTGTTTTGGGTTGCTTGCCCGTTCGCGATTTGCCTTACTAATATTCTATATAAAAAAAAAATAGCAATTGTGTAAAAATTTAAAATACGCTACGAATATGAATAATAAAACACAAATGCTAATAAATTAATCACTTACGACAAACGCCGGGTCAGAACGTTTGGAAACAAATGCACTCCATTCATCCTTTGATATATAATGTTGATATATCTTTGGAGGTTCAGCATTTGTGTTTCCTTCTCTATCTTTTAGATAGAAATTTGAGAGATGGGATCTAAATCCACGATGGATTTTCCCAGCAACTCTCAAAACATATGACTTTCGTTCCTCATCAAGAACAAAAGTGGTCTGCAATGAAAACAATTATAAGTAATGTATTTTACAGAAAAAAAATTATAAATGACAAAAGAGTAGATCAAAATATTTACTTGAATGTCATTCCAGATGATATCTTTGGCATCCTTCAACGCCTTATCTCTCCAGTTGTCTATTGTTATTGGGACATTTTGACGAACAACAGCCCCAATGTAGCTTACAAACATGGAGCTGTTGGGGTCAACTGGCTGACCACTCTCGTTCCAGCCAACCTAATAAACTCATATAGTAAGTACATGCCCTAAACCCTAAAAAAAGATAAAAAAACACACAGCAAACAGAGTATATATAGTATACCTCAAATTTAATGCCACTGCTCCGTGCTTTAATCACCCTTTGCATGATAGTTGCACCACGTTTGACTTCTTTTTCGTAAGTCTTAGAGGTGCCAACTTCTTCATTTTGAACTTCTAAATCTTTGTTTGTATCCATTTAACTACAACAAGTTCAACATGCACTTTAGTATAACATCAACAAGCTCAACATGGATCATGCATTATTATAAACAAACTCAACATGTATCAGTATATCTTAAAAAAGCTCAACATGCATTCTAATGATTACAAAAATTTAATAACATCAATACCTGAATAATGATGGTTCGAAGAAAGACGAAATGCAAAGAAAAGAGGGTTTGCAGAAAGTTCACAGAAATATGGTTCACAGAAATACGGTTTGAAGAAATACGTAATGAGGGTTACGTATTTCAATGAAAATATATTGTGTGAAATGGGAGAGATGATCTTGGATGGAAATAAGGTTCGAAATGAAGGAGATGATCGTGGAAATAAGGTTCGTAAAGGACGGGATGATAGGGTTTGCAAAAGAAGAGAAGAAATGAAGGTTGAGATGAAGGTTACGTAATGAAGAGGAAACTGAAGAGGTAACTGTTATATATACGTAACACTTTTACAGCGCTTTTTATAAGCCTTTTACAGCGCTTATTTTGTAAAGCGCTCTAAAAGGCTTCTTTAGTTAAATTTTTAAAAGGCTCTTTTACAGCGCTTTTTTCAAATAAGCGCTGTAAAAGACCTCCGTGTGTTATTATGTTATTTGAATGCCTTTTACAGCGCTTTTTTCAAATAAGCGCTGTAAAAGACCTCCGTGTGTTATTATGTTATTTGAATGCCTTTTACAGCGCTTTTTTCAAATAAGCGCTGTAAAAGACCTCCGTGTGTTATTATGTTATATGAATGCCTTTTACAGCGCTTTCACACATAAGCGCTCTAAAAGGCTTCTTTAGTTAAATTTTTAAAAGGCTCTTTTACAGCGCTTTTTTCAAATAAGCGCTGTAAAAGACCTCCGTGTGTTATTATGTTATATGAATGCCTTTTACAGCGCTTTCACACATAAGCGCTCTAAAAGGCTTCTTTAGTTAAATTTTTAAAAGGCTCTTTTACAGCGCTTTTTTCAAATAAGCGCTGTAAAAGACCTCCGTGTGTTATTATGTTATTTGAATGCCTTTTACAGCGCTTTTACACATAAGCGCTCTAAAATGTCTCTTTATGTTAATTTTAAGAGGCTCTTTTACAGCGCTTTTCCCAAATAAGCGCTGTAAAAGACCTCCGTGTGTTATTATGTTATATGAATGTTTTTTAAAGCCTTTTACAGCGCTTTTCCACATAAGCGCTCTAAAATGTCTCTTTATGTTAATTTTAAAAGGCTCTTTTACAGCGCTTTTTCCAAATAAGCGCTGTAAAAGGCCTTATTGTTTTTGTGTTTTGTTATGTTATGTTATTTTTTAAACAAGCTCAACATGCATGCAAAACCCACATAGTAGTAACTGGTCACCACAAAAATCCCTTCCTCTTCACCAAACTCTTCTCCTTTTATGCATCTTCTTCACAAACATCAAAGCTTACTCTTTCACAATTCAATCTCCACCTCAACACCCTTTTTATCTCTTTACATTCTCTTTCCTTCTTAAATCGAAACTTAATTGGTATTCAGGATCATTGCCATGTTGCGAAAAATGGGTTTGTGTCTGGTGTTTTTGGGGATTCCCATGATGCGTACAAGGTGTTTGAAGAAATGGGTTTGTGTCTGATGTTTTTTGGATTCCCATGATGCGTACAAGGTGTTTGAAGAAATGGGTTTGTGTCTGATGTTTTTTGGATTCCCATGATGCGTACAAGGTGTTTGAAGAAATTAGGTGTCTGATGAATATTATTTTTAAAGCTTTTTTACAGCGCTTTGTCAAATAAGCGCTGTAAAATGTCTTTTTTACTCACTTTCAAAAGAGTCGTTTACAGCGCTTTGTGTGAAAAGCGCTGTAAAAGGTATAAAACACTCATTATTTTATTTTTAAAAGGATCTTTTACAGCGCTTTTTAAGATAAGCGCTGTAAAATGTCTCTTTATTTTATTTTTGTGTTTGGTTTATTTGGGTTGGGATGACATTAAAAACATTTTTATCATTGTTTATTGGATTAAAAATATTGTTATCATTGTCTTTATCACAATACTTTAGGAGATGATGAATTATTAGAAATGAGTATTCTGAAGAATCTATATATATATATGCACTGAGCAAAAGAGAATCTCTCTATTCAGTTCAGTTCAGTTCATGTAAATTACTAATTTATATTCAGTTCAGTTCATGTAAATCAAGCTAAATATAAAACACTCATTGTTACATGAACTTGGTATAAAACACTCAAATCAAGCTAAATATAAGCAGAAAATAAATTAATCAGAAAATAAATTAATCAGAACTTAGTATAAAACACTCAATTCAGATTACATGCATATTTACAATAACACAGTTCAGATTACATGCATAGCTTATATAAAACAATTAAACATATATATACATTAAGATGCCCTTCTTCTTTTCCTGGTGACATTCACATTTGTTTGTCCATTTACAATACGAAACGATGGATTAATCCAAATTCCCTCATCATGATCATCTCTAAGATATAAACCATCATCAGTTGAATCAATTTCATGTGGTTGTTGTGATGTTGCAAATAAAAGATCATTACCAACATCTTCATCATTATTGTTATCATCACTTATTTTATTGGTCGATAGGACAACAGACCATTTATCATTAGAAGGATCAGTGACATAAAACACTTGTTGAGCTTGCGACGCTAAAATAAAAGGCTCGTCTTTGTATCCCACCCTATTAAAATCGACAAGCAAGAATCCTGACTCATCAATCCGAACGCCATTATTATTATCGACCCACTTGCAACCAAATATGGGAACACGAAACATTGTGTAGTCTAACTCCCATATGCGCTCGATAACCCCAAAATATGATAGATTTGCATATATTGGGTTTTTGTCTTTTGCACTTGAGACATGCATCGCTTCAGCTACGAGAGTGACTCCACTATTTTGCATAGTGGTCTGATCATCTTGTTCTTTGGTATAAAATGTGTAGCCGTTAATAACATAACCAGTGTAAGAAAAGACATGTAAGCTCGGACCATTTGCTAGCCACCTCAATCTATTTGAAATTGATCCGGGGTCTATATCAAATTTTGACATTATGTGATTTTTTAACCATGTTACAAAACTTCGATTGTGCTCTCGAGTTATCCAATTTTGATTCCTATTCATGTTCAAACGAGATAACTGATCAATGTGTATTGTAACATACGGTTGAACCTCATCATCATTGTGCAGAACATACAATTGTGCCTGCTCCCATTCTGTCCTTGATATAGTCAGTAGTCTCCTTCCAGTTATCCCTTCTCCTGATAGTCTTCCCGAATGACGAGACATGGGAAGCCCTATGGATTCAACATTGGACAGATATTCAGTACAAAATTCAGCAGCCTCTTCAACAATGTATCGTTCAGCAATACAACCTTCTGGTCGACTTCTACTTTTTACGTACCCTTTTAATATTTTCATATATCGTTCTATCGGATACATCCATCTCATATAAGCTGGCCCACAAAGTTGTGTCTCCTTAACCAGATGAACAGTAAGGTGAACCATTATATCAAAAAACGATGGTGGGAAATACATTTCAAGCTCACACAAAGTAACAACAATTTCCCTCTGCAATGTCGGTAATTTCTGAGGGTCGATCACTTTACTACAAATTTCCCTGAAGAAGAAACATAATCTAGTTAAGGCTAGTCGAACTTTTTCAGGTAAAATGGAACGTATACCTATTGGTAGCAAATGCTCCATTATAATATGACAATCATGGGTCTTCAAACCTTTTAACTTGAGGTCTTTCATACAAACCAAATTTTTAATGTTCGAAGAGTATCCTTCTGGAACTTTAACTTCGTGTAGAAATTTACATAAAACAATTTTTTCCTTTCTAGATAGAGTATGAGCGGCTGGAGGTAGATATGTGCGATTTCCTTTCTTTACTGGAGCCAGTTCATTTCTTATTCCCATATCGACCAAGTCCAATCTTGCATTGACGCCATCTTTAGACTTTCCTGGAACATTGAGTAACGTACCAATAACACTTTCAAATACATTTTTCTCAATATGCATCACATCGAGGAAATGTCTTACATACAATGACTTCCAATATGGCAATTCAAAGAAAATTGACTTTTTCTTCCACCCAGTTTTCACCAGCTCTCCCGCAAAAGGTTTGCCAAATTTATTGGTCAAACCTTGTACTTTTTCAAGTATTTGATATCCAGTCGGTGCTAAAGGAGCTTTACCTTCCTCTGATTTTCCATTGAATGCATTTCTCCACCCACGATACTGATGACTATAAGGTAAAAATCTACGATGTCCAAGAAACACATTCTTCTTACAATGTTTCAACCGCATCCAATTTGTACTCTCTTCACATATAGGACATGCACACTGACCTTTAATGCTATATCCTGATAAATTACCATATGCTGGAAAATCATTAATTGTGCCGAACAACATAGCCCTCAAATTGAAACATTCTTTCTTATACCCATCATAAACTTCCACACCTGTCTCCCACATACTTTTTAAATTTTCGATTAGAGGAGTCAAGTATACGTCGATATCATTCCCCGGTTGTTTGGGTCCAGAAATTAACAGAGACAACATCATAAACTTACGCTTCATACATAACCATGGAGGTAGGTTATATATTACCAAAATCACAGGCCACGTGCTATGTGAGATGCTTTGAAGACCATGTGGATTCATTCCATCAGTAGAAAGTGCAAGTCTTAGATTTCTTGACTCTATCCCGAATTCAGGATACTCGTGATCAATTTTTGCCCATTGTGGGGAATCTGCAGGGTGTCGAAACATTCCATCTCTAATTCTTTCATCTGCATGCCATGTCAAGTGTTTTGAATCTTCTTCACTGCGATACATGCGCCTAAATCTTGGTATTATAGGAAAATACCACACGACTTTTGCTGGAGTAGATTCTTTCTTCTTATATCGAGAGACATTGCATTTCGGACACGCCTTAAGTAGTTCATATTCGTTTCGAAATAAAATGCAATCGTTAGGACACGCATGAATCCTTTCGTAACTCATTCCAATAGAACACAAAATCCGTTTAGCCTCGTAGGTTCGACTGGGAAGTTCATTATCATCTGGCAACATATCTTTTATGAGTGTTAATAATTCTGTAAAGCTTTTATCAGACCATCCATTACTCGCTTTTAAGTTGTACAACTTTAATATCGCTGACAGTCTTGTGAATTTAGTACAACCATTATATAATTCTTTCTCTGCATCACTCAACAAACTTTCAAACATTTTAGGACAATCTCGAAGATCTTCTTCAACTGCTTTTGCAATCTCATCAACTCGGTCCGGCTCATATGTATCTGTATCGAAATCAGTTGAAGCATATGTAGAACTATTCTCAAAATTAATGTTTCCTTTTTTTTTCTCACCATGTCTTATCCAACATGTGTAGCTTTGATCAATTCCATTACATACTAGATGTCCTTCTAATTCATCTTCTCTAACACGTTTTCCAAAACAACATTTTAAACAAGGACAAACTACTCTATTTGGATCTTTTGCATTCTTCACTGCAAACTCAACAAACTCCTTCACTCCAATTTCATACTCTTTTGACAATCGATTGGCTGAAATCCATTTCCTATCCATATTATACCACCTATATAAATGCAGTAACAAAAATAATAAGCTTTCAAAACATATCAACAAGTTTCAAAAAGAAACCAATATCAACTAAAAATTTCAAAACAGAACAGATCATGTGGTATGAGTTTTTGACAATTTTTGACAATTTCAAAACAGAACAGATCATGTGGTATGAGTTTTTGACAATTTTTGACAATTTCAAAACAGAACAGATCATGTGGTATGAGTTTTTGACAATTTTTGACAATTTCAAAACATAACAGATCATGTGTAAAAAATACCTTAGACAACGTAGATGGCCGCACAGTACGTAGAGGATATTAGGGTTCGCAACGTATATAATTATTTGAAAGATGTATTTTACAGCGCTTGTGAAAAAAGCGCTGTAATAGGTAGTTAAATTCATATTTGAAAGATGTATTTTACAGCGCTTGTGAAAAAAGCGCTATAATAGGTAGTTAAATTCAATGAAAGCGCATGTGTTTTACAGCGCTTGTGAAAAAAGCGTTGTAATAGGTAGTTAAATTCAACGAAAGCGCATGTGTTTTACAGCGCTTGTGAAAAAAGCACTGTAACTGATTCGCGAAAGCGCTTCCTTTTACAGCGCTTTTTTGACAAGCACTGTAAAATCCTTATAACGTGATGCGCAAACGTTATATGACCTACTACAACGCTTGTTTTACAGCGCTTTACATAAAAAGCGCTATAATAGGTTCCGTTATTTTTAAAATATAATTACAACAGCGCTTGTGTTTAGAAAGCGCTGTAAAATGGGCGCTGTTAAATGTCATTTTTGGCGTAGTGTCATTACATAATGCATATATGAAGATTACTAATGAACACAATTTGTTTTAGGCAAAGTACTTTTTTGGATACTTATTCTCATAGCATTTTTCCAACTGATGGTCCCCAACTATGGACTATGTATCTGCTACATTGCCAATTAATCCTCCAATTATGAGAAGAGCTATAGGCCAACCCAAAAAGAATAGAAACAATGTTATTGACCTTAAAAACATTCTATGATGGATTGATCTATGTGGTACTTGTGAATATATGTCTAGACAAGAATATTATTTTGATGATGAACAAAAGGAATCCTAAGATAAACAACAATACAAAAAGTGGAAAAAATACTATGAAAGCAAATTGTGCGCAATTAATTTTTATTTTTCATGTATTGGTTGTTTTTATGATAAAATGTAAGTAGTAGAAATATCTCTCTTGAAAATTATTCACATACACACAAAAATTTCTATCAAAAAAATTTCTATAAAAAATATTTTACAAAAATCCCATTTTAAATAATTTTTTATTAAAATATGGGAAAATTTGGGTTAATGCTATCATTGAACCAGATGTTGCTGTAGAAAACTCGGGTTAGTTCTGGATAAACATCTTCTGGTATAGCAAGAAAGTTGGTGAGTCTAATATTGTCCAATAGGCGCAGAAAACTGAAATTTTTACACCTCCAAAAATCTAAGTCCATAAATTTCGGTTCTTGCACATTCTTCTCTATCTCTAGTTTTTTTTTTTTTTGAATGTTTTCATTTGAAGAGTGTTGGAAGAGAATTTTGATTAATCTATTGTTAGATGTTCACCAGTATTGTATACTTTTGGTATTTTAGAAGCTATGGATGAGTGAGAAATGGGTGATGAGGATAAAGTGGGAAGATGATGATGATGAAGAAGACGTTTCTACAAATCACAGGAAGAATTTGTTGGGGTTGATTGCAAGTCCCACATCCTTTAGTGTGGGAGAATAAGGAGAAGGCCAAGGCTATATATTGGGTTTTAGTCCTTTGTTTTCAAATGCACCAGTCAGTAATACCACTTTAAGCTTGTATCTGACTTAGTTTAAATATTTGCTTTGTAAGAGTGTGGTTGTACTGGGGGTGTCTGGGGTGTGAGTGAGAGAAGTCTATGTGTTGTAACAATTTTCACATAGTATTAATTCTCTGGTTGCCGGTTTAGGCAGCGGCCGTGGTTTTTTCTCCGGTTTTGGAGTTTCCACGTTATATTCTTGTGTTGTGATTGTGTTTTAATTCTTTTAACTTATGCTATTTTTCCCAACAACTGGTATCAGAGCCAGGTTCGGAGGTTCGGTAGGATAATTTTTCTTAGTATGCTCTGTGGTTGCAGCTTTGTCTGATCTTCCACATCAGAAAAGAATTATCCTTGGTATTGTTAGGGGAAAGGTGATACTGTGAAAGTGCTGCTTAGGGAGGTTCTGGCTAAGGAAAGACTTGGTATTTAAGCGTGTCTGTTGTGACCCACCTCTCTTTCCTGGGAACTTACCTGGTGCACAGTTTACAGTCTGCGTGCAGCTGCTATGTCTTATTCAAGCGTTATGAAGTTTGACATAGAGAAGTTTGATGGAAGAATCAACTTTGGCTTGTGGAAAGTACAAGTCAAGGATGTGCTTATACAATCAGGATTACACAAGGCGTTGAAAGGAAACACTTCCAACATGGAGGACGACAAGTGGGAGGAACTAGATTTGAGAGCTGCAAGTGCAATTCGTCTGTGTTTGGCAAAGAATGTTCTTGCGAATGTGCAGAATCTGTCATCAGCCAAGCAACTCTGGGAGAAGCTTGAAGGGTTATATCAGGCTAAGGGCATCTCAAATCGGTTGTTGTTGAAAGAGCAATTCCACAATCTGCGCATGGATGAAGGTACGAAAATCTCTGATCATCTTAGTACTTTGAATAATATTGTCTCTGAGTTGGAATCTATCAAAGTTGAGATTGATGATGAAGATAAAGCGTTAAGGCTCATTTTGTCCCTTCCACCTTCCTATGTTCATCTTAAACCTGTTCTGATGTATGGGAAGGAAAGTTTGAGTTTTGAAGAAGTTGCAACTAAAATTATTTCTGAAGAAAGGAGAATGAAAAATGATGAAAGCACTTCATCAAGCTCAATGTTGCTGACTAGAAGTGGGGCTAATGGGAAGAAGATACATGCAAAGAATTTGGTGTGCTGGGAGTGTGGAAAGCCTGGGCATGTGAAGAGAAATTGTCCAGGTGGAGCAGTATCTGAAAAAGACTCTGAGACAAGTGCTGGCAAGGTCTCCCTTGTTTGGGGAGATGATGGTGATCTCATCTAGAAGATAAAGTTTGTCCTTATGGTATTTCCGCTATACCATGAAAAAGGACAAGTTATTGCTAGCGGATTCAGAACAACACACGGGCATTGGTTGGCATTGATGCAAGGTGTGTGGTGATGTGTCGATGGCTGAAGAACTTCCTGGAAGCCAACATGGGAGTTGCACCATAAATTTCAGCAAGGTTTCGACATGAGAAAATTCTTGGAATGGTTTAGTTCCAAGTGGAGAAAATTCTTGGGATGGTTTAGTTCCAAGTGAAGTGTACTTTTGATGGTGGAGTATGATTGTCGGTAAGACAATGGAAGCGGAAGTTGTAACTCTTACAATCAAGGTGGAGATTGTTGGGGTTGACTGCAAGTCCCACATCCTTTAGTGTGGGAGAATAAGGAGAAGGCCAAGGCTATATATTGGGTTTTAGTCCTTTGTTTTCAAATGCACCAGTCAGCAATACCACTTTAAGCTTGTATCTGACTTAGTTTAAATATTTGCTTTGTAAGAGTGTGGTTGTACTGGGGGTGTCTGGGGTGTGAGTGAGAGAAGTCTATGTGTTGTAACAATTTTCACATAGTATTAATTCTCTGGTTGCCGGTTTAGGCAGCGGCCGTGGTTTTTTCTCCGGTTTTGGAGTTTCCACGTTATATTCTTGTGTTGTGATTGTGTTTTAATTCTTTTAACTTATGCTATTTTTCCCAACAGAATTAACCTAACAAAAATAAGAAAAATCACATTTATGATGTGTCGTTCAGGCACATAATTGAGTCCGTTTTCCATATTGCACTGGAAAAAAAAAAAAAAAAAACTCCTTTGGAGAATAATTGGGATACATAACCTTCACGAACTTGTCACCACACTCAACATAGAAGTTAGTAAAATTTTAAAATAAAATTTGCAACCACATAGAGTCACTCAATGCATGATTGATCCAAAATTTCTTAATTCGATTTTAACGAAAATGTAATTTTATTTAGCCAATGGTTTAGTAAAAATGTCAACGAGTTGTTTAGATGTTTCCGTAAACTCAATTAAGAAATCCCCTTTTTGATTGTGATCCTTAATAAAATGGTGCCTAATCTCAATGTGTTTAGTTCGAGAGTGATAAACCAGATTTTTCGTGAGATTTATGGCACTAGTATTGTCGCATTTCATTGGAACCATTTCAAGATCAATACCATAATATTTCAACTGTTGTTTCATCCTAATAATCTGAGCGCAACAACTATTGACGACAACGTATTTTGCTTTAGCAACAAACAAGGCAACGTTGGCTTGTTTCTTACTATGCCACGAGACTAAGGCATTGCCAAGCAAGTGACACATCCCACTAGTACTTTTATGATCCAATCTGCGTCCCACAAAATTAGGACCAGAGTAACCAATCAAAGTGCAATAATCACCTTTAAGATACCAAAAACCCATATTTTGTGTGCCAATGAGATATTTCATAATGCATTTGAATCTAGATAGATGTGATTCTTTGGGATTAGCTTGAAATCGTGCACACTTATAAACACTAAGCATAATATCAGGACGACTAGCAGAAAATAATATCACCTACCTATACTTGAACGTGTAAAATGTCATTTTTTCCTTTTTAATGATGAGGGTAGTGTCAATTTTTCTACTTTCAAAACCATTTTAAAGTAAAAATTTCCTTAATCATTCATACCAAGCTCGAGGTACATGTTTCAACCCATATAAAGCATTTTTCAATTTGAAAACATAATTTGCAAATTCATGGTTTGTAAAACTAGGGGTTAATCAACAAACACTTCCTCTTAGATATAACTATTAAGAAAAATACTTTTTACATCTATTTGGAAAAGTTTGAAATCCACAATGCATGTAAAGTCAATGAACATGTGGATGGCTTCTAGACTAGACACAGAAGCATAGGTTTCAATGAAATATATTCCCTCCTGCTGATTGTAACATTTTACAACAAACCTTGCTTTATTTCTTACAATAATACCATTTTCATCAAGCTTGTTTTGAAAAAAGCCATTTGTTTTTAATAACAAGATGGTCTTTTGGTTTAGGAAAAAGTTATCAAACACTATTTCTCTCAAATTGATTTAATTCTTCTTGCGTATCAAAGGTCCAATGTTCATCGACAATAGCTTCATCAATGTCATTGGGTTCGATTTGAGAGACAAAAGCCATATAATGAGTAACATGATTTAATGAGTTTCGAGTAGTTACTCTTTTTGTGATGTCACCTATGATGTTTTCAAAAGGATAGTTCTTTGAAACTCTTCATTCCCTTAGACGATCTTGAAGAGAGGTTTCCTCTTAATATTTTTCATTGTTGTCTTTGTTTTCTTGGGGTTAGATTCATCAAATTAATGTGTATAGATTCTTATACGGTCATAGTTCTTTTATTATAAATTTGAAAAGATTTATTTGAAGTGGAATAACCAAGAAACATACCTTCATTAGCTTTAGCATCTAACTTACCAAGGTTATTTTCTCAGTATTCAGAACGAAGCATTTAGATATGAATATATGAAAGTGGTAGATGCTACGGTTTGTTCCTTTGTCAATTACATAGAGTGTTAGTTTTAGAATAAGTCTTATGAGGACTTTATGCATCACATATCATGAGGTGCTTAATGTGTATGCTCATAAATACTTCAAAAGGTTGGTCTCATTGATTATCATCCTCACTAGCTCTTCAAGAGACATATTATTTCTCTCCACCACTCCATTTTGTAATTGAGTACTCGGTGAAGAGAAAGTATGATATATTCCATTTTCATCATAAAAACCCCAATTTGAATCTCACCCTCGCGATCAATTTGGATGGATGCAATTTTCAAACCTTTTTCATTTTGTATAACTTTAGCAATTTTCGAAAGGCGCCAAAAGCTTAATTGTATGAGAAATACACAATGTCCATGTATAGAGAGAATAATCATCCACAATCACAAGTGCATAATAATTGCCACCAAAGCTTATAGTTATAGAAGGTCCCAAATGATCCATGTGTAAAATTTATAAAGGCCGATTTGTAGAAACAATGTTTTTTGATTTAAATGCCCCATGTGGATGTGAGCTATTCTCCTATGTCATAGCCAAGTTTCATCCTCTTTACTAATTAGACAAACGCCATGTGAAGGTAGATTTTTTAGATCAACAATATAGGTAGTCTAACTCTTTGACAAGTCAAAACAGTTAATTTGTTTAGAGAATCTATGACCACACATTTAGAAGAATCAAATACTAATTCATTATCTTTATGACACAATTGACTAATGCTTAACAAATTATGTTTTAAGCCATCAACAAGTAAAACAATTTCCAACAATGTGAAGGTAGATTATTTAGATCAACAATATAGGTAGTCTGTAACGCCCCGTTTTTCAAAGCGAGGGTGTATTTTTCTTTCAAAAGAAATTAAACTGAAACAGAGAAATAAACAAGGAAATGCCTTTGGATAAATAATTGAGTCATTATAATTTACAAGTAGCGGAAAAGTTTCTCCAAATATAAATCCAAAGCATTTTCACAACAACAAATGGTACATGAGACCCATTCAAATAAGATGTCAAACTGACAATATTAGTATAAGTACAGTTTTCCAAATCAAAATACTCCAACCCAAAAAGAAGGACGTTTGGTCCCTATACATCAACCTAATCTGATCATCCTACCAAAAAAGCTATACACCCTGAGTGATCTCCACGCGCCCCGTGAGATCCTCCTAACATAGCTGCAGTCAAGCGTTCCCATCTCCATTCCCGTCCGTAGGGTACGGACCGGTAGGATCGTCCTGACTCTCATCTGAGGGCAAAGCCCAAATTTCCACAATAATTGTAAAGGGTCACCAACCGAAATTAACAGATAACACATAACATTTAAGTTTTTAAATGCTCAAAATAACTTTTCAACTAAGCATGCACCTTAAAAAGATTTCTCATATGCTAAAAGTTCATGTAATGCTTGCCAATTAAAAATGAAATCAAAATGAAGTTCTCAAACAATCAAGTAATACATAACTGACCAAAGCATTGATAAATCAATTGAGCAATCGATTATCTAACTCAAAATAAGGACTTCTGCTGAGCCAATCGATTGCCAAATCGATTTGGTCAGTTCTGCTGAGTTTCTGCATGACCAAATCAATTTCTAAGTCGATTTTGTCAGTTTTGCTGAGTTCCTGTGTTGCCAAATCGATTTCCAAATCGATTTCTTAAAAGATTTTGAAGGACATATTTATACAATCGATTGGCAAATCGATTAGGTTAAAATAGTGAACTTCCTGCAACTCATCCAATCGATTGGGAAATCGATTTCCCTGCTTATTCTTCCAAAAATACTTAAACTAATTCAATCACACTCACGCATAACTCCAAATCTTAACACCTCGCAAAACCCACACAATCACCACGACGAATTGGTTTTCAAAACAGTTTCACAATCCATCGCACTCACACACGATACTCAATACATAACACTTAGCAATTCCAACACAATTACCACAACAATTCCAATTCAAACCACTCAATCATATACTTGATTCAAACACGACTCGCGTGCCAAGCACCCTAATGCAATGCGTATATGCCAAAATGCATGGACTCGGAATTCCAAACCAAAACCCTCCTCGAAGGGCCGTAAATCATAATTGTACCGCCTATCGCAGGCCAAAGTACCAATTACCGAGGTGCCACCTATCACGGGTCAGCACGATTTACTAAAAAGCGTAAATCATAAACGTACCACCTATCACGGGTCAGTACAGTTTACCGAGGTGTCACCTATCACGGGTCAACACGATTTACTAAAAGAAAAAGCGGAAATCGTAAATGTACCACCTATCACGGGTCAGTACAGTTACCATGGTGTCACCTATCACGGGTCAACACGATTTACTAAAAGAAAAAGCGGAAATCGTAAATGTACCACCTATCACGGGTCAGTACAGTTACCATGGTGTCACCTATCACGGGTCAACACGATTTACTAAAAGAAAAAGCGGGAATCGTAAACGTACCGCCTATCACAGACCAGTACTGTTTACCGAGGTGCCACCTATCACGGGTCAGCACAATCCACCAAAAATGTAAATCGTAAATGTACCACCTATCACGGGTCAGTACAGTTACCATGGTGTCACCTATCACGGGTCAACACGATTTACTAAAAGAAAAAGCGGGAATCGTAAATGTACCACCTATCACGGGTCAGTACAGTTTACCGAAGTGTCACCTATCACGGGTCAACACGATTTACTAAAATATAAATCGCAAACGTACAACCTATCACGGGTCCGTACAATTTACCAAGGTGCCACCTATCACGGGTCAGCACAATTCACCAAAAATATAAATCGTAAATGTACCACCTATCACGGGTCAGTACAGTTACCATGGTGTCACCTATCACGGGTCAACACGATTTACTAAAAGAAAAAGCGGAAATCGTAAATGTACCACCTATCACGGGTCAGTACAGTTTACCGAGGTGTCACCTATCACGGGTCAACACGATTTACTAAAAGAAAAAGCGGGAATCGTAAACGTACCGCCTATCACAGACCAGTACTGTTTACCTAGGTGCCACCTATCACGGGTCAGCACAATCCACCAAAAATGTAAATCGTAAATGTACCACCTATCACGGGTCAGTACAGTTTACCGAGGTGTCACCTATCACGGGTCAACACGATTTACTAAAAGAAAAAGCGGAAATCGTAAATGTACCACCTATCACGGGTCAGTACAGTTTACCGAAGTGTCACCTATCACGGGTCAACACGATTTACTAAAATATAAATCGCAAACGTACAACCTATCACGGGTCCGTACAGTTTACCATGGAAGGAGCCCTTACCTTAACGTTAGCTTCAACGTGCGTTTCCGGTACCGCGAGTAATTCCGATAAAATCTCCGCTCGCGACGTCGCTTCCAAGTTAGTCCACTAGCACCGTAGTGTAGTGGTGAGAAACTTTCCCTTCTATCCCTTTGCGAAACAAAGCTTAGATCTAGGTGAAACAGGAAGGTTTGTGTTTGGCGGTTTTGAAATCCTTAACACCGTTTTTCTTGGTTTTCAATTCAAAGAGGAAGAATTAAGTTGAGTAATCTTCTCTTTCACACTCACCAAACCTTGGGTTTCTTATCTTGAAGAAAAGAAGCAAAGAAAAACGAAAATGAAGGAGGGAGGGAGAAGGGGGTCGCGTGACAGAGGAAGAAGATGAACTTTTTTGCTTTTTCTTTCCTTTCTTTTTCCTTTCTTCCTTTTTCCTTCTTTCCTTTATATACTCTTTTCTTTTCCTTTTCCTTCCTTCTAATTTCCTTTCTTTTTCCCTCCAAACAAACATATATATATATATATATATATATTATACCCGTAACGCATTAAATTCCTCGTAAAAGATTCACCGCAGTTAATTTAATTTATTTATGGACGAGTAATTCTAATCGGCATCAAAATATCTTTTTGATCATATAAACTCCATAATATTATTATCTTTGGCTAAAAAGCCTCGGAGCCAAAAATCCAAAATACACAAAAATACATAAAATACACTTTAAAATTATGGGTCTTACATAGTCTAACTCTTTGACCAACCAAAACAGTTAGTTTATGTAGAGAATCTACGACCGCACATTTAGAAGAATCAAATACTACTTCATTATCTTTGTGATACAATTGACTAATGCTTAGCAAATTATGTTTCAAGCCATCAACAAGTAAAACATTTTCAATTATGGGGTTAAGGCTCTTATAAATTATACCAATACCGATTATTTTACCTTTGTTGTTATCACCATAAGAGACATAACCACCAATTTTGGGAGTTAGGAAGGAGAACTTGTTTTTGTCTCCGGTCATGTGCTTTGAACAACCACTACCAAGATATTAATTTAAACGCTTGATCTTTAAGCACACCTACATCACAAGATCAATTTTTAATTGTGGTACCCAAACCATTTTGGGTCCTTGTGTGTTAGTTTTAAGCGTTATACCATTTGCAGGGAACCTACTCTTGTAGTTCACTTTCTTTATAACATTGCAAATAGAATATGTATGCCATTTTCTACCACAATAAAAGCATTTGGCAAATGGACTACTAGAAGTCGAGTTTGGGCTAAAAAAATTCTTGAATTGGTTTTCATGATTCGTTGGACAATAGCACATACCAACTTTATCATATGTTCCCCTTTGATTTTCCAAAATGATGTTCAAAATATCTCTCCCCATAGTGAATTTAGCAAGTGTGTTATGCAAGTCTTCAACTTTGTTTTTCAAAACATAGAACTCATCACATTTGATAATTTTTTTCCTTTTTGTTATTCTAGTCTTCAACCTTGTTTCTCTTTATGAACTTCTATTTCCTTGTTTAAAATGACTATTTTTTATTCAATAAATTTTTCAAAGTTTATTTGATTCATCGTTCAATTCTTCACAAACAACTAGCAACTCATAATAAGTTAAAGTAGATTCAATTTCACAAGCGTTTACCCCATTTTCTGCATGGTTTGCCATGAGATATATGTTTGCTTCTTAATTTTCGAAGTTGTTAGATGAATCCATATCATTGTCCTCCCAAGAAATGTATGCTCTTATTCCTTTCAAATTCCTTTGTGGTTGTTTTTCCATCCTTCCATCTTTCTTTTAACTTAGAGGACAAACTTTATGTGACCTTTCTTACCACATTTGAAGCGTGTTGGATTGAAAAGGCTAACTTCCTCAATCTTTTTGGAAGGGCTTAAAGGTTTCTTCTTTATTCCTTGAGTCTCATGTACCCTTTGTACTTATGAACTATTAAGCTTGTGTCTTCAACTTCAATGGTATCATAGTTTTCTATATCACTTTCTTTTATGTTTGCTTTAAGTGCAAAGCCTTTCTTTTTTATGTCACTTTATTCACTTTGAGCTAGGCGATTTAGTTCAAGCTCATGTTCATGCAATTTACCAACAAAGTGATTAGATCCATTGAAGTTAGGTCCTTAGATTCTGTATTTAGTTACTTTAGGTTGTCATCTACGATTTAAGCATCTAAGAACTTTGTTAATCAGATCCTTGTTTTTTAAAAAAATTCTTGAGAAAGTGATTGCCTTTGTCTCTGATAATCACATCAAGTGTATGATTGTCTAACTCTGAGTTATTATGTATCATCTGAAAAAGTCTAACGCTTTGAAAAAGTCAACACTCTAAGGAAGACAAAGAAATTGCGCATCCTTTAATGATAATCTTAAATATGTTACTTGTCTAAAGATCTTAAGACATACTATGACCATTGTATCTTTTACTTCCCAACTATTTTAAACAATATACACTAGATCATTATAAGATCCGTTTTTGGAAAGTTTTTATGGAAAATCAATCCCAAAATGATACAACGCAAAACTTTATGAATTATGTTGATTTATTGCAATTAGGAACAATCAGAAACCCCAATTGTTCTCTATAAAAGGACATGCATCCCTTAAAGACAAAAAAGAAAACATATAAGCTATAAGCACATATGCACTCTTGCTCATTATCATTATGTTTCACTTTAGTGCTAAGAGAATTTTTGAAGTAACAAATTTATAAACATTTTATGCGGGAGCTGATTCAGAAAACCCAAAACCCTTTTTGGTTTTAACCTAGCCCAGTAGTGGTTACCTTCATTAATGGTTTGACTGTACTAAGCTAGAAGGTTGAGAAGATTGAGCACAATTTGTGTTACTAGTAGGTATTCAAGTGTAAGTCTAACTCTATGATGAACTAGTGCATTAAATACTTTAGGTTGAAGGGACCGAACGTAGCTATCGTGTAGGTTGTGAACTTGGATAAAATCGTTGTGTCTCTCAATTCTATTTCCTCTTACCTACATTGCTTTCTTTACTTTAGTTTAGCCACACGAAAAATTATATAAACAGAAAACAAAATTCAAACCTCATTTCTTGTGTTTTCCGTAACAAAATTCAAGAACTGAAGACTTAGAGGAAAGTTGTAACAACTCGACCTTTACCATTATCTACATTGTTAATCACGACCTTCTGCGCCCCGCTTTCCACCCATTGGAAATAACAAGTTTTTTTTCTTCTGTGGGAATCGAACCCGGTACTTGGGGGATAAGCACCACAGTTTATTCATTCCCACTACCAATCAGCTGGTAATGGGAATGAATGGACGGTGGTACTTATCTCCTAGGGTACTAGGTTCGATTCCCACATAAAGCAAAAAACTCGCTATTTCTAATGGGTGGAAAGGAGTGGAGAGAATGTCATGATTAACAGTGCCAATAATGGTAAGGGTTGGGCTATTGCAAAAGTGAATAGGAAAATCACAGTGAAGACTTAGAGATGAGGTATTTTCGGTCAGATGATGCAAGGAACCAGGTCATTTCGAATCAGAATGCCCTAAACTTGAGAAAATAAATTCTCATGTGAAAGCCTTAAAGACTAAGAAGAAAAGTCATACGGCTTCTTGGGATGACTTTGATGAAGATGAGGAGCACGAAAAGATGGATCTGATGGCAGATACTCACTCTAACTCTAATTCTAATTCTACCTCTAATTATGATGTTGGAGATGAATAAATTAAGGTGTTCTATAACGTATCTCATAATGAACTTATAAATATGTTAAATGAGTTTCTCAACAAGAATCATAAGGTTTCTTCAAAACTTAAGTCTCAAAGAAAAGCTCATGAAATCTTAACATACAAATGCAGTTCCCTTGAAAAAGATTTTGAAAACCAAAAAAGGAAAAATCTAACTCTGAAAAAAATGATTTAAAAAACTTTAGAGGAGTCTGCAATTATGTTAAGCATGAAATAGTGTTTGAAGAATTTCTTGCTAATGACATAGGTAGAAATAAACAAGCTTTTATGATCTATGGTGTCTGAAGAAACAAAAAATGTGGCTTAGGCTTTGAAGAAACGACATATAATCCTAGATTTAATCAACTTGATATTTGATATTTGTTGCGGCCTAAATTTTCAAGTGTTTCTTGAATTCAATAGAGTCGCCACCAAAATTTATTTTCAAATAGGGAAAATATTGGAAAACCCTTAAAAAAGAAAAATGGTATTTCAAACTAAATTTTGAGTTCGGGAGTCGATTATGTGTAGCGAAGGTATTAGCACCCTACAACATCCGTTAAAATACGGTTACCTATAATTAATTGTACAAAATTAATGTTAACTTATATATATATATTTATTCTTTTTAAAATGCAAATATAATCTTTTATTATGAAAAAAATTTAGAGGCGATGTTGGTTTGGGGTAGGGGAGGAGTCAGTCTAGAGGCGGCAATTTCAGCCGAGAGGCAACAACTTCAACAAGAGGCAGCGACTTCACACCAAAGGCAGAAGTTTTAGTCTAGAGGTAAAAGTTTATATATATATATATATATATATATTTCTCCTTTTTGTAAATGCAAATATATTTTTTTATAGAAAGAATCTAATCAAAAAAGTATATTTAAAACATAGAGAAATTTTATTTATTTATTATTATGCTTGACAATAGTGTAATCTTGCTTCTACGTATCTCCCGGTGTGATAGAGAAATCAAAGTTACGTAATTCTTGGTTAGAAAATGTGGATGCTTGATTGTTTATTAAAGAAAAATCATTTTGTTATATAAAAAATAAGTTTTGACGAAAAAAAGAAAATGAGCTTGTTTAGTTTGAATAATTATTTTGAAATGCAAGTTTGAGAACTATCAAGTTGTACAACTCGTGTCTCAAATACTCAAAATAAAAAGATGTTTCATCTAGTTAATCTTTTTAAGAGTATTTTATTGATTAATTTGCTTACCACAATGAGTTTTAGGACTACAAATTTTCACAACTTGTGTCCTAACAACTCAAAAAAATTAAAAGAAAGTCACATTCTTTTAATATCTGATTATATTTTTAATTTAGTTTTCTTTTTAAGAATTAAAATTTGATGCTGATTATTAAACATTTTTTAGACGATCCTACGAAATAAATTAGCAATTAAAAAAAAGTAAAAAGATAATGAATATATAGCTAGATTGGTCAAAACAACACAACATTGCATATTAAAGCTGAGTAATGAGTAATAGATTTTAAAGCTTGCATGAAACCTTAGCATACCTAGAGCACACCGCCCTCTCTGCCTTAAGTCTTATCATATGTACTCTTTCTTTATAATACTATTTTTTTAATTTCAATTTTAACACAGATGTCCTTGAGTTGAGTGTGTTAACAAACATAAATTCTTTTCATTGATTCTAGTATAACTTAACTAGTTAGCATTTATTAAGAAGAAGAAAAAAACTAACTCTTAACATTTTATAATTATAAAAAAAACACTAAGTCATACTTTTCTATTTCTTTCCTTCTACTACTACTGTTATTCATTTCAATGATTTTGTGAAAAAAATAACTAATCAACTTCTCCAACTATTTTTGATCTATTCATCTATCTAAAAAGTGTTTTTTTTTAGCAAATAAAGAGTTATTGTTAAAGGTGTGGGTGTCTTTCTTTGTATAGATATATGTTTGATGGCGGTGGTAATGGTGGTCAGTTTTTCGACGACGGCGACATCAGAGGTTTGAGTTTTTAGTCATATTTTTTACTTTCTCATTCATAACTCATTTTGTTTATATTTTTATAAATCGAAATCTTATATTTGTATAACAATAGAGTAATTATAATATAAAGAGAGAAAGAGAAAAATATATATACCTTAACTCTTTATGTTTGTTTGAAAGAGTTATTATATCATTTTCTTAAATAAAAAAGACGAGTCTCTTTTGAAAACAAATGAAGATGTACTTATAGAGTTTTTTAACATGTTTGATTGATTTCCTGCTCTGCTCTTGTGCTTCCCCCTTAATTTATTTATTTATGTTTTATTTTATTTGTTCATCATCTAAATTCTTCTGAATGTTTGATGCATTTACGTTTTTATGAATATTTATTTTTATCTGAGTGTGTTAATTTTATGTTTATGTTTGAGAACAAAAAAGTTTTGAATGTGTTAATGTTTCTCCCTATATGTGTCTCTAATTCTGCAGAATGTTGTCTTTATGCCTCTGCTTTAAACTCAAAGTTTTGTCTTCTTCTCTTTGCATCATAACAACCAGATAGGACAATAGGAATTTTTATTTTATTTAATTAATTAAATCATTGTGTATTATACTCTAATGTTGTTATAATTGTGGTTTTAAGAGACGATGAGACAAAATGAGCATCATTTGTTACTTTTAGCTATATTATTTTTATTTCTTTTTTATACATTTTTTGTATTTGTATATTTCTTTATATATATATATATATATATATATATATATATATATATATATATATATAAAGTTTTCATAAAGAGGCATAAAATTTGACATATTATAATAAAATGAATATAATTACTTTTTTGATTTATTTTTAATTAGTTGGACAAAATTAGGGTACTACAATATTGTTTGCGCATATTGCCATAAGAAAGGTCGCAACATAATAACTTGTCCTATGCTGAAATCATGGAAAGACAAGATACCTTTTAGAACTGACAAACCAAGACTCGACCAAACTTAAGTACCTAAAAATAAAATAATTTATCTTGCATATATCCTTAGGAACAAAGTTGAAACACCAGTCATGGTGCCTGAACAATAGATGCTCACGACACATGATGGGAGAAAAATCTATGTTCCAAGACCCGACCCTCAAGAACGGAGAATTCGTAAGATTTAGAGGTGATTAGAATGGTAAGATCATTGGACAGAGAATAGTAGATAATGGTTCTCTTCCCTTTATTAAAAATATTTTATTTGTAAAAGGACTAATGCATAATCTACTGAGCAAAAGTCAATTAAGTGACAATGGTTATGATGTAGTCTTCAATCAAAAGTCTTGTAAGGAAATAAGTCAAACAAATGGATCCATACTATTTACTTGGCCGAAGGAAAAACAACATTTATAAAAATAAATTTATTTGATTTAAACAAACAAAAAGTCAAGTGTCTCATGTTTGTAAGCGAGGAAAAATTGATATGGCACAAAAGATTAGGACATGCCAACTTGAGGTTAATCTCAAAATTTAAAAGACTTGAATTGGTTAGAGGGTTGTCAAATCTTAAGTATGAATCAAATGTTCTTTGTGAGGCATGTCATTAAAGAAAACAAACAAAATCTTATTTTTCTTCTAAAAACGTTGTTTCCACCTCTAAACCACTTAAACTTTTTTACATATTGATCTATTTAGTCCTGTAAAGACTACTTATGTTAGTGGTAAAAAAGTATGAACTTGTTATTGTCGATGACTATTCTAGATGAACATGAGTATCGTTACTAAAACATGAGGATGAAACACATAAAGGTTTCACTATCTTCTACAAACAAGTGCAAATTGAAAAAAGTTTTTGTGTAACAACGATTCGTTGTGATCATGGAGGTGAATTTGAAAACAATTTTTTTTTTAAATTTTACGAAGAGAATAATATTTTACATAATTTTTCTTCCCCTAGAACACCCTAATAAAACGGTGTTGTAGAAAGGAAAAATAGACCTCATCAGGAAATGGCATATACCATGATTCACAAAATGGACGATACCAAGCACTTTTGGGCAGATGTAGTGAGCACTACATGTTATATTCATAATATAGTCTATATTAGACCTATTCTCAATAAGACTCCTTATGAATTGTGGAAAGGAATAAAGCCCAACATTTCATATTTTCATATATGCTATATTTTTAACACCAAAGACAAGCAAGTTTGATTCAAGATCTCAAAAGTGAATCTTTTTGGGATACTCTAAAAGGTCAAAGCTAGACGTAGACTGTGCAGATCAACACGTCTCAGAAGAACCATATACATAAGAGGAACAAGATAAAACAACTGAATCATCTAATTCAGCCCAAAGTAAATCAAAAGATCCACATGACAACTCAAATCAAAAGCATCAAGAATTCAAAATTGGATAGAAATACAAGTCTTCTCATCTAGATTCTCTGATCATAGGAAATGCAAATGATCCTCTAAAAACCATATATGCTCTTAAGGAGACATCTATAGTTGGATTGCTATCTGAAATGGAACCTACATCCATAGACGAAACACTATCAGATGATGGATGGATACTAGTTATGCAAGAAGAGTAGAATCAATTCAAAAGGAATGATGTATGGGATCTCATCCCCAAACCTAAAGAAAATAAGCCAATTGGAACCAAATGAGTTTTCATAAACAAACTCAATGATAAAGGTGAACTGGTTAGAAACAAAGCTAGATTTGTAGCTCAAGGATACAGTCAAGAGGTGTTGAGACAAAATCTCTCTCAATTGATTTTAATGATAACAAAATTAATTAAAAGATTATGATTGAGTTTAATGACTAATCTGTGCTTTTGAGTGTATTCATATAAGAAAACAGGTTATCATACATTAAGGAAAAAGAAGAAAATTCTGAGTTAAATGCTAAGTATGGAAAATGCCGAGGACGGCCTCACGAGCTGGTGAAACTGCAGTTCTGCATCCTCGCTGATTTGAATTCATTAAACAAAGGCATAATAGTATTAAAGAATGAATTATTTGAATTCATTCAACAAAGGCAGAATAGTATTAAAGAATGAAGTGTTTGATTCATTCAATAAAGGCAAAATACTATTAAAAAATGATTAAGAAAGGCCTTTGAAGAAAAGTAGTAAGAATGCAAAAGAAAGGTACGAGGAATGATTATATTAGCATGTGCCTATAGTCAACATCTTGAAAAGCATCCCAAGACTTTATGAAAGCAACTCATCATGTCATAGGCAAAAGGCTACATGTACTATTATGTGATTTAAAAGGATTATAAAGTCAATCTTCAAAAAGGCAACAACAAACAAGTCCTAAATAAATTGATCACATGTCTTAAGGCAAGGAAAGAAGAAAAAGACTTCACGTGAAGCCTTCACAAAGTCTTGAAGAAAGGAATGAAAAGGACATCACATGTTCTTACAATGCATTAAATGGAGGAAAGAGAAAAAGCTCACATGTGAAGCTTTTTCAAGGCGTTGAAGAAAGGAGAATGAAAATGACTCCACACAATATTCAAACATTAAAGAAAGGAAAGAGAAAAGGACAGCACGTGTCCCCAAGTGCCCAGAAAACAGCTACCTCGTACTTGAACATGGAATGCATATATCCAATGAGTTGGTTGACATTTTCGTAATTATGAAGAAAAACCTTGGCATTTCTCAAATGGATTTTCCAACGGTTATAAAAGGCTTGGCATATGAAATAAACATTAGAAGACCTCTATAAATTGCAGCAAGCTGATCTTCATCAACATACAACACATTGCATTAAAAAGATCAAAGATCTTAAAGCTTTCAAGAAGCAATATCCATTATATCTTCATACTTTCTACAAATCCTACATTAGATCTTTGTTAATCTTTTGAAAAAGTATTTAGAATCAATCACTCTCTTATCACACTATAATTTCCACGTGAGATACACTTGGAAGCATTTGAAATCTGATTGTAAGCTTGGTGAAGCTTAAGAATACACAAGTTGTAATCATCCTCTGTCTGAGGTTGATCTGTTTGAACATTAGTGAAATCTCACAAGGGTGTGAGGATTGGAAGTAGCCATCTTTGGGTGAACCAGTATAAAATCAGTGTGTGTCAATCTTATATTTCTCCTTCACTCTTTAACTCAGTTCAAATCTGAAGGTTTTGAAAAACCCATCCTCGGGTTTGCCATCCTCTGCAAGAGGATAGTTTTTAAAACACGTGAAAACTATTTTTAAACAGCAAAATCCCTATTCAACCCCCCTTCTAGTGATATTTAGCTACATCAGGAGGAAGATATTGATTACATTGAAACTTTTGCCCCTTTGGCAAGGTTAGAGGCTTCCAGACTTTTACTTTCTTTTGCTGTATTTAATAAAATCACTTTATATCAAGTGTATGTGAAAAGTACTTTCTTAAATGGTTACATAAATGGAGAAGTGTATGTTAAACAACCTTCTGGATTTGAGGACAATGAATTTCCAGACCATGTCTTCAAACTATAGAAATCTCTGTACGATCTAAAACAAACTCAAAGAGTTTGGTATGACAAACTAAGCAACTTCCTTTTAGAAAATGATTTTGAAAAGGCCAAGTTAACACTAATTTATTTAGAAAATCATCTTGCAATGACTTTCTCATTATCCAGATATATGTTGATGATATTATTTTTGGTTCTACTAACGTTAATTTTTATCTAGAATTTTCTAAACTAATGCAGAACAAATTTGAGATGAGTATGATGAAAGAATTGAAATTCTTTCTGAGAATTCAAATTTGTCAAAACCCAACATATTCACCAGATCAAATACACACAACAATTACTTAAGAAGTTTAAAATGGATGACTATAAATCAATGTCCACACATATCTAAAAAATCAACATTTTGAAAAATACTTTAAAAAAATAGAGACGAATGAAGGTTGACCACCAACTGCGGAAGATGGTGGCAGGTATGAATCTAGAGTTCCAATTTTCCTCTTCCCCTTTCCAAGTTCCTCAATCTTCAAGTTATGTTCCTATTTCTATTTCTGATTTTTTTATTTATTTATATTTTTTTTAACTAAAAAAAGATACGACTTTGCACATTGTTTAAAAAAAATAGAAATAACCCAAGTCGGTCCGCTAAACTCTGCTGAGTCACACCGACTTTTACCAGACTTTTACCAGTTTGATGGCACATAAGGTTTGATTAGTGGCTCCACCTGATTAACCCACTTGTTCTCAATCAGACCAGTAATGCGAGCCGATTTTTACAACACTGCTTATAGCCCAATTCCTTTTGACGAGAAAAATTTGTTTGATTTGAATAATTATTTTAAAATGCGAGTTTTAGGACGATCAAGTTTTTACAACTCGTGTCTCAAAAATTCAAGGAGTAAAAAATATGTCACATCTAATTTAATTCTCTTAAGAATATTTTATATTATTTTCGGTTTTAAAATTGAGTTTCAACACCACCAAATAGTACAACTTGTGTCTTAACAACTCAAAGATTAAAAAAATATCACATCTAATTAATCAAATTTAAAAAAGTTGATTTTAAATTTATTTATTTATAAAAATAAGTTTTAGAACTATCACATTATATAATTTGTATTATGCAACTCATGGATTAAAGGATGTCATTTTTAGTTAACCTTTAATAATAATTTTTATTTATTATTTTGTTTCTGAGTTTAATTTATTAATTTATCTGTGAAGATGAGATTTAGAACCACCAAGTTGTCACAACTTGTGTCTTAACAATTCAAAGATTAAAAAAAATATCACATTTAGTTAATCTTTAATGAAATATTTATTTGTTTTTTATTTATTTATGAAATTTGATATTTAATTATGAAACAAATTAATTTTTTTTTTAAAACTTTAAATGGGTTGAGCTCCCCCACATGAACATATTTGTATTTTATTTTTCTTAGAGTCCAACTTAACTTAAATTTAACATAAAAAAAGGTTAAAAGACATAATACTGAAACCCTAGGACACATACAAACCAAAAGTGGAGCGAGTGTTGCTAGGTTGGTGCTGAAACGCATCATCAGAATTCTGGGAAACATGTAAGTCATCTTTTTGATTGAGATAATAACTTTTTTAAGAGAAAGAAAGAAAACTAAAAATGGGGAAGGGGTTATGAAGCATTAGTGTACAATTTTTATTTTTATTTTATTATATTTTTGGTCTATAAAATATTTATTAAATATATTACTTATTTTTAAATAGTCTATTTTTTTTATCATGCAAAAATTTCAATGAAGCTTTCAATTGGTCAAAGTAGATACGAAAATCATAACGGAATGAGT
>NC_021162.2:48189652-48232956 GCF_000331145.2 Cicer arietinum | reverse complement strand
TGCTAAGTTGAATTTCAAAAGATGATGTAATTTATTCTTAACATTTTTTCAATGTTAATTCGAATTAATTGAAGTTGAATTCTAGCGACTGTTTTAGCTCATTATATGGTCAAACATTTATCCGTGTAGATCTTGTATTTTGATTATTATTACTTACTAATTATCTTTTTATGGTAAAGTTGAGTAAAAATAATAATAATTGCATATTTATTAAACATATCACTGTATTTTTTTAGAATTATTTTTAACGGGACAAAATTAAGGTACTATACACACCTTGACTCAGCCGGCTTAAAATAATAATTAAGTGCTCAATTTCTTACTTTCAACTATCCATCTCATCTCCAAAGTTTCTCCCAAATTTGTTGAACACCTCTTACGTTGTTTCACCTCCCTAAATTCAAAACTACCCCAAATATAGTTATTTCTTCTGCTATTAAATTTTGTAGTTATAAAACTTCTTTAGTTGGTTGAGTTTAGAAGAGAGGTAAAAAGAAAATTAAGTTTCAATATGTTTGCATATTTGTAGGTAATCAACTATATGTCAAGATCTATTTTTTTACCAATACAATTGAACATTAATATCTTATTTTTAAAATTTCTTCAATAGATCCAAAGTTTGAAAATTGTGAGTAAAATTGGGTACATTTTTTGTGCATATACGATATAGTCAAGATTTTTTTTTTTTGAAGTAGTTAATATTAATTGTTAATTTATTAGATAAAAAATTAAATTTATAGTTTGATTGTCACTCCAACCCTTCTAAATCATCAAACCCCTCAAGACTCCCACGATATACTCAAGATTAATTATTTAGATTTCACCACTCACTATTTTCCAAAATATGGCCGTGTAATAATACACTATAACTTTGAGAGTTATAACATTCGCAATAAATTTTGAGACACTTCAACAAAATAATGAATTACATTTAAGTTTTATCAATAGAGATGCTCTTAGGATTTTTGTGAAAGACCGAAAGCTTTTTGTTTTGTTAAAAGTAAACACAATCTTTTTAATTTAAAGACCCACTTCAAGCCAATGAACGATCAATTTTGATGGATTCCACAAGTTCATGACATGTATTTTCCAGCACTAGTTGTGGTTATATTGAATTGACCACCAAAATAATGATGGATCACCTATAATCTTGTTGAATCAACTAGTTTAGTCTGATTTTCAAACCATATTGCACATAAATAATAACTTTTTTGCACAAAAACATAGTTTTATGTCAATTTTAAACTTTGTCTTTTAAAAAAAAAATGCCGATTACTTTATTTAATTTCTCATATCATTTTAATCACTTTGCCTTCTTTTTGCCTTTATAAAATTGATTAGCATCTATCTATTCACTTTCATTTTAGACATAGTATCTTTTTTGTTTAAATACATGACTTGACTGAGTTTTTTTCCTAATCATATTTTTTTAAAAATGGTCAAGTCAAATCACACCACATCAATTCTTAATCAAAATTGATACTCTTTGTCTCTCTCTCTCTATTTCTAAATTTTGGTAGTTTACAAATTTTAATTTTGCTCCACAACGTTATTTTTTTTTAACTCCAAAATATTATGTATTTTAAAAATCTATGATATGGTTGAAGTTGCTTTTTTGTATGAGTTGAGTATGATTATTATTTTTTTTTTTGAATTAGATGAAAGGTTAGAGAATGGTTCCCCAATTTAAGTTATAAAATTTTATAATTCAATAATCATTTATAATTTTTTATTTATTTACTTACCTCCAATGAAAACGGAAATTCTTAAATTAGAAGTTTTTTAAAAATATGTCGTGAATTAGAATTTTTTTATAAATATATCATACTAAAATACCATGATTTATAAGAAAAAAAAAAAAAAAAAACCCATGATTTAAGCTATGCGCCCATCCTACTTTTACCCGTAGCAGAATTTTATTTTGAAATATATTCAATTCATGTTATTTGTGATTAGCTTTTTATCAAAATTATTTTTAAAAAAATATCTACTAAGAACATAATAATATCTTTTAAAATTAAAAATACTATACTTTATAAATTAAAATAAATCTTTTAATCTTGTCATATAATAAATGATAAAAATAAATATATGTGTGATAAAAAAAATTGTTTAATGCAGATTTTTTGATGACTGTAGACGACGTGAGTACATTTTTAAACTAAAAATAATATATCTATCATTTAAAGAAAACTCAAAGAAGATCAATTTAATTTTATCTTATATTTAAGCACAAATAAAATATTTCTGTAGAAATATATAATAATTATCTTGTTTCAAGAAATCTAATGATCTATTTTTAGGGGGAAAATGGATAATGGATAAATTGAAGAATAAACTTATTTCAACGAAATTGATTCCAATTAAAAAGTAAATTTAAAATATTTGTTTGATAATTAATTAATTGATCAACTAATGTACTACGGTATAACAATTGGTAATTTTATTTCAATATCAATAAGCTCATTCAAAAATAATAAAATTTGATCTATTTCTCTAATATGATATAGTTTAAAAAATTATATTTTTTTAATGCACTAGTTGGTTAACTTAATTTAACAATATTATATTTTTTATATAATAAAATTTTGTTACATATAATATACAAATTATAATCAACTGCCTTAACGTAATAAAAAATAACAACAAAATTTATTGAGATTAAATCTTTTGATAAAAAAAATAAAATTCCTTTGAAGTTTAAATGTTTTGCTTTTAGTTTCTATAAAAAATTATTCATCTTTAGTCTTTAAAAAATTTCATAATTTTGTGTTTGATTTTTGTTTTCAAATCAATTTATGTTTATCATTTAAATTTTTGAATGATTTATTCCATGCTATTGAACATTATAAAAAAATTAGAACATTTTAATAAATGATCAATTAAATATAAATTTTATAATATTTAATATTTAAAAATTTGTATTTAATTCATCTCTATTAAAAAAATTAAAATTTTGATGAGATAAATTCTTTTAATATTCTAAATATACATAAAAAAAATTATTTAATAGTTTTAATGTTAAATATGAGTAGACTTAAAAACAGAGACAAAGAACAAAAGTGAAAAAAATTGAAAAACCAAAGATGAAAAACAAATTTGTAAAAACTAAAATCCAAGGCATTTAAAGTTGATATGTACTGAAAAAAACTATTTGAAAAAAAAAAAGAAATCATTCATGAAAAAGTGTTTGACGCTAGGAGTAAAATCAGGCATGAGTGCAGCTACATTACCACTGTGGAGTGCCATGTGGTACCACGACTTTTTTTTTTTTTTTAATCAAAAAGCAATAAAAATATCTTTCAATCACCAACAAAAATGAATATAATCTTTCACGAAATAGTATATATACAATGTATTAATCACTTTTCGAAAAGTATATACTTTTTTATTCCACAATACATTGATTTGATGACTAGTGTTCTTTAAGAAAAAAATGGAGTATTATATAAACCTAATTGTTAGTGACATATTTTTTCCTATGATATATGTATTTTATTAATTAAATTTAAATTCATTTTCAATTTTTTAAATTAATTTTTAATCTTTTTATTATTAATATTTAATTTTTTATTTTATAATATGTGAGAGTTTTTTATTCCCTTTATTTTTTATTTCTATTTTTTATGATGTTACATGTTCAATTATGACATGACAACTATATTAAATTTATGTTATTAATTAATATCTATTTTCTTTTTTTTTTTATTCCATAAAAACTTCACGAATGTGTAACAACATAAGTGTTTATGTAGAAAAAGACAAAACGTTGAATAAACTCTATTTTATTCAATTCAATTGTACTATATCACTATCGTGTAGTTAATGAGTATATCACATCATAAAAAATAGAGGGAATCAACCAAATCCCATAAATAATAAAATAGGGGATCAAAAATTCGATTTAGAAATAAAAAAATTAAAAATTAATTTTGAATAAAAAATGAAAATTAAAAGTGAAAGAATGAATTAAACAAATGCAATAATATATTTGAAATTTACTTGTTTATTCAAGATATTTCTTAGTTTGTTTTTTGAACAACCCAAAATGAATATATTAACGCACATTATTCTATGTATAAGATGTGCCTAAAGTATCTAAAGAATCAAAATTGCAAAGGTAACTAAAACCCTACGGTAACTAAAACGTTTTACATGTATCTTGAGTCAATCCCATAATAAAAGTTTAACATTTTCAATCATGAGATTTACATTCAATGATTGTTGGTGGAAAATTGCCTCATTATTTTATTTTCATATTACACAAATTATTGCTAACCAAACTATGTTAATTCTTTATTGTATCACTCGACCACTTTAGAAAAAACCATCAAATTGGTACGCTGCGTAAGCAGGATTAACTACATGATTTGAAAATGCATTAAATAACTCAAACTAATTCAAAATGGTATACCAAAACAATAACAATAAAAAAAAAATGACATATTGTTTTTATTTGACAACAATCCACTACCCATTGTTGTAAATTTATTGTTTGGAATAATTCCCCTAGAAACAAATTATCTTTTGTAGGCAGTCTAGTTTGAAACAACCAACAAGAAAATAACGAAACCTTTGATGTATATGGATACCAAACTAAATTTTATAAAAGAAATATTGCAACATTTCTTCCCACAACATAGAATTTTTATATTCTTGTGTTTGATTTTCTTTATTTTTATATACTTGTTATGACATTGTGATTTTATATATATTTATTATGATTTAGTAATTAATATAAATTATTGATTTTATATTTATTTATTTCTTTTAATATTTCGACTATTCTCTGATGATGGTAATATTTTAATTTGCGATTTTGGAAAAATAAGTATTATTATAGGGGTTATTTTGAATATGAGGATTTTGGTTATTAATGTATTTTAAAATATTAATTACTTTAATTACTTTATTTTATAAAATATTAGTTTTGAAATATTAGTAATATTTTAGTAATTAAATTGTGTTTAAAAAATAGTGTTAAAAAAATAGTTTTGGTAATTCTTTGTTTTAATTAAAAAATAAAAATAAATAAAAGAAAGAAGTAAAATGTGTTTTATGGGTTAGGCCATATGTTAGAGTAAAATCTAATTAAATAATAATAAAATATTAATTAAAAATAACAATAAATAGTTATTAATGTATTAGTAATTAAAAGATTAATTACTATTTTGCGGCTGCCTTATTTGGTTTGAATATGAGGGTTTTGATTATTAATGTATTTTAAAAGATTAATTACTTTATTTTATAAAATATTAGTTTTGAAATATTAGTAATATTTTAGTAATTAAATTGTGTTTAAAAAAAGTGTTAAAAAAATAGTTTTGGTAATTCTTTGTTTCATTTAAAAAATAAAAATAAATAGAAGAAAGAAGTAAAATGTGTTTTATGGGTTAGGCTATAGGATAGAGTAAAATCTAATTAAATAATAAAAAAATATTAATTGAAAATAACAAGAATGAATGACATGAGAAACAAAGAATAACCGAGGACACAAAATAGGACAGCCGCACATTGAGAGAAAAAGAAGAAAATTGATATCGTTCATTGATGACTGTCCCATAAAAGTTTCTTCGTTTTCAATCAAATTTCAGTATGCTGTTTTACTCATTTAATTAGTCAATTAAACACACTTTCTTATATTTTTAACCATCCAATTTTCTTTCTAAAATATCCGACTTCTCTATTTGTGAAATTTGTTATTTTGCACCGTTCTTCTTCACTGTAAATTCGATTTGAGTGAAACCAATGCCAAAACAATTGTGTGAAAAGTGGCTATATTATCCACTGATTAGTTTTCTGATTTATGGTAATTTTCCTTGATCAAATTTTGAAATTATTTTTTAGAGTGTCTCCCCATAATTTATTTTTGACGTTTATCCATAAATTATCGAGTTAGATCGATTGAAAGACAAATAGTCAAAGAAAAAAGTTCGCTCTTGGAATCGTATTCGTGTGTGAAAGCGTCGAAATAAGGTAAGGGGTGGGAGAACGTTTGAATTCATGAATATAATATATCACGAGATGAACGAGAAAACCATATTTCTCAACGATTCATTTGGGGCTCATTACATACGACAATAGTTCTTTAAGTGATAAATTAATTAATATGCAAATATGAAAATTGTGAGATTAAAATATAGAATATAAATATTTGTAATGTGTTGATTGATTTAATTTCTTTAAATGTGTGGTATTTGATATTATTGTGATATTGTGTGTCGAATGAATTTTATGTATATGTTTGATTAGATAAGTTTATGTGATGTGATAATAAAAAATGAATGCATTAATTATGGTAATTTTATGTGATGATGATGGTGTATGATTAATAATTGTGATGCTATAAATTTGTGATAAGTTTTTGTGATGAGATACGATTGATGATAATGATGCTATAAATTTGTGATCAGAATACTGAAGTAACCCCATAGTTGAGGAAATAATGGTGATTCCAATTTGTGTTTGAGATGACGGTCTTAATGGAGTATCATAAGCCAACGAGGGGAGAAAAATAAATATTGAGAATTGTGAAGTGGAGATTATTTTGTCATCATATAGGTAGGGCCTGATAAGTCTAGTGATTATGGGGAAGTAAAACTGAATGAGCCTGATCGTGGCGGTTTGTTGTTGGGCCTTAAGGCAAGATTGTTAGACCTTGGAGGTATTCGGGTGGTGAATTCCTAGGTGACTAGGAGGTAACACTCCAAATGTCGGGAGCTACCATGCAACACACGTTTACCTCGATTGTCGCGTATATGTCTCTCGAGTTGAGTTGAGGGGATCTATGAGGACATGACCAATTTGAATTGTCTGTCCACCGGGATGGTGTCATAGTATCAAGCATCCTAACCAAGTTTTTCAAAGTTAGAATGGTACCACATTGTGAAGTAGAGTCTAAACTCATGCATATCATTGCATTTCTTTGTGATTGTTTTATTGTGATTAATGTGTTTCAAAAGTAATAATAATTTTTCTTAGATGATTTGATGTATATTAGAATGAGAAACTTATTTTACTTGAGTGACTTTGATGTTATAATATGATACTATTTGCTTAAATATTTTGATATATAGTAATGTGATTATGATACGGTCTTTTATGATTGTATGCGTGTTCTTCATACTTATATTATACTATCAACATGATTTCGAAACTTACATCCGTCGTCGTTTGTGTTTGACTTATTTGGCTATACGTTTGCAAAATCGCAGTTATTACAAGTTAACGAGTCTTGAAGTTCATATTTTGGAGAAGTCCCGCTCTAATAGGTGATACCAGGAACGAGAGTCATAAGTTGTATTTTCATTTATTTAATTACAAACAACTTGTATGAAAATCTTATACGTACTAGTAAACTTTTGGAATTAAAAAATTATAGTTAAATCAAATATATGGAGATTGCATTGTTTTATAACAGAAAAAAATTTAAAGTGTTCCTTTTGAATTTTGAGAAATGTAATATCCAAAATTAGTCATAAAAGTTTTATTTCCTTGAAAATAGATTTTTTTATCCGCTACAAATTCAAATTTAAATATTCTTATATAAGTTATTATATATTATTTTGAGATTTAGCGTGTTACATATATTATCCTGCAAATTAACGTTAACCAAAAGTATTCTACACTTGTCCATTAGACCCTCCTCAGACAAACAAACATTTTATCCACCTAGACCCCTAAACACCTTCGCGACCCAATAAATCTAACATAACAGTTACACACTACTCTATTTATAAATGCATATTAAATTACCTAATAAACTTCTCAGACAAACTCTCACCCAACAACCAAAGATCGTTCAAAAACAAAATATTTATTTCTTCTCCAATAATTCTAATTCTAAATTATTATCAAACAATCTCATCTCAATTCTCTCACTTCCTCTTTGAATAAAATGAATATTCTTCAACCACAAAGACCCCCCAACTCTACCACACTCTTCACCATATATTTATTAACAAGAATCTTAACTCAAATTTTTCTTGTCTCCATTTTCAATCTCATATATCATTTTTCCAATTGAATTATGTTAAAAACTCTAAAATCTCGCACCCCTAAGACACTCTCCTCTCGAGGGTTTGTTAATTTAAAATAACTTAAAACATGCATACAACATATAGGAGTCCCTAAAGATGGAGGAGGTTTTAGAGTTCGATCAATTTGCTTATAAAAAATAAAAAATAAAGAATAAAGAATATAGGAAGTTATAATAGAAAACTAGAAAATGTTTTTAAAATGGCAAATGTGGGTGTGAAAAAGGTGATGCCTATGCAAAGATAGTTTATAAAGTCAAACAGGACCAAATTCCCTTTTCAAACATGTGGATCCATACTAAATACAATAAGCCTCTCCACATGCTATCAGAACTCCTAACATTATTCGAGTTCCTTTAATTTATTTTGCCCCCACCACAGCCCTTCATAGACACACACTAATTCCTATAAATTCATAAGAATGTTGCAACATTGTTCAATGCCATGAAACAAAGCTAGCTGATTTTGAAAGCAATCGAAAACAAAGCTAAAAAAACCAAGTGGGTCTAAGAATCTCACTATTGTTTGTTGCTCAAAATAAAATGAGTGGGGAACACAATAAAAAGGGTATAGATATGATTAATAAGGAAAATAAGAAGAACATGAATGGGTCTATTTGGTCAATTTTCATGCATGCCGATAGAGAAGATTTGTTCCTTATGGTTTTAGGTATCATTGGAGCAATTGGTGAAGGCTTCACCACACCTTTGATTTTGTATCTATCTAGCCGCATGATGAATAATATTGGGAGTTCATCTACCATGGATGGAAACACTTTCATTCATAACATCAATAAGGTACTCTTTTTCTTTCTCTTCACACACTCACATCACATGGGTTTAAAATCTCTCAAATCACTGGAAATTTTCAGGAGAGAGAAAGATATTCAATGAATAAAATAATACTCCCTTCAACTTTAAATAATAAAATTAAATTATTAAATTAAAGAAAGACTTCACAAGTTTCATCTTAAATATATGGATTTTTTTTACTCAATTTTACTTATCATTCAAAATTGGAGAGAGTATTATTTTTAAGGTCATACTAATAAGTTTTTTAAAGATACTTCTTAATGAATTAAAAATGAAAATCAGTTGTATGAAAAAGATCAAAATTTTAAATTTTAAAAAGTTGAATACATCACTTTTAAGATAAAATCTATATTTTTAGTCCAGACACTCATTAATATTTCCTTTATTTTTGTTTTATTTATTGTGATACTACAAAAAAATAACTGTTGTTTTCATTTCAAAATATATGAGAAATTGGAAGTCCTTGTAAAAAAACGATGTTCCTATAAACAATGTACTCGCAAAGTACACAGAACCAATAATTCTTTTTTGAAAAAATAAACAACAAAGTCCTCAGAAATATTTAAGCGCCAATAATTTTGTTTTAAATTTGAACCTTTTATTTTATTTTTTAACAAAATTTGAAACATTAGAAAATTAAGTGATTAGAGAGAGCCTAATTGGGCCCATCCCTTTTGGAGCTTGACGTTAAAACCAAAAAAAAAAAAAAACCAACTCCTCTACACAGAAAATTTGATTGAAATTGAATAGTACAAATTTAAAATTTAATAAATAAATAAAAACCATTTATCAAAATTAAATAAATTCATTTTCAAGGAATATCTAACTGAATTTGGCTTAATTGATGATGCAGAATGCAGTTGCTTGGTTATATTTAGCCAGTGCAACTTTTGTTGTTTGCTTCCTTGGTGAGTTTTTTAAAATTTAATTTATTTTATGATATATGTTTTTTTTCATCTACAGCTTGCAAAAAGTAATAATGTTGTTAATTTATCTTTCTTGGTGACATTATTAAGAGGGCTATTGTTGGACAAGAACAAGTGGGAGACAAGCTGCTAGAATGAGATATAGGTATCTGAAAGCAGTTCTTAGACAAGAAGTTGCTTATTTTGACTTGCAAGTCACAAGTACTTCTGAGATTATCACTAGTGTCTCCAATGATAGTCTCATAATTCAAGATGTTCTCAGTGAGAAGGTGCTTTCATATTTCATTTTTGTCTTTACATTTTTGTTTTTTCACTATAATTAACCATTTATTTCTTGTCAGAAACCTAACAATTAAAATTGAATAATTTATTTATTAATAATTTGATACACATTATTAGAAAAAAAATAAAATAAACGACGAAAATTAATAATAAAAAAATATGTCTTTTTAATTTTGTTGTCAATAAATTTAGTGACGATTTAAAGAAGAATTTTACGTTTAAATTCTTATTTTTAAAGTGAAATATAATTTCGTTATATTAGTAATTTTTCTCATAATTATTGTTTATTTATTTTTATAAGAAGTTTATGCTCATTAACTACTATTTACATGTCTTAACATGAATTTGATTTCTTCTTAAAAAAAAAAACCAGGTACCAAATTTCTTGATGAACATTTCTCTGTTCATTGGGAGCTACATAGTGGCATTTACAATGCTATGGAGATTAGCAATTGTAGCTTTTCCATTTTTGATTTTTCTAGTGATCCCTGGTTTAATCTATGGCAAAACATTGATGAGTTTAGCAAGCAAGATTAGGGAAGAGTATAATCGAGCTGGTATAATTGCAGAACAAACAATATCTTCAATCAGAACCGTTCATTCATTTGTTGGGGAAAATAAATCAATGATTGCATTTTCTGATGCTTTAGAAGGATGTGTTAAATTGGGTTTAAAACAAGGTTTGGCTAAAGGTTTAGCAATTGGAAGCAATGGTATTGTTTTTGCCATTTGGTCTTTTGTGTGTTATTATGGTAGTAAATTGGTGATGTACCATGGTGCTAAAGGAGGGACAGTTTTTGCAGTTGGAGCAAGCATAACTGTTGGTGGACTGTAATTATATCTTATCTTATCTCATTCATTTCAATATTTCATTTTTGCTTTATTATTTATCTTTTGACTCACCTTCATATGAACATAATTTCAGTTTTAAAGATCTCAATTAGTTTTTCTAATATTAGAATTATTTTTTTCTAATTCTGATTTTTCACAGCTTAATACAACTCAAAATGTAATTTTTTTTTACATATTGGCATGTTCTAATATTATTTGCTGAACTATGTACAAAAATTTTCATGGTCAAATATTTTTATAACATATGTATAAATATTTTTACATAATCAATCATTTTCTTGTAAGTAACTCTGTATTTTAAAAACAATTTTCTTACTAACAAGAAAATTACTAAGCTTTTTCTCATTTAAGTTACAAATTAAAAAAAAAATGTATACTAATTTAGTGATATATGTTTGTTACTATTATAATGTGAAACAGAGGATTAGGGGCAAGTTTATCCAACATAAAATATTTGTCAGAAGCAATTTCAGCTGGTGAACGCATAAAAAGGGTAATAGAAAGAGTTCCGATGATAGATTCTGACAACACAACAGGAGAAACATTAAACAACATTTCTGGGGAAGTGGAATTTGACCACATAGACTTTGCATACCCAACAAGACCAGAAACCATTATCCTTAAAAATTTATGTCTCAAAATTCCAGCAGGTAAAACAGTTGCATTAGTTGGTGAAAGTGGTTCAGGGAAATCAACGTTGATATCGCTATTACAGCGATTTTATGATCCAATTGGGGGAGAGATACGTGTTGATGGAGTGAGTATTCATAAATTAAAGATTAAATGGTTAAGGTCGATTATGGGGTTGGTTAGTCAAGAGCCTGCTCTTTTTGCAACAAGTATTAAAGAGAATATAGTTTTTGGTAAGGAAGATGCTAATGATAATGAGATTCTTGAGGCTGCTAAGATTTCTAATGCTCATGATTTCATTAAGTTGCTTCCTCATGGTTATCACACCCAGGTGACTTCAATCATCTTGCTTTGTTTTTATTTATTAATCTTAACTAACTTGCCATATAATTTATTTGTTTTTTTCTTCTTTATACTTCGCATATAATAAGATCAAAGTACATTTGGTTTTTCTTAATTAATTATTTTTTAATGTTTTTATGGCTTTCATTACCGTCATATGTCTTTGATTAAAATATTTATTTTTTATAAGAAAATATGTTTCAACTGAGTTATTTTTAATAATATTTATTCTTATTTTTAAAATTAAAAATATATATTTATTTTTAGGTTTGAGATTTTGGTAAGTCATGAAAGTAATCATTTATTTTATTAAAAAATAAATTACAGACAATTTTTAAGAAAAGTTTGTCCTTAAATTAAGTTTAACCATATCACTAATAATATGATCAAATGTAATTTATTTTTCAATACTTGGTTTTTTTACAAAAACTAATATCACTTATTTATTAAAAAATGTAGAGTTTTTTTTTAATGGAATATACTTCAATTCCCAAATCACATCCCATTGACATGTTATTCCGTAAGAAATGATCCTCTACATCGAATAACCTTTTCACTAGAAAAAAAAAATACAAGAACTTTTTGAGAAAAAAAAATAAAGAAATAAATTATAAACAAATTAAAATATGCATAATAAAATAGGTAAATGATTATATTTAATCTATGAAATCCATAAAAAGTAAATTATGAAGATATTAATGAATAATTTGAGTATACAGGTCGGAGAAAGAGGTGTTCAATTATCAGGCGGACAAAAACAGAGAATAGCAATTGCGCGGGCAATAATCAAGAAGCCACGAATCCTTCTTTTAGATGAAGCAACAAGCGCGTTAGACACTGAATCAGAACGACATGTTCAACAAGCACTCGACAATGCAACAACCGGTTGCACCGCCATCATCATCGCCCACCGTCTCTCCACAATCCAAAACGCCGACGACATCGCCGTCATGCGCGACGGTAAAGTAACCGAAATCGGGTCACACGAGCAACTTCTCCAAAATAGTAACGGCTTTTATTCTTCCCTCGTCCGCCTTCAACAACTGAATGAATCCAAAACAGAATCAGAGGAAACCGTTACAACAACTTTCACGCGCTCGGTGGACCCTACCAATTCAGTTGAAAATGAAAACGTGGATATAAAGATGGAAATTGAAATGCGTAATACGGCGTCGTTTTGGAGATTACTTTTATTAAATGGTCCTGAATGGAAACAAGCGGTTATGGGGTGTTTGAATGCAATGGTATTTGGTGCGGTTCAACCTGTTTATGCATTTGCAATGGGATCAAATATATTTGTGTATTTTAATTCGGATTATGAGGAGATCAAAAACAAGACTAGGGTTTATTCACTTTGCTTTTTGGGACTTTCTTTGATCTCTTTGGTGGTTAATGTTGGACAGCACTATAACTTTGGTTACATGGGAGAGTACTTGACTAAACGTGTGAGGGAAAGCATGCTTTCTAAGATACTTACTTTTGAAATTGGATGGTTCGATAGAGATCAAAACTCTACTGGTGCTCTTTGTTCTCGTCTTGCCAATGATGCTAATGTGGTACGTTCTTTACTTTCTGACATTATACATAAATTTAATTTTATCATTGGATTAATAATGAAACTATATTATTTTAATATATTACTTTCCTTTTGTAATAATATAGTTTAAAATTGATAGTATGACATAGTTAAATATATAGCAGTCACGTATTAGACGAAAGTATGAAACTATTTTGTTTTATAATATATGTTCATTAAATTCTTCAATTATACATACATAAAAATAAATATATTGTTTTTGGGAAATTAAACAATTAAAAATATTGTGTTATTTTTTTCTTCAAATTTTATGTGTTTAGAAATTTTATTATCTTGTACTAAAAATTTCTAACAATAATTATTTTTTTGTTCCAAGTTCTAACAATAATCATATTAACAACACATTGATTGTTCGTTTTTTTATAAAGCAACACATTAATTATTAGTATAATTCTTTTAATTTTCAACCAATAAAAAATAATATATTACCATATATTGATAAATGTGTTATATAAGAATATATTGTTGTAGTAGTCATTTTTAGCAAAAAGTGCACATATCTACACCACATAGAATGGAATAGGTATGCATCGTCACGTGGAATGGATAGAAGTTATTGAAATGTCATTCATATTTATATCACTTATGCAAACGCAAATTGATGTCTGGATAAGAAAAAGAAAAAAATCATAAGAGGAAAAGAAGTAGAGAGAATAATACAATATATGGGATATTTTAATAATGAAATGGGAAGAAAGATAAAGAAAAAATGAGATATAAAAATGTCTAAGTATAAAAGCTTTAAAGTTAAGATTGTTACCTCTTTTTCGTACATTATTATTTCTTTCTTTCGACCAAAGAAAGAAAAGAGAAGACTCCACAATGCAGGTCACATCCATTTCACATTTCCTTATTCCCTTTTCTGATTTATCAAAATGTAAATGAAAGATTCTTATAACGAAATAAAAATAAGCTCAGGTGTGGGTATATATTTTTGTACATTGAATATCTATTTTCTTAAAATTTAGATTTTGTTCCACTACTAGGCGTTTGTTCTAACCACTCGAAAGGAATATTTATCCAAATATTATAAAGAATGTGTATACTTTATTTGAATCTACATAAAGAATTTTATTTATTTTATTCTCGAATCATTAAAATAATATATCCTATAAACTATAACTTTGTTTAATTTCTTTAATTTTAATATAATCATTTTTAATTTTGAAATAAAATTAAAAAATATAAAGTATAAAATCATAAATAACAATTAGTTTGTAATGATAACCAATTTCAAATAATCTTTAAAAATACATACGTATAATTATAATTAATAAACTGTTGAATATAAAATTTTCTAATCTTATTGTTAAATCTATCTATATTATATAATATATATATATATATATATATGAAGAAAATAACAAGTTTTGATGTGATTTTCTCCTTTCAATTTAATCTTTATTTAAATTATTTTATTTATAATTTCTTAAATAATTAAATAATCATTTTTTATTTAAATATCTAAACATAAAGATAAAAATGTTGCAGAGTTTGTGTGTAAGGTTTTTTTTCTTTTCGATTTTATTATTTTATTTATAATTTCATTATTAAATTTTTTATTACTTATTAATTAAACAATTGATTTTTTTATATATAATTGTATAAAAATTTGTATTCATGGACGGACCTACATATTGCGGTGGGTGAGGAATGACTTAAACTTAGTTTAAAAAGAATAGTACTTAATTCACTAAAAAAACAAATAATTTGATAAAGAGAAACATGGACTGTCTCACTATAACATAGTGTGGAGTGGCTTGCATTATGTTATAGATTTTGTCTCTACTATGTTTTTATATTTTTTAAATTTGTGAGGTACTATTATAATATATATATAAACATTATAAACACAAATTTAAATGTGTTTTTTATTGAAAAATGTTATTTAGTAAGTTAATTTAGTCCTCAAATATAATTTTTGTTGGTCAATTTAGTCTATCAAATCAAATTACTAACAAATGTATGACATTTGAAGATGTGTTTATAATTTTAATAAATTCATATACTAACATATCACGAATTTAAAGACACTTGAAAGAGAAATATGGTGCTCTCATAACTCAAAATATATGCAACCATCACTTCTTATAATTTCTATTACTTTTATCGGAAAAAACCAACAGTCATACAAGTCAATGTTTGTCACAATACTAATATGACATATATATAATTAAATTAAAAAAAATTATTTTACATACAACTTTTATGTTAACTTTATCGCCGCTACGAGTGAAAGTCTATCAACCTATGCAACTTCATAATAATTTGATAATACTACAGTTATAAATTTAAACTAAAAAAAAAAAAAGATTTAAACTATGAAATTAGGAAACTTATATCGATGAATATTTAAATTACAAATGCTTAAAACTTTAAATTGAACAAGAGGTTCTGACACCATGACTAATAAAAGTTTTCAATTTACTTTTTCATGTGGTATATAGATATTTTATTCGTCACTATTTGCCACCAAACCCAACATTAATGGACGAATCAGTCATGTTATTATCACTTTAATTTTATAATTAACTTTTTGTATATGTTAATCTAATCCTTTGCTAAAATGTCCCACCTTATATGCTTAGTGACTAATGAGTGTTACTGTGATTAATTGTGACAAATCTTATTTTAGGTGAGGTCATTAGTTGGTGATAGAATGGCTTTGTTGGTACAAACTTTCTCAGCAGTTGTAACAGCATACACTATGGGTCTAGTCATTTCATGGAGACTAACAATTGTTATGATAGCTGTTCAACCTATTATAATAGCTTGCTTTTACACAAGACGTGTACTACTAAAGAGTATGTCAAGTAAGTCCATTAAGGCCCAACAACAAAGTAGCAAATTAGCTGCTGAAGCCGTTTCAAATCTTAGAACCATCACTGCTTTTTCTTCTCAAGATAGAATACTCAAAATGCTTGAAACGGCCCAACAAGGCCCAAGTAATGAGAATTTTCGACAATCGTGGTTCGCAGGTTTTGGGCTTGGGTTTTCGCAGTTCCTCACGTCTTGTTCTTGGGCCTTGAATTTTTGGTATGGAGGGAAGCTTATTGCTGATGGGAACATAACAAGAAAATCTTTGTTTGAGAGTTTTATGATTGTGGTGAGCACAGGTCGGGTTATAGGTGATGCTGGAAGCATGACTAAAGACCTTGCTAAAGGTTCTAATGTTATGGACTCGATTTTTGCCATCCTAGACCGATGTACAAAAATCGAGCCTAACGACCCTAATGGGTATAAGCCCGATACTTTAATGGGCCAAATTGAATTTTGTGATGTTCATTTTGCATATCCAGCTAGGCTAAATGTTGTTATCTTTCAAGATTTTTCAATTAAAATTGAAGCAAGGAAATCAACCGCATTAGTGGGACAAAGTGGATCAGGAAAATCAACAATCATAGCGTTAATAGAGAGATTCTACGATCCATTAAAAGGAATCGTGACAATAGATGGAATTAATATAAAATCATATAACCTAAAGTCACTAAGAAAACACATAGCACTTGTGAGCCAAGAGCCAACATTGATAAATGGGACCATAAGAGACAACATTGCATATGGAACAACATGTGACAACATTGATGAAATTGAGATCATAGAGGCAGCAAGAGTAGCCAATGCTCATGATTTCATAGCTAGCTTAAAAGATGGGTATGAGACATGGTGTGGGGACAAAGGGATTCAACTTTCAGGTGGTCAAAAACAGAGGATAGCAATAGCAAGAGCCATGTTGAGGAATCCAAAGATGTTGCTACTAGATGAAGCCACAAGTGCATTAGATAACCAATCAGAGAGGGTAGTGCAAGATGCATTGAATAGAGTAATGGTGGGAAGGACTAGTGTGGTTGTGGCACATAGGATGAGTACCATACGCAATTGTGATGTTATTGTTGTGTTAGATAAAGGGAAAGTGATTGAGATTGGAACACATGAAGCTTTGTTGGCTAAAGGACCTTGTGGAGCTTATTACTCTTTGGTAAGTCTTCAAACTAAAAACGCAACCACAACCAAAGACACTACTAATTAAGGTAACAATATTCTATCAACTAAGTGAGCAAATCAAATTAACTTCTAGATGTTTTTGGTGGCTTGCAATTGCTATTCCATTTTTGTTTCATGGGGAAAAAATAGCTAGTGATTGATATAGGGATGTTTTAAATTGTGTTATTTTTCTTATTTGCACTTTGTATTATTCACAAATAATGCATATACATATCTATCATGTGGAATCCTTCTTGTATTTGATTTAGATTTTGAAAGAGGTCATTTTCATATACATTATATGATGCTTGAAAAATATATATATATTAGATTATACGTGAATACATTTGTAAGATGGAAACTCTAAGCATCGGAATGGATTAATTCGATAATCAAACTAACATAATCTAAATTGATCTAATATAGAAAAATATAAATAAAAAATAATTAGTTTGACCTATAAAATCTCATATTTATAGTAAGAACACATGTACTATTCGTGCTCAAAAACACAAAATTGATAACCTTGTTTCTGATGGACCCTTCCTCTTCTCTTAGGCTCATTCCCTTACTGATATTGCTCTAATGAAAATGAGTGCTACTTGTAAAGACATTTTGATGTTACAATAAGATATAGTATAAAATAGGATTTGATGACGAATGAATTGAGTGAGTATGCTTGTGAGGCTTACCCCTTATTTATTGTAGCCCTAGATTCCTAGTAATGTTGTGTTAGACTTCTTTTGATTAAGAGAAAAGGTATTTGACATGTTGTCACCGATTTCAGATAAAAATTGAAGTGTTTTCCTTATATATGAGTAATTAAGATTATTCATTGAACTTTTTATATTATTAAGTAATAGGTGGGGTTTATGATAAAAATCTCTTTGTATCTTGTTGTTACTAACGACTATCTTTATAGAAAAACTTTATCTAGATATTTGATCTTGCTTAATTGTCTAGACATTTTGGGCTTGATTGATGACTTGATTGTAATTGGGCCTAAGAGTCATGTATTGAGATGTCGAGTTTACTACTTGTCACCCCCACATATACCTCCCACCCCTAATACATTTAAAGAGACTATTTTACTCTTTTTATTATATATAAAAATATTTTTTTCTTTTCACTCACACATTCGAAACTTTAACAAAAATTATTAGAAAATTTTTAAATTTTCGAAGCTTTGGTTGATTATAAAATTTTCGGAATACAAAATAGTTTACTTTCGAAAGTTTGAATTAATTTATAATTTTCGAAATATAATTTTTTGTATTTATTAAATATTTTAAAAGTTTTCGTCTATAACAAAAGTTTCAAAATTTCAAAACATGGATTTTTTTTTTCAAAAGTTTCGAAAACCATATTTTTGAAATGTAATTTTAAATTTTGAAAATTTATAATTTTACTCAAATTTTCGAAATGTAAATTTTGTTTCAAAATAATGACATTATTTTTTGGAATTTCCTATTTTGAAAATATTTGGATTTCTGAAATTTTAATTTTTGATAATTTCCTATCTTTACATATAATAAAATGGGTAAAATAAATTTTTTTAAGTGTATTGAGGAGGTGAGAGATATAGGTGGAGAGTGACAAGTAGAAAACTTTGAGATATCATTAAATTGGACTTATCAAATCCATCTCAAGATATATACTATATGGTATGAATATGTAGATATGTGAAATTTTAAATTTAAGATACGATACAACTTCAATATCTTAATAAAATTATATATATATATATATATATATATATATATATATATATATAACTACAAACCAACAAATTTATTTAAAATATTTGTGGTTGAAACAAAAATTAGTTTTTTTCTTTCATAAAACAAAATATATTTTATTTTTGTTGTCAACAAAGAAGTTCTTATAACAACAAAAGACGAAGTGAATATTATGGATAGGGGTGGACCACGGGCCAGAATTGGGCCCAAAAACACCAACCGACCTAATTTGTGGGTGTTATTTAAACACATACCTCTCCCCATACTGGAGTTTGGTTTGGTCAATCTCAAGTATTCAGTTTAAGGGGTTATCGATTCGGCTCATTCGAGTTAATTAGACCACAATTAATTTTTTGAATTAGTTACGTTACTTTTTTTAATCAATTAGAGTAGCTTTTTATCAAGTCATTTGTTGTCCAATTATCTACACTATTTAAACAACTTTTTAATAAATTTGATGGCTCAACTTTATTTTTGGAGCATTATGTTAATTTTTATTAGGCCTCAATATACGATAAATTTTCAATTATTTTTAGTAACCATACCATGTTTTTATTTTATTTTTTTTGTAAATACTAATTAAATTTTTTATATTTTTTTTTCAAAGGCTAAGCAACATTTTTATGGTGAAGTTCACAACTACAAATATGCATATCCTTCGAAATCCTTTAAAATTAACTACCACACTAGTTGAGAGGCCCACAACCATAAGAATAAATAAATATATATTATTACCATTCCAAATCAATATTTTAATTAAAATAAACATATAACAATACAAAACTATGAACATCGGTACTCGATAAGTCTTTAATAGTTATATTCAACATGAAGATTGTTGTTTTTGTACATGAAAACAATACATAAGTTATGATATGTAAAGTTATTTTAGAAAGAATAAAAACAAGATAATCCTTGACATGCATACTGTAAAAATGAATAGAAAGCAATATAGTATAATTTTAAAGAATAGAAAGTAGAATAATAGAATCACGATAGATATTAGAATCCTATATAAAGTCATAAAAGTAACACATCAAAAGTATAATATATAGTAATTTAGTTTAATCAAATAAAAAGCAAACATGTGGTTTTTCAGGCGCTTTTGGTATCAGACTTGGGGGGAAATAAACTATATAAAATTGGTTATAAATATTAAAATTTGACAATTTAATTTAAAAAATGATAGTTTATGGGTAGTAAGCCCCGTCTTTAGCCGACGTCAAGAACGCGTATTTAGGGCAGTAAATCATTTGAAAGTTTTTTCAAATTAAAAAGGAATTTTTTTTTAATATGAGTAACTTATTTTGTAGAACTTCTTCTTTTTCAAGTTTTTCTACCCAAAACTCCTCAGAACAAAAGAAACCTATCAATAGTGAAGAAATTACTATTGAAGATTTTCAAAAATCCATTAATAATTGGCAAATCCCAAAAATTAAAAAGGATCAGGTTTATGAATCTGGTTTTTTCAAAAATCTTCTCAAAACCAATTTCATAATCAAAACAGAAGAAAGAGACGTCCCTTTATCTAAACCTTTTGAGACAATACATCTTCTTTCTAAAAAAAAAATCTACAAAAACACCGTGATAGGAGATATAATTTCATACACATAGGTCTTGTCTAGGTTGGCATCAAAACTTTAACGAAAGACTAAACACATCAATCCTTTGTGTCTTATGGAATGCAATGTTCTTGAGCTTTCAAGATTCAATTATAAGTTCAATTGAATCTAGTTTATGTCAAAGACCAATTTCTTTTGAAAGTTATCCAGATTTTTCTTTGTCTTTAAAAGACCCAAACATCTTAAAATATCTTGTTTTGCAAATCAAAACTCACAATTATAAGATGCTACCAGAATCTATTCATGTAGCAATCATTGATAGAGTACATTACAAAGCTATGTTCTCAGCCTTTACGGCAACGAAAAATGTTGAAAATTAAAAGGGTGAAATCCTATTTTTACAAACAGATCTATCAAAATCAAACACTATTATTCCAAGAACCATCCATCCTTTGGAAAGATATAGATCTTCCTGATGAACGGATACTTGAAGGAGCAGTTAAACCCAAGTCTCCTGAACAGTCAAAACCAAACACTAATTTGAGGAAAATTATCCAGTACAATGATGGAATGGTAAAATTAAGTTTTTCAAGAACTTCCAGTGTCAGACATTCTGATGTTGGTTCCTTCGTTAATACTGTTGATTTTCACAGAACCTCAAAACTCCCCTTAGGTGTACATTTACCTGATAGGATAGAAAACTTTTCAAAACCACATTTTTCGTGTTCTAGCATTCCAAGTGCTTCTTTTCAAAATGTTGACTATTCCACAAACGTACCTCATCAAATCTATACAGCGCCTTAGGCTACAAATGAGGAACAAAATAATTTACGAATCATTTCTCCACCGACTTCACCATCTTTTTCGGCAATAACTGAAAATGTTATTAATGAATTAAATGTCATAGAAAAATAATTTGAAGTTAATAAAAAATTTATACATGATGATTTTTATGCTTCCAAAAATATAGAAAAAAGAAAATGGTTCTTTAAAAACTTTCTAGAACAAAGAAAATAAATCCAAAATGAATTTTATGGATTTGTTTTACAAAAAAAAAAAAAAAAACACATTTTATTTTTTAATTGGTTTGAAAACTATGCAACACAAAATCAAATTTCATATCCATTCAAACAAAACGAGAATTCTGTAAATCCTATAACAACTAGAAATAAAAATACATACAACCCAAGTGATAATCCAAACAAAGATATTACGAATATCCTTCAACAAAATAATTTTACAAATGCCCATCTTAGTATAATTGCAAAACAATTGACTATGAAAGAGGAACACTAACAAACTACTGTTGTCTCTCCTGCTGAGACAACTGGGTTAAAACTAAAATCCCCAATCGTTAAACCATTTCAAATCTAAAAAACAAGCCAAAAATTCGGAATGTAAATCAGAATTTACTCAAGCCTTAAGAGACCAACTCAGTAAAGTAGAACAATCTTCTACCTCTTCACCACTGAAATGTCTTACAACCCCTTCTCAAAATATTTTTTTAAAACCTTCACAAGAGGCATCATCCTTTAAAATAATTTCAAAACTCCCTCATTAAGAGTTTTCAAAAATGATTTTAAAACAAAATGAATCTCAGGTTTTCTTAACAAACTTTAAACCAAAATCAGAGTATTTTGTCAAACAAAATTCCAAAATATTTGGACAACAGAGGATCACTTTTAATAAAAATCCTCAATTGGTCATTTCAAAGATTATTCTAGAAGGCTGGTTTTTTAAACCATGAGATTTATCAAAATCCCAGCCTTAGTACAAGTCTATTCTTGAATCTACAGGTTCAGTTACTATTCAAGATAACCCAAAAGAAGGCCCAAAGGCCCATTCAACTGCAAAAATCCACAAAATAATCCCACCTTCAGAATGGGGAGCAAGCCTGCATACACCAAAACAATTCCCTTTTGTCTTCAAAACCACAATAAACCATTGTAGGACTTTCAATTACTAGGACTACCAACATACCTGGTACAATGTTTTCCTTATTCAAAACCATAAATTTAGTCATACTTGCCTATTTTTCTTTAACCTAACCATCGAACTTTCAAAAATCCCTGAATGCTTTGCCCATTGGTGGAAACTTTATGGCTCCACTCTAGATATCCTAAAACGGCAAGTCGAAGATAGCTTCCAACTATACAAAACCCACTACAAACATGCAGACAGAGAACACATTTTTCACCCTATAATGCTTTTCTATACCAAATTCTTTTTACCGTGGGTGTTAGCGTGGTACTTTGAATTTGAACAAAAAGAGGCCTAAACCATTCTCATTAGGAGATTCAAAATCAGATGGTGGACAAAATTCTCTATTCCACCAAGTATCAAACCGCAAGCTGTGTTCGGATGGCTCCAAAAGCAAGGATTGATGAAAGTAGACCGAATGGCAACTCAATTCTTGGCCCAAAAATCTTTTGCCCAAACACAATTGGCAGCAGAAAAATCTGAAGAAGAATATTTCGAGATCATGGCCCAACTTCTCAAAAGGAAGGGCCAAGCCTCAAAACCTTCCTCAGGTAGTGCTTCAGAAGATTCCATTAATTTGAGAGACGACAATGAAGACGACTGTTTCGGCATATTGTTGGCCATCAAATAAAATCAAGAAAAAGGTTCAATACTTTTTGGCACATCTCAGAAATATAATGCTGGTAATTTCTAAAAAACGGCATAGTCCTCGTTGTAATGGGCCTAGCCCATATTTGTTGATGGACTAAAAAAAATTGAAAGAAAAGAAAAACGACAAAAGCAAATTGAGTTCTTATTTGTCAGCAAAAGCAAAAGCATATGCAACTTGTCTGCCACCACCACCGAAAGTAAAAAAAGTGGAAGGAACCTTTTCTTTTCCTCTCCTAAGTCATCCTAAAAAACGGGACATTTTTCCCTATAAAAGGGAGGCTCCCTTCATTTACCATACCAGAGTTTTGGGGAGCGAGAACAAGACATACTCTCTTAGAAATCTTGAGTGTCTCCAAAATTTGCAAAACCAATAATTTCCTTTTCAATTTACAAAACTTTGAAAGTATGTTTATGTAACATATTTATTGTTTCATATTCCATGTTTACACTCTGCAAAATAATTATGATCTACACTTGCAGCTCAGTCTGACGTTGTGCATCAGAAATCATGTCGCGTATTATAAACATTTTCTCTTGATTGGTACCCCTTGATCTTTCGGTCGCTTTTGGTATCAGGCTTGGGGGAAATAAGCTATATAAAATTGGTTATAAATATTAAAATTTGACAATTTAATTTGAAAAATGAAAGTTTTTGGGTTGTAAGTCTCGTCTTTAGCTGACGTAAAGGAACCTATCAATAGTGAAGAAATTACTATTAAAGATTTTTAAAAATCCATTAATAATTGTAAAATCCCAAAAATTAAAAAGGATAAATTTTATGAATCTGGGTTTTTCAAAAATCTTCTCAAAACCGATTTCATAATCAAACAAAAGAAAGAGATGTCCCTTTATCTCAAAAAACTCTACAAAAACACCGTGACATGAAATATAATTTTATACACATAGGTCTTGTCCAGGTTGACATCAAACCTTTAACTAGGAAAGGACTAAATACATCAATCCTTTGTGTCTTACGGGATGCAAGTTTCTGGAGCTTTCAAGATTCAATTATAAGTTCAATTGAATCTACTTTATGTCAAAGACCAATTTCTTTTGAATGTTATCCAAAATTTTCTTTGTCTTTAAAAGACCCAAACATCTTAAAATCTCTTGTTTTGCAAATCAAAACTCATAATAATAAGATGCTACCAAAATCTATTCATGTAGCAATCATATATAGAGTACATTACAAAGCTATGTTCTCAGCCTTTACGGCAACGAAAAATGTTGAAAATAAAAAAGGTGAAACCCTATTTTTACAAACAGATATATCAAAATCAAACAAATAACCATCCTTTGGAAAGACACAGATATTCCTAAAGAATGGATACCTGAAGGAGCAGTTAAACCCAAGTCCCATGAACAGTCAAAACCAAACACTAATTTGAGGGAAATTATTCAGTACAATGATGGAAGGGTAAAATTAAGTTTTTCAAGAACTTCCACTGCTAGACATTGTGATGTTGGTTCCTCCATTAATACTATTGATCTTGACATAACCTCAAAACTCCGCTCAAGGATACATATACATGATAGGACATAAAACTTTTCAAAACCACGTTTTTCGTGTTCTAGCATTCCAAGTGCTTCTTTTCAAAATGTTGACTATTCCAAAAACGTACCTCATCAAATATATACAGGGCCTCAGGCTATAGATGAGGAACAACAAAATAATTTACGAAACATTACTCCACCGACTTCATCATCTTTTTCGATAATAATTGAAAATGTTATTAATGAATTAAATGCCATAGAAAAAGAATTTGAAGTTGATAATAAAATTCTACATGATGATTTTTATGCTTTTGAAAATATAGAAAAAAGAACATGGTTCTTCAAAAACTTTCTAGAACAAAGAAAAAAAATCCAAAATGAATTTTTTGAATTCGTTTTACAAAACAACACATTTTATTTTTTTAATTGGTTTGAAAACTATGCAATACAAAATCAAATTTCATATCCATTCAAACAAAACCAGAATTCTATAAATCCTATAACAACTAGAAATAAAAATACATAATGGGAATTGTCAAGTGGTAGGAAAATACAGTCTGAACATCCACCATTAAGACATATGAAAATAACACATCTAGAAAAAACAGTAGAAGCTGCACCTTTCAAAATCCCAAGTGATAATCCAAACAAAGATATTACGAATTTCCTTTAACAAAATTATTTTACAAATGCTCATCTTAGTACAATTGCAAAACAATTGACTAAGATAAAGGAACACCAACAAACTAATGGTGTCTCTCTTGCTGAGACAACTAGGTTAAAACTAAAAACCCCAATCTTTAAACCATTTCAAATCTTAAAAACAAGCCAAAAACTGTTTATGGAAGGTAAATCAAAATTTACTCAAGCCTTAAGAGACCAACTTAGTAAAGTAGAATAATCTTCTACCTCTTCACCATTGGTAGCTAAGGATACCTTTGAAAAAACAGTTACAACTTTAGACCAAGTTTCAGAAGTTGAACAAGAACCACAAAATCAGCAATTGTGCAGACTCCAATGGTTACAACAAAATAGGACTTGAGTGATTCCCACAAAATCAAAAAGACTAGAGGTCTAGAAAGACAAAACACAAGAAAATCCAAAACCTATTTCTTCGACAAAACCCATTAGATCTTGGGCCCAAGTTGTTGAAGAAGAAGAAACCCAAAATCAAATTCAAAAATGGCTCGACAGCCAACTAGTCTTAAAACCTCAAAACTTTGAAGCAATAAATGCTTCAATAGCAAAAAAACAAGCTTTGTTTACAAAAAATTTCAAAGCTCCAAAAACTCCAAAAGGAGATCAATTGTCTCTCAACGGGACTACCATTTTCAAAAACCCAAGAGAAGGGAGAGTCTTCACCTTCAAAAACCCCTTCTCAAAATATTTTAGAATAAAAATCCTCAATTGGTAATTTCAAAGATTTTTCCAGAAGGCTGGTTTTTCTAACCATGGGATTTATCAAAATCCCAGCCTTACTATAAGTCTATTCTTGAATCAACAGTTTCTGTTACTATTCATGACAACCCAAAAGAAGGCCAAGTGGTCTATTCAACTGCAAAAATCCACAAAATAATCGCACATTCAGAATGGGAAACAAACCTCCATCCACCAAAACAATTCCCTCTTGACTTCAAAACCACAATAAACCATTGTAGGACTTTCAATTACTAGGACTATCAACAGGCCTGTTACAATGTCTTCCTCATTCAAAACCAGAAAATTAGTCATACTTGGCTATTTTTCTTTAACCTAATGATGACTCTTCATCATATGCATATTTTTCATTGTTTTTAGTCTTATTTACCTTTTATTCATTAGTTAATTTAAGGAGTTATTTGATATATTTTGTTAATTTTATTTTTTTTACTTTAATGAAATGTTTATGTTCTTATTTCCTTGATTAAGTAGATATTTTTTCGGAGTTTTGCGTTGTTACTTTGTTTTAATGCAGTGCTAAATTTTGGTGAGAAATCAACATGATCTATGTGGAGTATTTCAGCCATATCTAAAATTGTAGATGTCCAATTGGAGTCAAAATAAATGAAAATGCAAGCTACGATCCATAGATACAACTTTCATAAATACCTCATAACCAAATTCGGACTCAAACGGGGTGAAAAATGCACTACACTCCAGACAGAAGATGATGCGCGCCCCAAGTGCACCTCAAACGCATTTCACGCTGAAGTCACTGCCAATCCGCGCATGAAGTGCAACATAACACATTAAAGCTTGTTTTTCTCACTTTTCAGGGATCCTTTTTACTATTGGGAAGTTGGGATACTTGTGCTCTAGCAGATAAATTCAAAGACGACCGTTTTTCTAACATCATTGGAGCAGTTTTATCAAGAATCATTCATGAATCTTTCTTGTAATTCTTCTTTAATCCCTATCTTTTGTATCTCTGTCATGAGTAACTAAACCTTATTTGTTAGGAATGAGTGTAACAAGATGAAACCCTTATTTTTCTAATTTGATTTTTAGTTATATGAATGAGTTTGTTGAATTATTTTTCTCATCTCTGTGCTTAATGCTTTTTATTGCTTGATCAAAATTAAAATGTTCTACGATTCGTATTTTGAAACAGAAGTGGAATTTACAAATGCTTGAGATGAGAAATTCATGAGTTTGTAGTCTAGGGATAAATGCAGGTCATAAAACCAATTAAATTAATTGCAAAGGCAATAGTTTAAAAAGAGAATTTATACACGGTAAGACTTAATTCTAATCTTAAATCCACTAAGGAATTATGGGTTACTTTGGAATTAAAGGTTATGTCACTAAGACATTAGGGCAAGAATAATAAAAAGAATTCGGTAATAACTCAATAAAGGAATTCAGTAACTAGGATCAAATTAGACACCAAGGTTGGATTCGAAGTGAAAGTCATCCCTGACATTTTTCTTTAGTTAATTTTAAATATTATTTTAATTAATATCGAAACTTTTTGTTCAATTTTAGTGATTAAATATAATTCGATAGTAAAACGCAATCCTTGAGTTCGACACTCGGTACTACCGTTTTAATTATTACTTGCAACGATTCAGTACACTTGCTGAAACGCTATCAATTCTCAAAATCAACTTGCTGACATTTTTACAAAGCCTCTAGTCGAGGATAGTTTCAATTTAATCAAAGAAAAACTGAAAATTATGAAAAATTCAGAGAATTCTGGTTAAAAATTTTAGTAACTAAATATAATTCAATAGTAAAACGCAATCCTTGAGTTCGACACTCGGTACTACCGTTTTATTATTACTTGCAACGATTCAGTACACTTGCTGAAACGCTATCAATTTTTTGGCGCTGTTGTCGGGGATTGCCATATCACTATTGAATTTAATTAATTTACTTAATTGAAATTTTTTGCTCTGCAATAAAATTTTTGCTTTAATTTTAATTTTAATTTTGAATAAAATTATTTGTTTTTCTTTTATTTTCTATTTTTATTTGTTGAGCTTGCTAATGTCATGTGCTAGTGGTTTGTCTCTTCTTTGTTTAAGATAACTATTCACTGTAGAGCATGGAAGATTATAATGATGATATTCTACTACAATTATATGAAGAGTGTGATACTTGTCTTATATCTGGTATATGTTGCATGATTGAGGGGCAAATCATGAGAGATACATTTTTAAAATATCACCTTCAAATGCAGCCTCTTAGGTGTGACTTTTGCGGAGAAAGACATAGGAATGAAACTTGTTTTGATGACTTTGTTGAACTAATGGAATATGAATATTTTTTGGTCAAAGATGCAAAAAACGACGAGTGTTATATTAAAAAGATCAATTGCGAACAAATTATACCTCCTAAAATTCTATCCAAAGAATCATATGACAAAGACTTTCACATTACAAACGTTTTGGTTGAATTCATGAAGAATAACATGCTTTCAATTGAAAGATTTGAAAGTCAACGTGAGAGGTTATTTGAGCAAGTAGTTAAGTTTGAGAAGATGGAGGAGAAGTTGAAGATTGAAGATAATTTCATTGTTGTGGTAGAAGAAGATAAGTAAGAGGAAAAGACGAACGATGAAAAGAAAAAAGAAGAGATTTATAAAGTTTGAGATTCAATCTATGCCTTGTTCATCAATGTCTAATTGAGAAGGACATGGAAGCAACATCTTTTATTTCTCAAGTTCATGGAATTTCTATCAAACAAAAAGAAGAAGAATGATGATGTGTTATTCTTGTCACATATGTCACCTTAACAATACTTGAGGTGTCAAGCTAATGACTTTAAAGAAGCGTTTCATGGGAGGCAACCCACAGGTAGAGGTAACTTTTATTTTTTGCAATCTAATTTTTGTTATTTGAATTTATTTATTTCTAATTGTGTGTAAACGTGCACTATGATGAAGAATTATTAATAACTTGTATTTGGTCTTAAGTTTTCTGTTTGGGATTTTGAAATTTAAATTTTATTTCTTTGCTCATATCATTGCCCAATTCGATAAGTTTCACTAATACATGCATTGTTGATTACTCCTTGGTTGTCAAAGTCTCAATTTCCATTATTTTTAAAAAATAAATAAATAAACCGTATAGTGACATTTTTGGCATCATTTAGATAGTTCATACTCTTTCTTATGATCATAGTTGTGAGCTTTTGAGCCTAAACACTTTAATTCTTTGTTGTGGGAGTATCCAGACATGTGTTATCCCTTCAGAACTTGCACTAATTTTGACTTGCATCACTTGTAATTTATGCATACACTGAGGCAATTTTGTTTGGTCATTTGATCATTGCAAATTTTATCCTTTGTTAGCCCCTTTGAGCCTTGCCTTTTTATTTCGGTTACTAGCCACATTACAAGTCAAATACACGACTTTAATTAAATCACCTTACTTGGAGTTAGGGAGAAAAAAAATTATTGTCTTAATAAAGTTCTAAGTTTGGAGTTGCTCATGGGATAACAATCTTTTAAGTTTGGAGTGGTGATTTTCACAAAAATAAAAAAGAAAAAAGAAGAAAAGAAAATCAATACAAAAAGAAGAAAAAAATCAGTTTGTGTACTTTGATAATTAATATCTTATTGGTTCTTTTGTCAATGTTTGAGAATCTCCACAATAAAAATACGAAGAAAATAAAAAGTGGTAGAATAATTTGAAGATGAAGACTCTCCCTTCTTTTGGGTTTTTGAAAATGGTAGTCCTAATGAGAGACATTCGATCTACTTTTAGAGTTTTTTGAGCTTTGTAGTTTTTTGTAAACGAAGCTTGTCTTCTACTATTGAAGCTTTTATTGCTACAAAGTTTTGAGGTTGTAAGACTAGTTGGCTGTCTTGCCATTTTTGAATTTGATTTTGGGTTTCTTCTTCTTCAACGGCTTGGGCCCAAGATCTAATGGTTTTTCCCGAAGAAATAGGTTTTGGATTTTCTTGTGTTTGATCCTTCTGGACCTCTATTCTTTTTGATTTTCTGGGCATCACTCAAGTCCTGTTTTGGAGAAACTCTCTGGTTGGAAAATCTAGAATTGAGTTTTGATCTCCTTTAATAAATTCAATTTCAAAATCAAAGATACTAAGGATTGGTTGCCATCTGGAGAAAATCTGTTTTGATGCAATGTTTTGAACATCCTTTTGTAAAACTTCTTTTGCTAATTTACAATCAATTCGAAGTAAAAAATTTCATTGAGTAAATCACTTAGAAATTTTGTAATGCACATGACAATTGAAAGAATTTCTTTTTTGATAGTAGAATAATTATTTTGACAATCATTCCAGTGTGCAATTGTAAACTGAACAATGCATTCTTTGTTATTTATTTTTTGTTTAACAATACCCCTATATCCCATGCCTGAAGCATCTGTTTCTACAATTTTTTGGGCCAATGGGTCAGCTAAATGTAGACAAGAAATTTCTTTAACTTGTTTTTTTTTTATTATTTGAACTATTCTGATATGTTCTTCTGACCATGTTACATGGTTTTTCTTCAACCTATCATAGAGAGGTTTTTCTATCCTATTAATGTTAGAACAAAAATCTAGCACATAGTTCAAACTTCCTAAGAACCTTTGTAATTGTGTTTTATCATGAATTTGTTCAGGGAATTTATCCGCGAAAGTTAAGGACCTTTCAATAGGGGTGATGATACCCTGAGAGATATAATGTCATAGAAAACGGATTTTAGTTTGGAAAAGAGAAACATTGGATTTTGAAAGAACCATTCCATTTTTCTTAATGATCATAAAAAATATTTTAAGGTGTTTGAAATGTTGTTCAATGGTTTCAGAAAAGATTAAAACATCATCAATATAGACAATGCAAAATTTTGAAAATGGATTAGAAATTTCATTCATGATTCTCTGAAATTCTAAAGGAGTATTTTTGTATCCAAATGGCATTAATGTCCATTCATATTGACCAAAAGGAACCGTGATTGCAGTTTTGCATCGATCTTTTTGATTACTCTGTATTTGCCAAAATCCTGATTTCATGTCAAATTTTGAAAATACAAATGAAGAATGAAGTTTTTGTAAAAGGTCATTTTTATTCGGAATCGGGTATCGAATCCATTTTAATTCTTTGTTTAAAGGTTTGTAATTTATTACTAACCTAGGTGTACCTCTTTCTATTTCAGAATTTTTATTCACACAGAAGGCTGCACAACTCCAGGGAGATCTAGATATTGTTATTATACCCTTTTGTTCTAAATCTTGGATCTCTCTTTTTTTGCAATGTTCTTCGAGTTCAAAATTCATTTGGATGAGTCTAGCTTTTGTTGGGATTTGTTTATCAGAAAAATCATTTTCATATGGTAAATCTACCATATGTTGTTTTCTATCCCAAAAAGCATTTGGCATATCTGAACAAATTTCATCTTCAATTCTTTTATGAAGTTCTGAATTTTTTTTTTTATGAAACTATTTTGTAATTGTTGTTCAATTTTGAGAAATGAAACATCTTGTTTTAGGAAACATAAATGTTTTTCTTTTCCTTAAATTAAACAATTTAATTTATTTTTGTAAACAAAACAAGCTTTTAAAAGATTTAAATTATTTGTTATAGGTTTTTCAGTGAAAGGGAAAACAATGTTGTATTCTTTTGTTTTGCAGGAAATGCTATCATAATTGAAAGAAAAAGGAATTATCATAATAATAAAAGGGTTCCCTAAAATGACACTATGAATTATTTTTTCTAATAAAACAAAAGGGATTTTGATTGAAACTTTACCATTTTTAATGGAAGCTTCATTTTTACTTTTGATAATCATGTTGTAGTTGTTAGCAGCAACAAGTTTCTCATTAGATTTTTGTAAAACTCTGTTAGGTACAATGCTACTTTTTAAGCAGTTTAGGTCTGCTCTTGTATCAAAAAGTGCAATTGTTTCAAATTTGAAATCTTCAGAAAAAACAAAGTAATTTTGATCAAATATTTTCTTGTTGTTACTGTTCTTAAAACAAACAAGAATTCTTCTTGGATTTTTTCTAAGTTTAGAATTTTGCTTTCTTCATCTTCTTCTTCTTCCTGTTCTGTTTCAGAAGAATTTTGATTTTGAATTTGGGAAAGAAGATTTTGAAGGATAATTGAATCATTATCTTGTTTTTGTTTAAGAGTTTTTATCTCTTGTTTTAAGATTTTAATTTTTTCTTGAAGAGATTGGATTGTAGCAGGGGTTTGTAATTTTCTTTTTTCTCCTAAGATTTTTGTTAAATCATAGGTGGTTTTAGGAAGCAATTTTGATGAAGATGTGGAAGGTTGACTTTGTTTTGACTCAAAAGTATTCAATAGCTTTCCTATTACCTCTTTTTGAAGTTTTGTATCTTCCACTTGTTTTATTATATCTAGAATTAATTCTTGATCTTTTGTTAAAACATTAATTGATTTTGAACTAGATTCTGATTTGCTAAGAGAGTCGGAGGGTCCTAAGTCATCAAACTATAAAGGTTTATCATTTTCTGATGAACCTATTTCAGAATATGTAAGTGTTTCTTCTTCTGAGGTTTCTAAAAGTATTGCCTCAATTTTTTGAATTATTTGTTCATCAATTTTTAATTCATGAAGTTTTTTATTTCTTTTACAGTATTTTGAAATGTGTCCTGTTTGGCCACATTTATAACAACTCATTTGTTTTGAAGTTTGGGGTTCGCACTTCTTTTGAAAAGGCTTTCTTTTCTTGTAAAATCTTTGAGATGTAGATTTTTTTATAAAATTCTTGTTTGCCTGGTTTAGAGGAAAACTTTATGTGTGGTTTTTTATAAGGTTTTGAGCACGATCCTCCACAGTCTTTTGAAATATTTGTTGTGGGTATTTCAAATTGTTTGCAAAAAGATCCTAGTTCTTGTCTAGTTCTTTTCATCTCCCATTTTAGATGTTTTTGTAATTTTAAATCTTGACGGATTTTTAATCCATCTTTTTGGGTGAAGCTAACCAATTCTCCATAAGTGAATTGATTATATGGAAATTGGTTTATTCCAAAGACTTGTTTGATTTTGTTTATAACCTTTTCTCTTAAAAGGGTTGGGAGCCCTGTAATAAATTTTTCTTCCCAAAAAGGTTGGTTAGAATCTTCCCTAAGCATAACTCTAGTTAAGAAAGTGTTTTTGTAATTTTGAAACTCCGAAAGTTTTTTACATCTGAGGTATGAAAGGAGTTCTGCATTTTTATCTTTTAAATGAGATGGATCACCTATGAAGTGCAGGCTAATTGTGTGAATTAGTGTTGCAACTGCATCAGGTATTGTGTTTCCTATCTCATCGAGGATATGAGTTCCTTCCTCTGTGGTTTAGATTGCATTTAATATTTCTAACTGTTGATGGGATGTAAGATGGTAATCCCACCATCCTTTAAGCTGCCCTGAAAATCCTGCAATTAGGAGTTCAGTAAAGGCTTTATCAAGTGTATTAGTTTGGGTTTTGTAGGCATTTGATGCCATTTCATTTGTTGAAGGATACTAAGGATATTGTATTCAGACATACCATCTATGTTCCATTTATAGACAATATTGGCGTTGAACTTAAACTGAGAAAGGACATTTGGTCTGTTTTCAATACCTAGGTCTGGTGTTGTAACCATGGCTAGAGGTTGACCCTTTTGCTATTGGAGTCTGCACAACTGCTGATTTTGTGGTTCTTGTTCAACTTCTGAAACTTGGTCTAAAGTTGTAACTAATTTTTCTAAGGTATCCTTAGCTACCAGTGGTGAAGAGGTAGAAGATTGTTCTACTCTACTGAGTTGGTCTCTTAAGGCGCGAGTAAATTCTGATTTACATTCCGTAAACAATTTTTAGCTTGTTTTTTAGATTTGAAATGGTTTAAAAATTGGGGTTTTTAGTTTTAACCCAGTTGTCTCAGCAGGAGACACAACAATAGTTTGTTAGTGTTCCTCTATTTTAGTCAATTGTTTTGCAATTGTACTAAGATGGGCATTTGTAAAATTATTTTGTTGAAGGATATTCGTAATATCTTTGTTTGGATTATCTCTTGGGATTTTGTAAGGTGCAACTTCTATTGTTTGTTCTAGATGTGTTATTTTGATATGTCTTAATGGTGGATGTCCAGACTATATTTTCCTGCCACTTGACAATTACCATTATGTATTTTTACTTCTAGTTGTTATAGGATTTACAGAATTCTAGTTTTGTTTGAATGGATATCTTTGTTTGACTGTTCAGGAGACTTGAGTTTAACTGCTCCTTCAAGTATCCATTCTTCAGGAAGATCTATGTCTTTCCAAAGGATGATTCTTGGAATAACAGTGTTTGATTTTGATAGATCTGTTTGTAACAATAGGGTTTCACCCTTTTTATTTTCAACATTTTTCGTTGCCGTAAAGGCTGATAACATAGCTTTGTAATGTACTCTATAAATAATTGTTACAAGAATAGATTCTGGTAGCATCTTATAATTATGAGTTTTCATTTGCAAAACAAGAGATTTTAAGATTTTTGGGTCTTTGAAAGACAAAGAAAATTCTGGATAACATTCAAAAGAAATTGGTGACATAAATTAGATTCAATTGAACTTATAATTGAATATTGAAAGCTCAAGAACCTTGCATCCCGTAAGACACAAAGGATTGATGTGTTTAGTTCTTCCCAAGTTAAAGGTTTGATGCCAACCTGGACAAGACCTATGTGTATGAAATTATAGCTCCTGTCACAGTGTTTTTGTAGATTTTTTTCTAGAAAGAAGATGTATTGTCTCAAAATGGTTACATAAAGGGACATGCCTTTCTTCTGTTTTGATTATGAAATTGGTTGAGAAGATTTTTGAAAAAACCAGATTCATAAAAATGATCCTTTTTAATTTTTGGGATTTGCCAATTATTAATGGATTTTTGAAAATCTTCAATAGTAATTTCTTCACTATTGATAGGTTCCTTTTGTCCTAAGGAGTTTTGGGTAGAAGAACTTGAAAAAGAAAAAGTTATACAAAATAAGTTACTTATATTAAAAAGGTTTCCTTTTTAATTTGAAAAAAATTTCAAAGGACTCACTGCCCTAAACGCATGTTCTTTACGTCGGCTAAAGACGAGACTTACTATCCATAAACTATCATTTTTCAAATTAAATTGTCAAATTTTAATATTTATAACCAATTTTATATAGCTTATTTCCCCCAAGTCTGATACCAAAAGCACCTGAAATGAGATCGAATGTCTCTCAATGGGACTACCATTTTCAAAAGCCCAAGAGAAGGGAGATTCTTCATCTTCAAAAACCCCTTCTCAAAATATTTTTTCAAAACCTTCACAAGAGGGATCATCCTGTAAAATCATTTCAAAACTCCTTCATGAGGAATTTTCAAAAATGACTTTAAAACAAAATGAATCTCAGGTTTCTTTAACCAACTTTAAACTAAAATCTGAGTATTGTGTCAAAACAGAATTCCAAAACATTTGGACAATAGAGGATCAGTTTTATAATAAAAATCCTCAATTGGTCCTTTCAAAGATTTTTTCAGAAGGCAGGCTTTTTAAACCATGGGATTAATCAAAACCCCAGCCATGAAGCGCCCGAAAATTCCTCATGTAGCTTTTATATATCCATAAAATGAAAAAAAAAAAAATATATATATATATATATATATATATATATATAGATATATATATATATATATATATATATATATATATATATATATATATATATATATATATATATATATATAACCCTAACCTTGTTCTTCTTATCTGAGACTCTCACTTTGACCTTTCAACAAAGAAAATATGGTACGATCTGTGGCTTCACAAGATGAAAATACATGTTAGTCAAATCCCATGTTAAGAAATAGAAACCCCAAACATAAATTTTTTTTAAAAAAAAATCTAAACCTCTCCATTTACGATTATGAGATGAAATTATAGATAGAGGAAAATAAAACAACATAAGGTTAGTCGAGATGAGATCTGAGAATGGATGATGAGATCAAAATATTCTTATATTGGAAGACTAAGATTTGAGAGGAAGAAGAAATGATGCAGATGGTATTCTCATTGAGAGGGTGAATATGGTATTCTCATTGGATTCATCGGCTAGGATTTGTTAGGTTGGATTGTATCGGTGGTATTTATAATGGAAACAAATATTTTGGGCTAGTATTTTGGTCTCCCCTCATTTGTAATGGATTTTGGCTAGATGTGCATAGTAAGATTACCTGTATTAATATGACACTATAGTAGTATATTTCTGGTTCGGATGGGGTCAGTTGTCGACGGTCCATAATATTTCACTCACACCCGTCCGCCCATAACCATATGAATCTATTGACTTTTTCCACCAAACCTATTGACCCAATTTCACCCGCCCATTTGCACACCTGCCATGTAGATCGAGTGGTTTTGGGCCGGTTTGGATTTGTTGTCCACGCCTAATTGTGGGTATTCTCTTTGTTTATGAGGGATAGAGCATTTTTTCTTTCTAAATGTAAAATCTAAATGTTTTTAAAGAAATATATTTAATCTAGAGAAAACATGTAAAAAAAATCTATTAAAAAAAATTGAAAACGTAATACTCACTACGCGAAAAATTGTATTTTACAGCGCTTTTTTTAAGCCATTTACAGCGCTTTTTCAAAAAATTAAGCGCTGTAGTATCCAGCGCTGTAAAAAGATACAACAGCGCTCTTTAAAATAAAAAAAGCGCTATAAATCTCTTCTAAAAACGCGCTGCTTGTTGTATTAGTTTTACGGCGCTTTTTAAAAAAAGCGCTGTAATATGCACTCCTTTATTTCAATTAGATCTCTTTCTGGGATTATAACAACAATCTCCTTCATAAATCGTAATATACAGTATCCGCAGTCTATGTTGTTAGTTTGACGAGAGCACTATAAAATAAAACATATAAGTCACTAAATATTTGTGGATTGATTGTTAATGAAATTTTAAAGTCATACATTTCAAACCTTTATTAGAATCCATGTGATTTATTTGATTTTTGCTTCGACACTGTAGCACCCATTTGAGCTCGGAAAACTTGTAAAACACTATCAAATAAATGTGATTATTAGCATTGACAGACACATTATATATATATATATAAGAAATAAATGAATAAATGAATAAAATACCTGAAGAGTGCGAAGAAATACGTAGAGTTCATAAGGTTACGGTTTCGTTTAAGAAGAAACAACGAAAATGCGCAGAAATACGAACGGTTCGTAGGACAGAGTAGGGTTCTCATTGAGAAGAGTACGTAATAATGTTTGTAGGGATAGTAACAAATATGGAGATGATTTGCAATGGAGATGGTTAACAATATGGTTCGTAGGACATTAGGGTTCGCAATGAGAAGGATAATGAAGAGGAGAAGGACACTGAAGTGTAGTGAAGTTTATGTAATAAAGAGGAAACTGAAGCGATTTACTGTTATATTTTATTTTTTAAAAGCCTATTACAGCGCTTTTTTTAAAGAGCGCTGTAAAAGACCTCTTTATTTTACTTTTTAAAAGTCTATTGCAGCGCTTTTTTTAAAAAGCGCTGTACAAGACCTTCTTATTTTATTTTTTAAAAGCCTATTACAGCGCTTTTTTTAAAAAGCGCTGTAAAAGACCTTATTATTTTATTTTTTAAAAGCCTATTACAGCGCTTTTTTTAAAGAGCGCTGTAAACGACCTCTTTATTTTACTTTTTAAAAGCCTATTACAGCGCTTTTTTTAAAAAGCGCTGTAAAATACCTTCTTATTTTATTTTTTAAAAGCCTATTACAGCGCTTTTTTTAAAGAGCGCTGTAAAAGACCTCCTTATTTTACTTTTTAAAAGCCTATTACAGCGCTTTTTTTAAAAAGCGCTGTAAAATACCTTCTTATTTTATTTTTTAAAAGCCTATTACAGCGCTTTTTTTAAAGAGCGCTGTAAAAGACTTCCTTATTTTACTTTTAAAAGCCTATTACAGCGCTTTTTTAAAGAGCGCTGTAAAAGACCTCCTTATTTTATTTTTTTAAAGTCTATTACAGCGCTTTTTTACAGACTTTTTAAAGCGCTTGTCCAAAAGCGCTGTAAAAGACCTCCTTATTTTTTTTAAAAACCTTTTTACAGCGCTTTTCCAAAAAACGCTCTAATAGGTCGTTTAATTATGTGAAATCAAAGTCTTTTACAGCGTTTTTTTTTATAGCGCTTGTCAAAAAAGCGTTGTTGTATCCTCCGTTATTTTTAAAATATCATACAACAGCGCTTGTGTTTAATAAGCGCTATAAAAGACGCGCTATAAAATGTCATTTTTGGCATAGTGACTCTCTACTATGTATTGTCAGTAATGAATTCCAATGAAAATATCCATGAAGTATATTAAATGTACTTGGTGAAATATTATTTTAAAAGTATTAAAAAAATCAGATGCTTTGAGGATAAGTATTCAAAATTATCTTATAGGTGTGTTAGTATCTGATATGTGTTCAACATTGACATTTTTTTCCATTTTGGAGTATTTGGGTTTCATTAGGTGGGATTAGATCTTGAGGATATATTTGTAATATTTTTCAATTAAATTTATAGGTATTTTCCAGATTGCATGTGATAAATATGAAAGTTACAATTTGTCAAGATATAATAGAAGTTACAAAATTTTATGTGAATAATTTTTTTAAAAAAAATAGGTTAGTTGATTAAATGAAAAGTAAAATTGAAAAAAACAATGATCACACCCCTTTTATATATAGATTCACAATAGATATAGATTTAAAATAATTACTTATTCTATTGGAAATAGAAAGGTAAAATTGTAAAAAAATAATAATGTAGATGAAATGTAAAATAGTAAGAATAAAAGCTTTTCCAAAACTCTATATCTCCTTAATAGTTTTACCAAAACTTGGTTATGTTCACTAGTGATACTAGCAGATACTTCATTTTATGTGTTAGCAGAAAGTGTTTCTTCTGATTCGTAAATGAATATCTGCAAAATTTTCAACTAATTATGATTTTTTATTGTTGGATTCTTTGTCATCAAACCTTATGTATGTTGATTTTTCAGCAATAAGAATTTATTGATGGTATATTTTGTAGACTTTAGAGCATTCAGAATATCCTAAGAAGATACATTGATGAGCTTTAGATTCAAATTTGTCAACATTGTCTTTATTTTTCAACATAAAACAAGAAGACTCAAATTGATGAAAATCAAAAAATGCTTGGTTTACTTCCTCTCCACAATTCATAAGGAGTGTTATTCAAGACAAGTCTGATATAGATTCTATTTTGAATATATCATGCAATATTTCCTGTATTTCTTTAAGAAATCTATTTTCGTTTCTACAACACTATTTTGCTAAGGTGTTCAAGGAGAGGATAAATCATGTAGGATATCATTCTCTTCACATAAGTTTTCAAAAGGTCTCTTTTAAAATTCTCCACCATGATCACTAAAAATAGTTGCTATACAACATTTTTATTTTGCACTTATTTGCATAAAATGGAAAATTTTTGGTATGTTTCAATATTTTTATGAACATTGGTTGAATCTTTTCTATTTATTGAAAATGAATGCCATGTTTGTCATTTTTGTTGACTCCATAGATCATTGAAGCTATTTCGCATCTATCAATCCCATTGCCAATAAATTGTTGAAATTATTCCTCATATTTTAATTTGTATTCAATAGACCTTGATGAACTTAGGCTATCATTTTTCATATTTCGATTCTCCATTCTTAAGTCTTCACATTGAAATTGTAGTTTGTTATAATGATTAGCTAAGAGTAGATGTTTTTGTTTTAAATATTTATATTTTGCTAAAATTATATGAAATTTACTTGAAAGCTCATTAAAAACATACTCTAAATCCGCAAGAGAAATTTTAGTAAATATATATCATATTTTCTTCTTCGTTGTTGTTTGAATGAAAACTTCCCATAAGAGTTGTGTTTGCATGTTCACCATTTTCTTTAGAAGATACGTCAAAATAATCTCATGTTGTCATGAAGATATTCTCTTTTTCCTTGTGTCATGTACTTCTAGGTCTTTCTGATTTGCAGTGTGTTGATATTTGCATTCATAATTTATTATCTTCCTTTTTTAGAAGTTTTCTCTTTTGTCCCTAGAGTCTCTATAAGATCTACTGTCTCAACTTAAGAAATCCTTATGGTGCTTTTCTCTCTTGACCCATAGAAACATTCTCTTAAACAAGAATGATAGTCTGTCATCTTCTGAATTGTCACTTTGATTACCAAACACTTCATAGCTTGATTTTTCTTACAGGGAACTCGATGTTACTTTGAGATCAAAACTTGTTTAAAATACAAAAGATCTTACCTTTTTTATGATAACAAAATTAGTTTGTGAGAACAATTTTAGGTACTAATGTTTCATTTAAGTGTGTAGTTCCAATACCACAATCAATATGTAGGATATTATAATATATCCTCTGGTGATTGGTCAAAAAGACATGGAAAATTCTGCTGCATTCAAAACCAGTGAAAAATGCCTCTAATGATACAAATCATTAGACTGCATCTTATGGTACAAGAAGGTTTGCTAAGACTATGTCTGATTTTGATTCAGTTATGCTCTTAGTACATCTATTGAAGTCTACCTTTGATAAAGAAAAATAGACTTTAGGAAAGTCTGCCTCTAGTGAATAGACTTTGGGAAAGTCTGCCTCTGGTGAAACAATCAACCTTTTGGTCAAAATGCCTCTAATCAATTGCCTCTGATAATTTGCCTATGATGAAAGTGAACAATATTGCAAAAGTCAACACCCATGAAAAGACATCACAAAAAGTTATTTTTTTTATAAAAGTCAATGCCCAAGAAGTCAACGTTTTGTAAAAGTCAAATATTAGAAAAAGTCAATATTTTGATCAAAGTCAATATTTTTGGAAAAAGTCATTGCCTTTGGTAAAAAAAAGTCAACATTGGAAAAAGTTAACATTCTAACATGGTCAGTGCCTTAGGTAGTTTGCCTCTGGTCATTTACTTTTGATTCTGGCGGTTGCCTCTAGTCTATTAAACTTGCATCTGTTCGGACAAAACTTGCTTCTAGTGGTTGCCTCTAGTTCAGTAATTATGCCTCTATTTGCTCTATGCCTCTAGCAAGTGAAGTTGTTTCTGGTCCTTGCCTCTAGTCAAGTTAAGATGCTTCTGGTCAAGAAATCATGACTGTAATATTCTAGCCTCAGGCCTAGTTAAACTGCTTTTGGTCTATGCTTCTGGTCAAGAAATCATGTCTTTTATATTTTTGCCAATGGTCAAGAAAAGTATGCTTTTAGTCCCTGATTCTGGTCAAGAAAATATTCTTGTGGTATTTGTGATTCTAGTCAAGAAATCATGCATCTAGTGTTCGTGTCTCTGGTTAAGAAATCATGCCTCTGCTTGCTATTGCCTTTAGTCCAGTAATCGTGTCTCTTATTGCTCTTGCCTCTGGTTCGGTAGTTGTGTCTCTAGTGTTCATGCCTTTGATCCAGTAATCATGCCTCTGGTTGTTCTTGTCTCTTGTCAAGAAAATATGATACTGGTGTTCTTGCTTCTGGTCAAGAAACCATGCATGTGGTGTTCATACTTCTAGGTCCAACACATTATATTTCATCTAAAACTGAGAGCTTATATTACAAACACATTGTAGTTAGAGAGAAAATTATGAAATTCACAACACTTTTTCTTTGTAACCAAGCCCAACAGTGGCTAATTGTGTTCCTCAACGACTAGATGACACTAAGCTGAAAGTTGAGAAGACTTGTTAGAACTTGTAAACTTGGTCCATTAATGGTTGCCCTTTCCTCAATAACTTAATGGTACAAAGTTGGAGGTGATAAGATTGAACACAGTCATTGTGATTATCCAAGTGTTTAAGTGTACGTTCTAATCATAGTGGATTAAAGCCTTCAAAGGAATGGACTAGACGTAGCTACTAGGTTAATAGTGAACCAAAATAAAATTACTGGGTCATTTATTTTATCATTTATGTTTTACCATTTCAATTTTAAGCCATTCGAAATATTTACCAAAACTGTAAACACAATTCAAACCCCTTTTTCTTGTGTTTGATGAAGAAAGTTCAAGAGGTAATGTAAACAAGTCTCCCTTGATTGATGGAGAAAGGTTTGAGTACTGGAAGGACAGACTCAAAGGTTTCTACATTTATCATGATTATGAACTTTGGGACATGGTAGAAGATGGCTATGTTGCTCCAACAAGTGCTGAAGGTGTTGAGATAGCCAGAAAATATCTTAATGTTGATCAGAAAAAGCAATATAAGTTGCATCACAAATCTAGAACCTTTATCATCAATATTATCACTTTCAAAGAATTTGACAAGTGCAACAACAAAGAAACATCCAATAATATCTTTAATCCTTCGGTTCTAAACTTTGAAGAAAGCAAGCTTTATGTATTACTATTAATTTTTTTGACAAAAGAGGAGGAAAAATTCTACATAATTGCAAATAAATAAATAAATAAATTTTATACATAAGTAATTTTTATTTAAAAAATAATACACATTGATACTATTAATCCGTTAATTAAATACTCGTTTAGCATATACTCGCACGCAGGAACAGATACACACAAGGGCAGCCTATGGCTGAGGCACCTCCCTCTTGCTCAAAATTACTTTATCATATACTATAATATTAGTATATGTGTTTTTAAGGTCAGGAATATACTTCTTGATAGAAGCAATATGATAAATATATATATATTGAATGTAACCATTCAATTATCATTAGAATGATACCCTAGTAATCTAGAGTTTGATTAAGAAGTAAGTAACATCATGTCAAAAAATATTGCAATCAGGATTTAAACTAAAGTTCTCACGAACAATTCATCTTTAACTAAAGTTGGTTAATCACTTGAAGTCAATTATTTGGTTATATATATATATATATATATATATAATAAGATGGTTAAATTTTGATCATACAATCACACATAGATGATTATGATTAAGAGTTATTTAAATGACACATGATCACTTAAAAAAGTAACATGACTTTTTCTTCTATCACTCTTTTTTTAACTCCATTAATTTTGTC